>NW_028318266.1:406666-775833 GCF_062004578.1 Staurois parvus
ACACTACATGAACAGAAGTGTCATACTTACCTATTAGAAAAATAAAAGGTGCATGAAAGTCGCACCCAGCCAAAATTGCATCAAAGTCGTATCAAAGTCACACCCATCCAAAGCCACATCAAAGTGGCATCAAATGCAATATATTCCTATCGTAAAAAAAAAACAAAAAAAACGCATCAAAAACACAAAAAATAATCAAACCATTTCAAAAAATTGCACAGATATGAACTAGATCTGCATGTAGTAAGTGTGAACCTGGAGTGAGGGAGGGTTATAACTCTTAGTGTCCCTTTGGGGAAATGTCCTTTCACTTAGCCACAACAGGAAGTGAGAGGAAATTCCTCCATTGTCAAGGAAATCTCTTGTAGCCACCCATTGGAGGATTTCCCCTCTATTCTTGTACTGGTGACCACTCAGAAAAACCTGACGGTGTTGTAATTCCTCTCCACTCTATACAAAACTAAAAAAAGTTTTACCTTCAGTTATACTTTACATGGATAAAACAGAGAACGGTGCAGGTTTTGCAGATACAGCGTGTACTACATGTTTTTTTTTATTTGGCTCAGTGGCCAGTTTATTAGGTACACCTGTTCAATTGCTTGGTAACACAAATTGCTAATCAGCCAATCACATGGCAGCAACTCAATGCATTTAGGCATCTAGACGTGGTGATGACAACTTACTGAAGTTCAAACAGAGCATCAGAATGGGGAAGAAAGGGGATTTAATGACTTTGAATGTGGCATGGTTGTTGGTGCCAGATAGGTTGGTCTGAGTATTTCAAAAACCGCTGATCTACTGGGATTTTCACGCACAACCATCTCTAGGGTTTACAGAGAATGGTCTGAAAAAGAGAAAAATCAGGCCAATGATGTGGTGTGCAGAGCCCTTTTGCCCTTCAGATCTTCTCTTGGTGGTGGATGGTCTTATTCATGCTTAACCACTTGACTGCCAGGGCATTCTTAAAAAAAAAAATGTCTGCACACGTTAAAACAGGCTGGTGTGAGTATTTCAAAATCTGCAGATCTAGTGGCATTGTCACACATAACCGTCTCTAGGGTTTACAGAGTATGGTCTGAAAGAGAGAAAATATCCAGTGAGGGGCAGTTGTGTAGAGGAAAATGCCTTGTTGATGTCAGAGGCCAGAGGAGAATGGGCAGACTGGCTGCTGCGACATTCAGATGGTAGGGTCAGAATTTGGCATAAACAACATGAAACCATGGATCCACCCTGCCTTGTATCAATGGTTCAGGCTGGTGGCTGTGGTGTCATGGTGTGGTGGATTCATCCTGCCTTGTATCAATGGTTCAGACTGGTGGTGGTGCCATGGTGTGGTGGATCCATCCTGCCTTGTATCAATGATTCAGGTTAGTGGTGGTGGTGTCATGGTGTGGTGGATCCATCCTGACTTGTATCAATGGTTCAGGCTGGTGGTGTCATGGTGTGGTGGATCCACCCTGCCTTGTATCAATGGTTCAGGCTGGCGGTGTAATGGTGTGGTGGATCCATCCTGACTTGTATCAATGGTTCAGGCTGGTGGTGTCATGGTGTGGTGGATCCACCCTGCCTTGTATCAATGGTTCAGGCTGGCGGTGTAATGGTGTGGTGGATCCATCCTGACTTGTATCAATGGTTCAGGCTGGTGGTGGGGGTGTAATGGTGTGGTGGATCCATCCTGCCTTGTATCAATGGTTCAGGCTGCTGGTGGTGGTGTCATGGTCTGATGGAGCCATCCTGCCTTGTATCAACGGTTCAGGCTAGTGGTGGTGGTGTCATGGTATGGTGGATCCATCCTGAATTATATCAATGGTTTAGGCTGGTGGCGGTGGTGTCATGGTATGGTGGATCCATCCTGCCTTGTATCAATGGTTCAGGCTGGTGGCGGTGGTGTCATGGTGTGGTGGATCCAGCCTGTCTTGTGACCCGCAGGCCAGCACTGGTACTGCAGCCCACACAGCAGGTGTGTCATTTCCCGACACTGTGGGAGAGGCTGTGTGAGGGACTGCTCTGCTAAGCTCCAGGAAGGCCGGAAAGCCTGGGGCTTGCCTGCCCCAAACCAGCCCAGGTGGGATGTCGGTCCCTGGGTCTGGTTCTACTGGCCTGAAGGCCCCAAAGCCTGGGACCTCAGGTGACTTATCCAGCTCGGACAGGATGGAAGGCCCTGGGCCTAGTGGAGAGAAGAAGGCCCCAAAGTCTGGTACCCCAAGTGCCCTGCCCGGCCCAAGCAGGAAGGAGGGACCTGAGCCTGAGTCCAGCAAGGTTAGTACCCTGGAGGGACCTAGTACCAGCCTCCAAATCCTAGCAGTGGAGGACCTGGGAACAGCCCCAAAGACAGAGGAAATGTATGCCGCATATCGGGACCGTGTGGTTGTTCGGGCTCGGCTGATTGAGAGGGAGGAAGCTAAGCTGCAGAAGCTCTCATTAGAGCTAAAAAGGCTCCGGGCCTCTTATGCCCAGGTCTGGTCTAGCAAGAGGCAGGCCATGAAGCCAGGCCTGGAGGCCCTGGAGCTACAGGTCTCCCAGCAGGGACGTTATGTTGCTGCACTGCAGCGGAAGAGTGGGGCCTTGTCGGAGAAATATCTACATGAGGCTAGATTTAAGGCTGCAAGAGGCCGCAGAGTGGCGGCATTGCGGGGGCCAGTGGAAGGGGTCTCCTCTGTAGAAGACCTGTTGGAGGAGCAGCTGTTGGAAGGAGTGAAGGAGCAAAGGCAGGATGCATCTGCTCCAATGGAAGGAGACATGGCGTCTGCTAATGTGCAGGATGGCGTGGGATCGCAGGAGTCCCTCCACCCAGGGCAGCAACCCGTGGATTGGGGGACCCAAGTGGAGGAGGCAGAGTCAGTGGTAGAGCTCCGTTTCGTGTCAAGGGAAGTTCCGGGGTTCCGTGAATCAGACTTCCGGTTCATGACGGAAGAGTCAGAGGAGGAAGGAGGAAGTGACATCATTCCCAGGAAGCCAGCCAAGATGGGGGCGCAGGACTGCGCCACGTACGTGAGGCTTGAGTGAATCCCTAAGGAGGTGGTCTCCAAGGCTGGTGAACTGCCTGGTGGTAATGGACAGGACTCTGCTAGTCATACGGGTGAGGTGACTTTGGGCGCTGGGGCAGCGGGCAACGCCCCTGAGGGTGGGATGGTGGTGCAGGTTGACCCAGTGGCCCGGTTGGATGAGGTTTCTTCCCCGGAGGTAGTCCCATGGGGCTCCGCCCCCTTGGTGATTGGGCAAGCCCCTGCTAGGGGATCTGTTGCGCAAGTTCCTGTGTCGGGGGTCTCCGATCTTCAGGGTCAGGCCCCAGAGGGCCGAGTTCATAAGGTTTCTGTCCCTCAGGTTGGGGTGCCACAGTCTCGGGGTCCCGTGCCCTCTGTTTCAGCTTCCCCTGCTCCTGGTGGTAGTGTGGGGGTCCCTTCAGTTCTGGCTCCCCCTGCAAGTGTCCCTGGGTCCGGGGCTGCTATTAGCTACTCCGCAGCGGTTAGGGGTACTGTGGGACCAATGGGGTCTGCCAGGGCGAGGGCAGGTAATTTACCCACCTCTGCGGCTCGCCGCAACGTGGTCCAGATAAAATGGACAGGGGAGGGCCCCCCCCTTGGGGAGGAGGGAAGTGGTAGACAGAATCCTGGAGATGGGATTCAAAGCCAGTGAAATCTTTGCTTTTATAGCCCCTGTGGGAACAGGGGAGTATGATGTCTCCTTTGTGAAGCCGGAACACCTGGATCTCTTTTGGCAGAGGTTTGAGGCTACCTATATCTCTAGCCCCAGGTGGGCCGGCTTATCCCCCAAGCTTGTGTCCCGCCAATCGTTGGTTAAGAAAATAACCATACTGGTTCGGAATGAATCTATCCCAGCAGCAGACATCCTGGTGTGGTTAGGCCGGTTTGGGAAGGTGCTTGAGCCCTTGCATAAGGTGGTTGACGACGATAAGTTTGATGGATATGTATGACATTAATACATAAATAAAAAAATCTCCATCCTGCCTTGTATCAATGGTTCAGGCTGGTGGTGGTGGTGTCATGGTGTGGGGGATCCATCTTGCCTTGTATCAACGATTCAGGCTGGTGGTGGGGGTGTCATGGTGTGGGGGATCCATCCTGCCTTGTATGAATGATTCAGGCTGGTGGTGGGGGTGTCATGGTGTGGTAGATCCATCCTGCCTTGTATCAATGGTTCAGGCTGGTGGTGGTGATGTCATGGTGTGGGGGATCCATCCTGCCTTGTATGAATGATTCAGGCTGGTGGGGGGGGTGTCATGGTGTGGTGGATCCATCCTGCCTTTGTATCAATGATTCAGGCTGGTGGTGGTGGTGTCATGGTGTGGGGGATCCATCCTGCCTTGTATCAATAGTTCAGGCTGGTGGTGGTGGTGTCATGGTGTGGTGGATCCATCCTGCCTTGTATCAATGATTCAGGCTGGTGGTGGTGGTGGTGTCATGGTGTGGGGGATCCATCCTGCCTTGTATGAATGATTCAGGCTGGTGGTGGGGGTGTCATGGTGTGGTGGATCCATCCTGCCTTGTATGAATGATTCAGGCTGGTGGTGGGGGTGTCGTGGTGTGGGGGAGGTTTTCTTGGTGTAGACTTTTCTGAGACACATATAATAATGTTTAGTTTCTTTAGGCGATTTCAGATAATTAAAGTAAATATAAAGTGTGATTTTATTTTATCACACAATGGCTTAAAGTAACAATGTAAAACATATCATGAATATGTAAAAGAAAAATATAAAAACAGAAGTCATAAAGATGTGTCGACCTTATTGTCCTGCCATGTGATTCTTGTCTGTTCGATGTAGCATGAGTCTGAGCAAGAAAACGGAAATTATGTGATCTTAGGTCTCTAAGAGAAAGCTCTGGTTTCAGCTTGTCAGTCTGTGAAAAACCATAGTGTCTTCATGCCATGCTCGAGTGTGTGTATGTGTACCGTATTTTTTGCCATATAAGATGCTCCGGAATATAAGACGCACCCAATTTTAAAGGAGGAAAATCTAGAAAAAAAAGATTCTGAACCCAATACATATAGTAATTCATCCCCCATATAGTAATTCATCCCCCATATAGTAATTCATCCCCCATAGTAATTCATCCCCCATAGTAATTCATCCCCCATATAGTAATTCATCCCCCATAGTAATTCATCCCCCATATAGTAATTCATCCCCCATAGTAATTCATCCCCCATATAGTAATTCATCCCCCATAGTAATTCATCCCCCATATAGTAATTCATCCCCCCTATAGTAATTCATCCCCCCTATAGTAATTCATCCCCCATAGTAATTCATCCCCCATATAGTAATTCATCCCCCATATAGTAATTCATCCCCCATAGTAATTCATCCCCCATATAGTAATTCATCCCCCATAGTAATTCATCCCCCCTATAGTAATTCATCCCCCCTATAGTAATTCATTCCCCATATTGTGTCAATTCACTTACCTTTGCTCCGCGCGTTCCTCTCGCCGTGTTCCCGCGCCGTTCCGGTCTTCAGGGCTGATCCATGAGCAGAGGGGGTGATGACGTCAGCGCGCACCGCCGGGTGTACTAAGATGGCCGACCGCTCCAGAGATAGGCCAAAGCCACGGCCTTTCCTACGGTCGTGGCCGCGCCTGACGGATTCTCTCTCTATTCGTCGTATAAGACGCACCAACTTCCCCCCCCCCCAGTTTTGGGGAAGAAAAAGTGCGTCTTATACGGCGAAAAATACGGTATGTATGTGAATGGATGGATGTATGTGTTGTGTATTGTATCCTTCGCATCTCTTAGGATGTTGTTTATGTCACATTTAGACGTCATAACTCTCACAACTCAGAACCTTGTATGGCAAACAATTCTGCTTAGTACATCGATTTCATTGAAGGGAGAGGATATTACATAAAAAAACCTCAATAAACTGAATGTTGCGCTCCTACTTCAGATACATAATTCTGTACAAAAAAAAAATATATATAAAAAACTAAAATTATATTTTACTAAATATTGAACCCACATCAAACATAAATAATAAGTGCAAATCTAAATATGATAACAAAAAACTCAAATGCATAACATCAAATGACATAAGTCTCTGTGCAGTGATGGTGATAATCCCAGTGATTCAGGTAAAATAAAGAAAAACAAAAGGCGACTTCTTAAATATAATTCAGATGTACGCTCACCTCCTTAAAAGACTGTAACAGGCTTATTGCGCTTTCGTTCACTAATAGGAACATTTATTGCATAGTGTAAGGTGTGGTGGGTATCTCTCAGCCAGCTCCACGTCTCGTATCCCTCCAGGGATCTCTCTCCCATGCAGCTACTCCTACTCCTTGAAATAACTCTTCTCTTTGAGAGCCTAAACCAGGCTTGGTAGACTTTAGCTCACTGATTAGATAAGATAAGTATCACCCGTCCGGCTCCCCGTCTCCTATCCCTCCTGGGATCTCTCTCCCATAAGGCTACTTCTCCTCAGATATATCCTCCGTGTAAAAAGAGAATAACAAATAGTGCCTTATCCTTTAAATAAGAAGTACTTTATTCAGTGCTACAATGCACTCACATTTATACAGTACAAAAATCGCTTGGTTTAAAATAATGTTGACACGCCAGACACAGCAAGCTGTGTGCATACTCGCCGTCCTCGAATGGTGTGTGATGTCTCAGCCCCTCCCTTACGCGTTACGCCTCCAGTCACAAGGCTTCATCTTCCCCTGATGAAGCCTCCGGTCACAAGGCTTCATCATCCCCTGATGAAGCCTTGTGATGCAATCACAACCCCCTGTTGAAGCCTTGTGACCGGAGGCGTAACGCGTAAGGGAGGGGCTGCGACGTCACACACCATTCGAGGACAGCGAGTATGCACACAGCTTGCTGTGTCTGGCGTGTCAACATTATTTTAAACCAAGCGATTTTTGTACTGTATAAATGTGAGTGCATTGTAGCACTGAATAAAGTACTTATTATTTAAAGGATAAGGCACTATTTGTTATTCTCTTTTTACACAGAGGATCAGGGGCGGACTGACCATTTGGAAACTCGGGCACTGCCCGAGGGCTTGGGGTCAGTAGGGGGACCCATGAGATGCTCCTGGTACCTTTTTCATAAGCTTTTTTGAGTTTGGGCAAGGACACAGGGGCCCCATGATCCCCTATTGCCCAGGGGCCCCATGAGTTGTCAGTCCGCCCCTGCTGAGGATATATCTGAGGAGAAGTAGCCTTATGGGAGAGAGATCCCAGGAGGGATAGGAGACGGGGAGCCGGACGGGTGATACTTATCTTATCTAATCAGTGAGCTAAAGTCTAAGAAGCCTGGTTTAGGCTCTCAAAGAGAGGAGTTATTTCAAGGAGGAGGAGTAGCTGCATGGGAGAGAGATCCCTGGAGGGATACGAGACGTGCAGCTGGCTGAGAGATACCCACCACACCTTCCACTATGCAATAAATGTTCCTATTAGTAAACAAAAGCGCAATAAGCCTGTTACAGTCTTTTAAGGAGGTGAGCGTACATCTGAATTATATTTAGGAAGTCGCCTTTTGTTTTTCTTTATTTTACCTGAATCTCTGGGAATATCACCATCACTGCACAGAGACTTATGTCATTTTATGTTATGCATTTGAGTTTTTTTTGATCATATTTAGATTTGCAATTATTATTTGTGTTTGATGTGGGTTCAATATTTAGTAAAATTTTAGTTTTTTATATATATATTTTTTTGTACAGAATTATGTATCTGAAGTAGGAGCGCAACATTCAGTTTATTGAGTTTTTTTCTTGGATAATTTTGCACATAAATAGAGGATGTGTGGGATGTGTGGGATGTGTGGGATGTCAGCGATCCAGTATATCTATATATAAATCGGTGGCTCACAAGTAAAAATCTTTGTTTATCCTGGAGGATATTACATATGTGGTCTTTTGATTGACAAGCACATAGGTAACACTCTTGATCTGAAACATGGCTTCATAAGTTGACAATGTTACATCAGCCTACTCATGTGACCATTATCTCTGTTTAACCGCTTAAGGACCGCCCTATAGCAGATATACTGCTACAGCGCGGCACCTATGCGCAAAGTCATTTTGCATTTCTGGGTGAGGGGTGTGCGCAAGTCGTGCGCGCGCCCTACCTGTGCCACCAGGTCAATCACCGGGTCCCGGCCGGTAATTACCTACCAGCGCCCAGTGATTACCGGCAATCAATGACGGGGAGGAAGAGTGTTTTGTTTACAAACAATCTTCCTCCCAGTCAGCTCTAGTACACTGCTTGGGATGACTATGCACAGTACAGCCATCCCGAGCAGTGTGCTTACAGTGAAGAACACACCCCCCGCCCCTTAGTAAAACACTCCCAGCACACAGTTAACCTTTTGATTGCCCCTGACATTAACCCCTTCTTCCCCAGTGCTATTATTATTATTATTATACAGGATTTATATGGCGCCAACAGTCTGCTCAGCGCTTTACAATATAATGGGAGACAATACAGTTCAATACAAGAGGGATAGGAGGGCCCTGCACCTGGGAGCTTACAATCTAAGAGGGAGGGGCTAGTGGTACAAAGGGTAGTAACTGTGGGGGATGGACTGGTTGGAAGAGTAGAAGATTCCATTATTAGCTGAGGGCAGGATAGGCTTCCTTGAAGAGGGAGGTTTTCAGAGATTGCCTAAAAGTGAGCAGAGTAGGCGATAGTCTGATAAATTGGGGTAGAGGGTTCCAGAGGATGAGGGAGGCTCTGGAAAAGTCCTGTGCTATTAGTACAGTGTCAGTGCTTTTTTAGCACTGATCACTGTATTGGTGTCACTGGGGTGTCAGAGACACCAAGTTATTTCCCCCCCCCCCCCATGTCAGAATGTCCACCGCAGCACCACTAAAAGTCGCTGATCGCCGCCATTACAAGTGGTAAAAAAATCTCATTATCTATACCGCTTTTGTAAACGCTATAACTTTCATGTAAACCAATTCATTTACACGTATTGGGATTTTTAAAAAATTTTTACTGATCATGTTTAATAGCAAGAAGTCCAAAATATAGTTTTTTTTCTCAAAATTTTTGGTCTTTATTTTTTGCGCTATAAAGAAAAAACCCCAACAATTTAGTGTTTTTTGCCTTCATGCATTTATATCACAAAAAAAACAAAAAACCAGTGGTGATCAAATACCACCAAAAGAAAGCTTGATTTGTGTGAGAAAAAAAAATGATATAAAGTTTGTTATGGGTACAGCGTTGCATGACAGCACAATTGCCAGTTAAAGTAGCGCAGTGCTAAATAGTAAAAAACGTCCAGGTCATGAAGGGAGTAAAACCTTCTGGAGCTGAAATGGATATCGATTTAATGCAGTTTTTCTCAAACTTTTTCCAGTCATGCCCCCCCCCCCCCAAAGTATTTTCAGCCTCAAGGCACTCCAGTCTAAGGCTTGGTTCACATTACTGCATGTCAGGGAATGCATGCAAAATGGTGCATCTTTCTGACAATGCATCTTGGGCACTAACTTAAAACCGTTAAAGAATTGGTGCAAACAATAAGAAACGCACAGGCGATCAAATACCACCAAAAGAAAGCTCAATTGGTGGGGAAAAAAGGACGTAAATTTCAATTGGGTACAGCGTTGCATGACCGCGCAATTGTCAGTTAAAGTAACGCAGCGCCGTAACGCAAAAATGGCCTAGTCGGGGGGGGGGGGGGGAATCCTGTGAAGGGCGAGTGGTTAAAGGATAGTATAACTAAGAATCTATCTTTACAACATAATATCTCAATAATGTTGTATAACCAAATATCTACTTATGTAAGACATATTACCAACTTATAAAACATAAATTAAATACACACCGATACTATTAGAATATATATTATTTCATACTATTATTATTATACAGGATTTATATATTATTATTATACAGGATTTATATATATTATTATTATTATACAGGATTTATATATTATTATACAGGATTTATATATTATTATTATACAGGATGTATATATTATACAGGATTTATATATTATTATACAGGATTTATATATTATTAATATTATACGCGTGCGCGGTGAGAATGGGAGGACGTCATATGATGTCCTCCCAGAACGAGAGAACCACCTTGCGCCTGTCATTGGACTATATAGCGGGCGGGAGGTGGTTAACCACCTCCCCAAATAATATAAACCAATATAAACAGCGCAAATCAAAACCCCACACAAAAAATATCAAATCAATAAATCAAGTGAATAATGAAATAATGATTAAAAATATATATAACAACATAAACAAAAAATATATAATATAAAATTAAAAAAAATAATTATTATTTTTTAATAAAAAGTGTCCAAAAAAAAGCAAAAAAAAAAATAAAAAAAAAAAAAATATATATATATATATATATATATATATATATATATATGTGTGTATATATATATATATATATATATAATGTCCTTCCTCCCAAATGTATTGGTGCTTAACAAAAAAAACTTATATAAAAGTCCTTCTCCTGTTAAAATGTGCTTCCACCATCCACCAGTGTTGAACCAACATAAACCGCACTCACCAGATGATGGTGAATAACACGCCTTTTAGGATTTTAGGGATCCTAGGCCCCTCTATAGCCTCCAGGACTCCTTTCCACCATATAGGGCTTGGGATTCTCCTTCCACTCACTCCTGATTTTATCCCTCCAGCTCCACAGCAGTGCAAGAGAGAAAAATGATATAGTATAATATTGCTAATACCCCGTGCAGTGCTAGTAATAATACCAGGCCACTTACATTTCAAAAGGTAAGTAAAAGTATTGTTTTATTGCCTCCACCGGCTAACATAATTCCCATAACATCCACAGACCGCTTCAGAAACCTCACAGCCTTTCTGCAGAGGATGACAGAGTGCATCTCCAACCACGGGAGGACTTACAACTCATGGGGCCCCCCGGGCAATAGGGGATCATGGGGCCCGTGTCCTTGCACAAACTCAAAAAGGCCTATGAAAAAGGTACCAGAGGCATCCCATGGGGCCCCCTACTGACCCCGGGCTCTCGGGCAGTGTCCGAGTTTCCAAATGGTCAGTCCGCCCCTGTATCCAACACATATCAAAGATGGCTGCTTGGTACGCACCGCTCAGCGTGAGCGTTCCACTCGCCAGAAGTTGCGCAGGACGTAAAGACGGCAGACAGGAAGTGTGTCAACGCGTTTCGCCCCTTTCACAGGGCGTTGTCAAGACACACACCTCCAGTCTCCAGGCGCTTATATAACACAAAGACCATCCCCTCTTCTCCCATAGGTCAATTGATCCCAATAGGTATAATGCCACGCCCTTTTCTCAACCATTTATTCTAAGCCTTAAACATTTTATTTATTATATACTTAAACATCAGTTCCATTTATCCTAGAATCACTACAAGATATTTGAGCCAGTGAAAACCTTAAACATATAGACCCAGTAAAAACATAAGAAAAACAAGAAAAAAATTAGAAAAAAGTATTTTCCAGACCCCTTTAATTTTATATATATATATATATATATATATATATATATATATATATTCAAACAACAAAAATAAGAAAAAATGAAAATAAAGATAAAAATAGATATAAATAGTAAATGTAAAAATAAAATATGAAATTAAAAATTTAAAATATAAAAAAATAAAAAGTAAAATATGAAAAAAAATTGAAATTAAAAAATAAATAAATAATACAAATAGTACAAAAATAATAAATAGATATTATATATACACATATATAAGAATAAAAATAAAAAACAAAATGTATAAAATATTAATTTGCACTTGGATTAGCTACAAATTGGATAAAAAAAACAATTTATGTCAATCTCTGCATTTAACCCTTTAGGGATCAACGTCACCATTTGGTATATCCATTTAGTTTCATTTTGTGAAATATTTTTGACCATATCACCCCCTCTCCACGGGACATCAATTCTATCTATCCCACAGAACTTTAAAGATGTCGGATCCCTGTTATGACATACTCTAAAATGATGTGACAAGCTATGATATTTAAATCCTTTTTTTATGTTTCTAATATGTTTCCCCAATCTTACAGAGAGTTTCCTAGTAGTTCTACCTATGTACTGGAAATGACAGGGGGAAGAAGAAGGGGAAGAAGAAGAATCTAATGAGCGGGCTAGACCATCCTCTTTATATCCCTTTTCTCTAAACCTTTGTAATAATGTCTGATTGACCTTGAAAAATACTTTCATCACAATTTTGTTTCAATCTAATAAACTGACTTTTGGGAATAGATCTTAACCAGTTACTATGGTGACAACTATGACTTGGAATGTATCCATTCCTGTCTTTTAAATGTGTTTTGGTGCAAAATGTATTACCTTGTTTATAAATCGTTAGATCTAGAAAGTCTATTACCTCCTCACTGGTATTAGTAAATTTTATATTAAAGGGGTTACAACCCATTTTTTGAATATATTCCTCCAATCCTTCTCTTGTCCCCTCCCATATTATAATAATATATAAACCTTCTATAGACCAACAATTCCTGGTTCCTATTCTCAAAAATGGCTTTACTTTCCCACCTGCTCATGAACAGATTTGCCACCGATGGCACATATTTGGCTTCCAATAGCCACACCCATTGCTTGCCTATAGAACTTGCTGGAATGCCAGAAATAATTGTGTGATGTAGCTAAATCAAGACTTTTGAGTATAAAATCTTTTTGCTTGGATTTCAACCCCGATTTGGTATCCAATGCCCATTTGACTGATCCTAACCCATCCACATGTCTAATATTTGTGTGCAGAGAATTCACATCAACACTTGCCATGACACAATCTCCTTCTCTAATACCCTTAAGTATGCTAATCCGATCACCACTATCTCTCAAATAAACTGGAAAAACAGGAACTACAGGCTGCAAAAACTTGTCAACATAATCCCCCAGCCTAGAAAACAGGGAATCAATCCCACTAATAATGGGTCTTCCAGGGGGCTTCTTGAAATGTTTATGAATCTTTGGCAGTTGGTATATAACAGGTAGTATTGGGGCATTAGGTACCAATTATTTACCCTCCCTATTAAGTAAACCTTCCCTCTCCCCTTCTTTAATATGTTTCACTAGCTTACCTTTATATTTTTTAGTGGGGTTCCCTTTCAGAACTTCATAGGTGTTAACATCATCAACTAGTCTATGAAGTTCTGCGTAATAATCGCTTTTATTCAATACCACAACCCCTCAACCCTTGTCCGCTGGCCTAATTACGATATTTCTATTTTTCTCTCATTTTTGAAGTCCTCTTATCAAGTTCTGTTTCCTTCTCATTTAAGGGACAGACACATTTTCTAAATCGTGTTCCACCATCTTCTTAAATGCATCCACACAACAGTTATTACCTATCTTGGGGTTAAATACAGATTTATTTCTCAACTTCGTATGTAGATATGGTTTCTCAGTTCCTCTCTTAACCTCCCTAGCGGTCTGATTATGTCCATATTTCTGTGCTCAAGGCGGTACATTTTTTTGCTTGGAAATATGTATTTTTTTTATTGTAGGCCTGTAATTTTTAGGAATAACTCTCTGAAATCTGTCCGGACAAGAGACTAGTAAACATCCCGGGTATGTTACACTTTGAAACACAAAATCATAAATAATAATAACTATAATATAGTCCTTCGCTCCCGCAATGTCCCTCCTGCAGTGTCCCCTGTGATGTCCTCCGGTGGATGCTGGCATCTGTCTTCCGGGTTCCGTCTCCTGTGAGCGTCGGGACGTACGGGGGACGGAACCGTCAGGAAATTTGAAAATGGCAAAAAGTGACATTCACTAAATACACTAAAATCTCATAGTATAACATTCCTGTATCAAACCATTTCACATACATTTTGTCCCGAGTGCTTTGTCCGGCGCCCTGCCTGCATTTTTACTGTTCTTTCTGCCTGGAAACTGAGAAATGTCCATGGCGTCCAAAAAGCGTCCCTTTAGGTCAAAATCGGTTTTAGACCGGCTAGAGAACAGCGATAGTAAATCAGAACCACTTGCAGAATTGAGTGATAATGATTCGTGGGGGAAATTCCTCATCAGACACTGAAAACAATTCTGCGACTGAGCTCAGCGATGTGCGAACTTGGCGCTCTATTTCACATTTCAGTGTTTTTGGTTTGATTATATTATTGAATTACATTTATTATTATTATATTATTATTTTTTATGATTATTTATTAAATTATAATTTATGATTTCGTGTTTCAAATTTTATCCTACCCGGGATGTTTACTAGACTCTTGTTCGGACAGATTTCAGTGAGTTATTCCTAAGAATTACAGCCTACAATAAAAAAACTACATATTTCCATGCAAAATAATGGTACCGCTTTCAGCACCAAAAATCTGAAATAATCAGACCACTAGGGAGGTTAAAGGCTCAAACCTATTTTTCGTGGGTACTTTATAGAGAGGTGTATTATTCCCATTAACATTTCTGCATTTTCCAATAGGTGAGGAGTTTTTACTCCTGTTTTGGGAGAAATTATTAATTGTATATAGTTTATTTTTGGATGGAGATGATCTTTGTATGGGATCATTAATTACTCACTCTATTGATGAATTCCTAGATTCACTAGTACCCCTATTTTCATCCTCTTGCCATTTGCAAACAGTATTGGATTTATAATCCTGAATATCCCTACAATATTTTTTGATTTTTTTTTTTCTTTTGCGTGTCCTCATCTAATTTTTTTAAATAATCCTGAATATGTTTAGCCTTTTCTTTAACCTCCCTGGCGGTATGATTCTTTCCGATTTTTGGTGCTGAAAGCGGTACCATTTTTTTGCATGGAAATATGTAGTTTTTTATTGTAGGCAGTAATTTTAAGGAATAACTCACTGAAATCTGTCCGAAAAAGAGTCTATTAAACATTCCGGATATGATAAAACTTGAAACACGAAATCATAAATTATAATTTAATAAATAATCATAAAAAATAATAATATAATAATAATAAATTTAATTCAATAATATAATCAAACCAAAAACACTGAAATTTGAAATACAGAGGCAAATTCGCACATCGCTGAGCAAAGTTGCAAAATCGTTTTCAGTGTCTGATGACGAATTTCCCCCACAAATCATTATCACTCAATTCTGCAAGTGGTTCTGATTTACTATCGCTGTTCTAAAACCGCTTTTCAGGTAAAGGGACGCTTTTTGGCCGCCATGGACTTTTCTAAGTTTCCAGGCAGAAAGAACAGTCAAAATGCAGGCAGGGCGCCGGACAAAGCAGTGGGGACAAAATGTATGTGAAATGCAGTTAAAAAGCAATGACAGCAAAAATGTCATTTTTAAAAAATTTCAAATTTCCCGCCGGTTCCGCCGCCCGAACATTCCGACGTCACAGGGACCGGAACACGGAAGCCAGATGCCGGCATCCGCCGGAGGAGATGGCCGGGGACGCTGCAGGGGACCCATCGTGGGAGCGAAGGACAAGGTAAGTGCTGCAGGGACCCCCAGAGAACGCTGCATGGTAAGCCCGAGTGTAGCTCAGGGTTACCGTTCTTGGTATAGAAATTCTACCCCGAGCTACACTCGGGAATACCGCTAAGGAGGTTAAAGTCTCACTAGACTCACTAAAAGGTGCCATTTTATCTCTCAAATTATGAATCCTCAATTTCCTTTTCTGCACAATTATTATACAGTATTTATATAGCGCCAAAGGGTTTGCTCAGCGCTGTACAATAGCGGGGGGGACAGAACATGAGACAATACGGTACAATACAATACACGAGGGGTTCGAGGGCCCCGCTCTTTTGAGCTTACAATCTAGGAGATTCATTTCATTAGTTTTTTTTTCACATGACTGAAAAAAGAGAACCATTCTTCATCCAACTCTTTCCCTATCAGACCATCACTAGGAGCTATGTCCCACCTTAACCTCCTAGGTGTAATCCCTTCCTTAATATATTTCACAAGAGTTGAGACATCCCACCATGTCCTAACCTGTTTGTCTAATGAATTCTTTACATGTTTGAAATCTTTGGTTAAATCTGTGTGTTCATAATTCTGTAAAAAAATATCTTCCACATTAACCCTTTCTTGGAAACAAAGTTAAATATGTCCATGGCTGCTAGGTCAAAGGAAGTAGTAAATACCTCAACTAAAAAAATAATTTTGGGGGGGGTGTTTTTTCCTGTGGCGCTGGGGTTTGCAATTTATTAATTTAATCACTTCCCATCCGGCCCATGTATATAAATGGCCAGACGGTGGCAGTTCAGCGGCGGGTGGCCGTTTATAAATGGCCTCCCCACCCCCTGCTTGTGCGCGCTCCCTGGGAGCGTGCAGCACCGCAATCCGGTGCCCGCTGTGTCCTCCGGACACAGTGGAACACCGATCACTGTACAGGACCTCTGTGCGAGGTCCCGATCATGTGATCACTGATTGGCCAATCAGTGATCACATGAAGAGTAGTAAGCAAGATGTCACTTGTGACATCGTTGCCTTCTACGTGTGAAATCTGTGAATGATCACAGAGGTCACATGGTACAGGGCTATTCACAACAGCCTTGTACCATGTGACAAGCTGTGACCAATCACAGCTCACACAGTATTTCTCAATGGCTGCAAGAATGCAGCCAGAGAGAAGGAGAAATGATTGCTTTTACAGCCTTTATGGGTGTAAAAGCAATCAGTGTAAAAAAAAAAAAACTTCATAACCCCCCACAAGTAGTACAGTGTCACTATGGTGACTCTGTACTGTTAGGGTGACAGTATGTAAAAAAACAAAAACATAAATAATAATATAAAAAAATAAAATAAAAATGTAAAAACATTTTTTTAAAAATGATAAGTTTTGGTTATAAACTAATTTGGGGTTTTTTTTTTTACTAAAAAGATAAATTAATAAATTTTGGGCAAGATTTATGAAGAAAGATTATATATTTGCAAAATTGTATAAGAAAAACACTTTTTTTTCAAACTTTTTGGACTTTTTCCCTTACATAGCAAAAAAAAAAATCCCAGTGGTGAATAAATACCATCAAAACAAAGCTTTATCTGTCTCAAAAAAATGCTAAAAATTCATATGGGTGCAGTGTTTCATGACCGCGCATTTGTCATTCAAGTGTGACAGCGCTGAAAGCTGATAATTGGCCTGGGGGCAGGAAGGGGGGGAAAGTGTCTGGACTGGAAGGGGGGGAAAGTGTCCAGACTTGAAGTGGATAATAAACTCAGTATGTGCCCCACCCAGTGTCCTTAGGCTGACATTGTGTCAGTGCTATAAATATGGGAGCTCCGTAGACTGGTCCCAGAATATCTGGTCTACTCTGAGAGCCATGGTGAGGAAGATGATGCTGAGCTGGATGGTCACTTTGATGCTCCTCCACTCCCCGCTGATCCACGGCTTAGAGATTTCTGTGACCAATGGTGGTCAATGGGGTAAATGGGGATGGATGGATACCTGCCCTCCTGGAATGGTAGCAACAGGCTTTAATTTGCTGGTAAGTGATCCCAAAATGTTAGATTTGACTGAAAGAGAACCATGTGCCAGAATCTGAAGGTCCAGTCTGAAAGCAGAACTGAAAGCAAAATTATTAGTTTCATTTTGTATAGAGTAAAGAAGGGTTATAACCCCCGAAGTTTTTGTTTTTTTTTGCCATCTGTGTCCAATTGGGGAGATTTCCATTGACTTCCTATCCCATAGCCAAAACAGGAAGTGAGAGGAAATCCCTACAAAGTGAGTAGTCGCCAGAACTAGTGTCCCCTTTGGATGATTTCCCCTCTATTCCTGTTCTGGTGACAACCCAAAATTTGGAAGGGAGATAAACAGAAGGGAAAAAATCCCTAACAGACAGCAATAAAAACCTGACAGGCTCTAATCCAGTGGTTCTCAACCTTCCTAATGCCGCGACCCCTTAATACAGTTCCTCGTGTTGTGATGACCCCCAACCATAAAATTATTTTCGTTGCTACTTCATAACCGTAATTTTGCAGTGGGAGGAGTAGTGCCACGTCATTGGTGTCAGTGGGAGGAATAGTGCCCCATCATTGGTGTCAGTGGGAGGAATAGTGTCCCATCACTGATGTCAATGGGAGGAATAGTGCCCCATCATTGGTATCAGTGGTAGGAATAGTGCCCCATCATTGGGAGGAATAGTGCCCCATCATTGGTGTCAGTGGGAGGAATAGTGCCCCATCATAGGTGTCAGTGGGGGGAATAGTGCCCCATCATTGGTGCCAGTGGGAGGAATAGTGCCCCATCATAGGTGTCAGTGGGGGGAATAGTGCCCCATCATTGGTGTCAGTGAGAGTAATAGTGCCCCAACATTGGTGTCAGTGGGGGGAATAGTGCCCCAACATTGGTGTCAGTGGAAGGAATAGTGCCCCATCATTGGGAGGAATACTGCCCCATCATTGGTGTCAGTGGGAGGAATAGTGCCCCATCATTGGTATCAGTGGGAGGAATAGTGCCCCGATATTGGTATCAGGGGGAGGAATAGTGCCCCAACATTGGTGTCAGTGGGGAGAGGAATAGTGCCCCATCGTTGGTGTCAGTGGGGGGAGGAATAGTGCCCCATCGTTGGTGTCAGTGGGGGGAGGAATAGTGCCCCATCGTTGGTGTCAGTGGGGGGAGGAATAGTGCCCCATCGTTGGTGTCAGTGGGGGGAGGAATAGTGCCCCATCGTTGGTGTCAGTGGGGGGAGGAATAGTGCCCCATCGTTGGTGTCAGTGGGGGGAGGAATAGTGCCCCATCGTTGGTGTCAGTGGGGGGAGGAATAGTGCCCCATCGTTGGTGTCAGTGGGGGGAGGAATAGTGCCCCGTCGTTGGTGTCAGTGGGGGGAGGAATAGTGCCCCGTCGTTGGTGTCAGTGGGGGGGAGGAATAGTGCCCGTCGTTGGTGTCAGTGGGGGGAGGAATAGTGCCCCGTCGTTGGTGTCAGTGGGGGGAGGAATAGTGCCCCGTCGTTGGTGTCAGTGGGGGGAGGAATAGTGCCCCGTCGTTGGTGTCAGTGGGGGGAGGAATAGTGCCCCGTCGTTGGTGTCAGTGGGGGGAGGAATAGTGCCCCGTCGTTGGTGTCAGTGGGGGGAGGAATAGTGCCCCGTCGTTGGTGTCAGTGGGGGGAGGAATCGTGCCTCGTCGTTGGTGTCAGTGGGGGGAGGAATCGTGCCTCGTCGTTGGTGTCAGTGGGGGGAGGAATAGTGCCCAATCATTGGTATTAGTGACACCAATGATTGGGCACTATTCCTCCCACTGACACCAATGATACTTACCTTGCTGACCCCTGCTCCAGCCTGGGCTCGCTCGCTCCTTCCCTCTCCCATGGTACAGACATTTACCGGTCAGCTGTCTTCCTTCTCCGGCCGCTCTGCTCCTCTTCACTCGCTCGATCTTCGCGGTGCCGCTCGGCTCCTCCTCTCCAAGCTCCACCTCCTCGCCGGTGATTGGCCGCCTGTTGCCTCTCCTGAGCTACAGTTCCGGCGGCCAATCACCGGCGAGGTTTGATCCCGGGGGTGTGTCCAGATGACAGGTGCGGCATGTCATCCCTCCCACACCTGGAGACAGAGGAGCGGTGTCTCGGTTCCTAAGACCATCGGAAATATGTGATTTCCGATGGTCTTAGGCGACCCCTGTGAAAGCGTCGTTCGACCCCCAAAGGGGTCGCGACCCACAGGTTGAGAACCGCTGCTCTAATCCCTCTCCACTGTGTCCAAAACTAAAATAAAAAGTTTTGCCTTTAGTTATACTTTAAGCCCTTTTCCACACAGCAGACTTCCATCTCCAGCTACACCTAATGCATTTTTAATGCCTACCTTTTCCAGATATCAGCCAGTTATGTGGTGTGCAGAGCCCTTTTGTCCTTCAGATCTTCTCTTGGTGGTGGATGGTCTTATTCATGGTTAACCACTTGACTGCCAGAGCATCCTTTTTAAAAAACAATTTCTGCACAAGTTAAAATCTGCATTTTATGCTAGAAATTAATTTAACCCCCCCCCCCCTCCAAATTATATATTTTCTGAAAGCAGAGATCCTGGAGAATAAAATGGTGATGATTATTATTATACAGGATTTATATGGCGCCAACAGTTTGCTCAGCACTTTACAATATAACGGGAGACAATACAGTTCAATACAAGAGGGAAAGGAGGGCCCTGATCCTTGGAGCTTACAATCTAGAAGAGAGTTTATTTATTTATTTTTTTTATTGGATGATATTGGTGCCGTTATTTATCAAATGCGTATTTTCAGTAAAAAAAATACGCTAGAATGAATTTTCGTGCAAACACAACACAATATCATACCCAATTTTTTTTTTTTTTGTAAAATATGAAACATTCGGTTGCATCAAGTAAATAGATACCAAACATGTCAAGTCTTTAAATGGGACACGCCCATGGATATACAAAAACTATAGTACCAAGAATTCTCCATAGGCAACACTTTAAAAGCCTTTACCGATTATCAGTTTATAGTTACAGTAACTGGACTAGGGCCCTAGAATGATTGCTCTCACTCCAACGTTCACACTGATACCTCACACATGTGGCGCAATTTATGTTTACATATATCCATCAGATTGTCACCTACCCGCCTCACCTTTAGGCGCACCTTGAAAACCCATCTCTTCAGGGAAGCCTACCCTGCCCTCACCTAACAGCCGATCCCCGCCACTCCTCACTCCATTCCATCCCCTACAGCCATCTCCTCCTGTATCACCATCCCCTCCCTCCTAGTATGTGAGCTCAAAAGGGCAGGGCCCTTGAACCCCTCATGTATTGTTTTGCTACTGTATTGTTTCATGTTCTGTCCCCCACTCTAATGTACAGCGCTGAGAAAACCCTTTGGTGCAATATAAACACTCAATATTAATAATAATATATGTCCTTGCCCTAAGCTGTGCTTTTCATATGAGGTGATGGGGAGGCTTTAAAATTGGTAACTTTTTTTTTTTTTTTTTTCTTTTTTATATATAGAACTGTTTTTAAATTTTAGATCTATCGCAATGGGGCTAACCAGCCCTTGTGTGATAGCATTGGCAGGTAACAGGCACTCTTTAACCACTTCCAGACCGGACACTTTTACCCCCTTCCTGAACGGGGCAATTTTCAGCTTTCAGCGCTATCACACTTTGAATGACAATTGCGCGGTCATGCAACACTGTACCCAAATAAATTTTTTACCATTTTTTTGAGACAGATAAAGATTTATTTTGGTGGTATTTATTCACCGCTGGGATTTTTATTTTTTTTTGCTATGTAAATGAAAAAGTCCAAAAATTTTGAACAAAAGTGTTTTTTTTATAAAATTTTGCAAATAAATAATATTTCATCATAAATCTTGGCCAAAATGTATTCCGTTATCTTTTTAGTAAAAAAAACAAATTAGTTTATAACCAAAAATTATAATTTTTAAACATTTTTTTTACATTTTTATTTTATTTTTTTTATATTATTATTATTATTTTTTTTTTTTTTTACATACTGTCACCCTAGCAGTACAGTATCACCATGGTGACACTGTACTACTTGTGGGGGGTGATGAAGATTTTTTTTTTTTTTTTTACACTGATTGCTTTTACACCCATATAGGATGTAAAAGCAATCATTTCTCTTTCTCTCTCTCTGCATTCTTGCAGTCATTGAGAAGTACTGAGTGAGCTGTGATTGGTCACAGCTTGTCACATGGTACAAGGATGTTGTGAATAGCCTTGTACCATGTGACCTCTGTGATCATTCACAGACTTCACACGTAGTAAGCAATGATGTCACAAGTGACATCTTGCTTACTACTTTGCATGTGATCACTGATTGGCCAATCAGTGATCACATGATCGGGACCTCGTACAGAGGTCCCGTCCGATGATCGGTGTTTCACTGTGTCCGGAGGACACAGCGGGCACCGGATCGCGGTGCTGCACGCTCCCAGGGAGCGCGCACAAGCAGGGTGCGGGGAGGCCGTTCATAAACGGCCACCCGACAATGTACTGCCACCGTCCGGCCGTTTATATGCAACGGCCGGTCGAGAAGTAATTAAGCCACTTTCACATGGGGCGACATGCGGCTGCGTTCCCCCTGCTGATCAGGGGTTCTCTCTGCTGATCCCCCACTGAGCAGGTGCTATCCGCTTTGTGTATGCAGAGCGGACACCGACGGCTCTCCTCTGTGGGGCAGTCGGATGGAATTGGACCACCTGTCTGTTTCCATCTGACTGTCATCCACTTCAACCTGCTGGATGGAAGGGGAACGGATCTCCATCCATTTTTGTTGGCGGGTGTGAACGGACATGGGTCCATTTTCACTCGCCGCTCCACAGAGGAAAGTAGAGGTTCGGATCGGGTCTGCCTGGAAAAACAGACCTGACCAGGCAATTTTTTGCTATTGCGATATTTCAACTGGTCATGCAATGCTGTACTCAAACAACATTTATGTTCTTTTTTTTCACACAAATATAGCTTTCTTTTGGAGGTATTTGTTCAGCACTGGGTTTTTTTATGTTATGAAAAAATGAAAATTTTGAAAAAGATATTTTTTACTTTCTAATATAAGAAATTTCCAGTAAACTCAAATTTAGTGATACACTTAGGCCAAAATGTATTCTGCTCCATGTCTTTGGCAAAACAAATCCCAATAAGTGTATATTAATTGGTTTGCGGGAAAGTTATACCATCTACAAACTGTGGTGTGTGTATATATACTGGAATTTACACAGCTTTTACTTTCTTGATTGCTGAAATGCCAGAGCAGTACAAAAAAACCCAAATGACCCCTTTTTGGAAAGTAGACACCCCCAAGAAATTTGCTGAGAGGCATGCTGAGTCCGTAGAAGATTTTATTTCTTTGCCACAAGTTTTTGGAAAAATTACAAAAATATTGTCATTTAAATGATATATTACTTACAGATGCCATGGGTATACGTGAAATTATACCCCAAAACACATTCTGCTACTTCTCCTGAATGTGAGGATACCCCATGTGAGATTTTTTGGCAGCCTTGCCACATACAGGAGCTTGAAATCCAATGACTGCTTTCAGGCATTCAAAGGGCGTATTTCCTCATGTCCCTTCCTCACTACCTATCCATTTTGGAGGCCCAGAAATGCCAGGATAGTACAAGCACCCCACTCAAATGACCCATTTTTGGAAAGTAGACACCCCAAGGAATTTCCTAAGAGACATTATGAGTATTTTGCCACAAGGTATTGAAAAAGAAATACCTTTTCGTTCTTTCTTCATTTTCCAAAAACTTGTGGCAACAAATGAGATATGCAAAATGCTCACCATTCCTCTCAACAAATTCCTTTGGGTACCGTATAAGCCGAGTTTTTCAGCACATTTTTTGTGCTGAAAAACGGCCCCCTCGGCTTATACTCGAGTCAACGTCTGCAGATGACATGCTGTCCCTGTCATCTGGACACACCCCCAGGATCAATCCTCGCCGGTGATTGGCCGCCGGAACTGGCACACAGACGCCCAATCAACGGCGAGGAGGTGGAGCTTGGAGAGGAGGAGCCGAGCGGCACCGCGAAGATCGAGCGAGTGAAGAGGAGGAGAGCGGCCGGAGAAGGAAGACATCTGACCGGTAAGTGTGTACCATGGGAGAGGGAGGGAGCGAGCGAGCCCAGGCTGGAGCAGGGGTCACCAACGATGGGGCACTATTCCTCCCCCCACTGACACCAACGATGGGGCACTATTCCTCCCCCCACTGACACCAACGATGGGGCACTATTCCTCCCCCCACTGACACCAACGATGGGGCACTATTCCTCCCCCCCACTGACACCAACGATGGGGCACTATTCCTCCCCCCCCACTAACACCAACGATGGGGCACTATTCCTCCCACACTGACACCAACGATGGGGCACTATTCCTCCCCCCACTGACACCAGCGATGGGGCACTATTCCTCCCCCCACTGACACCAGCGATGGGGCACTATTCCTCCCCCCACACTGACACCAACGATGGGGCACTATTCCTCCCCCCCACACTGACACCAACGATGGGGCACTATTCCTCACCCCCACACTGACACCAACGATGGGGCACTATTCCTCCCCCCACTGACACCAACGATGGGGCACTATTCCTCCCCCCACTGACACCAACGATGGGGCACTATTCCTCCCCCCACTGACACCAACGATGGGGCACTATTCCTCCCCCCACTGACACCAACGATGGGGCACTATTCCTCCCCCCACTGACACCAACGATGGGGCATTATTCCTCCCCCCACTGACACCAACGATGGGGCACTATTCCTCCCCCCACTGACACCAACGATGGGGCACTATTCCTCCCCCCACTGACACCAACGATGGGGCACTATTCCTCCCCCCTCGGCTTATACTCGAGTCAATAGTTTTTCCCAGTTTTTCTTTGGTAAAATTAGGTACCTCGGCTTATATTCGGGTCGGCTTATACTCGAGTATATACGGTATCAACTTTCCAGGGGTCTTTTGGAGGTGTTTGAACTAACTACTTGAAAACCAAGCCTTTTCTGACTCTTTTTACAGTATTTACATGAAAAACATTTTTTTTGCTGGAAAATTACTTTGAACCCCCAAACATTATATATTTTATCAAAGCAAAGGCACTAGAGAATAAAATGGTGGATGTTGCAATTTTTTATTCCACACAGTATTTGCACAGGGATTTAAAAAAAACAAAACTTTGACTTTTCGCTGCACGCCCCGTGTCAGTACAGCCAGAGCTACATACGTGTACGTAACAAAATAAAGGTGTAGCGCTTAAGGAATAAATATATTGTGGTAAAAATATTCGTCAATATATTATCATATCTCCTGTATATATGATAAAGGAATGTCCACATGCAAAGTTCACCTATATATAGATGAATAAATCCCAGGATAAAACTGCAGCAGATTAACTTGTGACTTCAATCAATAGTTAAAGTGCGCACTCACCGGAAGCGCATGGGTAAGCCAGCAGCTGTCTTTTCACTTGGCAGAGTCAGCAACGTAGGACCAGGGGCGGACTGACAACTCATGGGGCCCCCGGGCAATAGGGGATCATGGGGCCCCTGTGTCCTTGCCCAAACTCAAAAAAGCCTATGAAAAAGGTACCAGGGGCATCTCATGGGGCCCCCTACTGACCCCGGGCCCTCGGGCAGTGCTCGAGTTTCCAAATGGTCAGTCCGCCCCTGCGTAGGACCAGTAGAGGATCCATAAGGTTACCCCAAAGATACCAGTGAGACCAGAGGAAATGGAGCCCTGTACTCAGGCTGAGCACCTTAATCCATCCCTAAGGGGGACCTCTGAACCCAGCAGATTTCTTTACTAATTCCACCAACTTGATGACTGCACCATAGAGGAAAAGTTTACCGGAATATCCTGCATACCTTAAGGGTTTTACTATTGGGATTTATTCATCTATATATATGTGAACTTTGCATGTGGACATTCGTTTATCATATATACAGGAGATATTTTATTTTGTTTCCATTAAGGTTTTTTCTTGGTACCTTTTTTTTTTTTTTGTTTTTTTTTGTTTTTTGGAGCGCTCACTATCCTTTTATTACATACATACGTGTACTGTAGTGAACTGTACCCCCACCTGATTGAAAAAACTGGGGGATAAAGACTGACCTAATGTGGGTCCCCTTTTAGGAACTATAATTACACTTTCCATGAGGTGCAGTACATGTCTGATTCTTACAAAGAGCCAACAAATATCTATTAACAGTGCTTCTGATTGCCCCAAAATTCCAGAGTGGCGTTGAAAGGGTTAATTTACTATGATGTCTATTAACATTATTGTTATATGTATTACCCTTCAACAAATCATTTGTATTTCTAGAATTGGCAATGGAGAGAGCCCTGTCCAGCATCCATCTTGGATAACCTCCGGCCAACTGGCCATCCATCATAATGTGTCAGTGAGTGATGACATCATCACAATCCCACAGCCTGATCTTCTAGTGTCGGTGGTGGTGTGTTGTGTCGGATCTGTCAGCTATTCTATGTGTGTGTGGGTTGGGCTGCCTGCTATCAGTTTGTTTTTTTCTCCCCCCCCCCCCTTCCCCATTGCTTGGGGAATTCCAGCCTGGGATCTGTCCATTATCCTCCACTCACTGCAACTGTCACCCTACCACTGCCAGCCAGAGATACAGTCAATCTGTGACACTGATTTTGTCTTTATTATTGGTGCTGGTGGCATCTTATGGAACTTATTTTTGCAAATTAAAAGAAATTTCCACAATTGAGGGTTGACAAGTGTCCCTCTTGCGGTGGATGAGTTAGCAGATACCCTAGCACCTTTCCCTTCTGGAAAAGCTCCAGGAGCGGATGGACTACCAGCTCACTAATCACTCTGATGGCAACACCCTTTGTCACAATCGAGGCGTCAGACCCCAGACCTTCTCACCAAACTTGTGACCGAAGGACTGGCCAATCCAGACCGCGATGTGATGTGCGTAACAATGCCACACCCAGCTGCACCCTACAGAGCGATTTCCAGCTAATGGATTTCAATCCGTGCCTGCAGCCTGGATGCGCTTGTTACTGGATCAGGGTAATTACGCAACTGATCCTTACACACTGCCACCACCTCTTTTTTGTACAGAGAAAGGGGAAACTCTCTATCAAATATACACTATAATGGTTGAAAAGTCGTCTGTCCAATACGGTCACCGCAGGCCGATTGGGCAGAGGATTAAACAAACACAGTAGCATCTCTTTAGAGGCAGGAATTCGTAAATTGCAATTAAGCGCTTTAGAAACAGTCTAACACTTTCAGGAAGAAAGATTTATTACAAAGAGTCAAACGGGTACAATAAAATATTTACAGAAAAAGATGTAACTGATTATATATATACAGTGGGGATCGAAAGTTTGGGCACCCCAGCTAAAAATTTGTATTAATGTGCATAAAGAAGCCAAGGAAAGATGGAAAAATCACCAAAAGGCATCAAATTACAGATTAGACATTCTTATAATATGTCAACAAAAGTTAGATTTTATTTCCATCATTTACAACTTTCAAAATAACAGAAAACAAAAAAATGGCGTCTGCAAAAGTTTGGGCACCCTGCAGAGTTAATATCTTGTACTGCCCCCTTTGGCAAGTATCACAGCTTGTAAACGCTTTTTGTAGCTAGCCAAGAGTCTTTCAATTCTTGTTTGAGGTATCTTTGCCCATTCTTCCTTACAAAAGTCTTCCAGTTCTTTGAGATTTCTGGGCTGTCTGTCACGCACTGCTCTTTTAAGGTCTATGCATAGATTTTCAATTATGTTGAGGTCAGGAGATTGTGAAGGCCATGGCAAAACCTTCAGTTTACGCCTCTTGATGTAATCCCCCGTGGATTTCGAGGTGTGTTTAGGATCATTATCCATTTGTAGAAGCCATCCTCTCTTTAACTTCAGCTTTTTCACAGATGGCATCAAGTTACCATCCAAAATTTGCTGAAATTTTATTGAATCCATTTTTCCTTCTACTCGTGAGATGTTCCCTGTGCCACTGGCTGCAACACAACCCCAAAGCATGATTGATCCAACCCCATGCTTAACAGTTGGACAGAGGTTCTTTTCAATAAATTCTGTGCCCCTTCTTTTCCAAACGTACCTTTGCTCATTCCGGCCAAAAAGTTCCATTTTAACCTCATTGGTCCACAGAACTTGTTTCCAAAATGCATCAGGCTTGTCTATATGTTCATTTGCAAAGTTCAAACAATGATTTTTGTGGTGAGGACGTAGAAGAGGTTTTCTTCTGATGACTCTTCCATGAAGACCATATTTGTACAAGTATCTCTTTATAGTGGAATAGTGTACCACAACTCCAGTGTCTGCCAGATCTTTATGGAGGGATGGTGCTTTAGCAATGAGGACAAGTAGACCATTTGTATATATGTTTGTTTTATGAATATATTTTATCTTTGTAATCTAAACGTTATTAAAGGTTTAGACTAATACAAGTTAAAGTATCTAGAAGCGCCTCAAAGTCCCAAATCTAGATGTTTTAGAAATATCTATATAAATTGGAATGTGGTGCAGATTCAGTTGTCAACAACCCACATTATTAATCGTTAGTCTTCCCTCTGCACACATGTTCCATCCCTGTATCTGCTCTCCAAACACGTGTTCCATCCCTGTACCCTCTCTGCACACACGTTCCATCTCTGTATCCCCTCCTTGCGCACACGTTCCATCCCTGTACCCCTTCTGCATACATGTTCCATCACCCTATCACTGGCAGGGAGGAAGCTGAGCCTGTGGCTAACAGTTAGCCCCTCAACTGCCAGACACGGAAGTTAACTAGTGGGTGCTTTTTAGTAGTACAATGTAAAGGTGTCCCCTTAAAAACCAATGGCTCATTCCTAGCCCTTGGATCTGTTGTGGGAATAATCCCACCGTCGATCCCTCTAATTGGGGTAAGGCTCTGTCTATGTACACCTCCCACCACCCCATCCCAGTCCTTATGTAGTGTGGATCCAGAAGTGTATTGGCCTTCATATATTCCCCCCTATGCTTCACCTTTTACTCCATACCTCCATTGATCTCTCCCTCCCCCCATCCATCAATTCCATATATCTCCTGCCACCTTATGTTACCTAAAGGCAAGAGGGAGAAAAAAAAGGGACCACAAGGAGGAAACCTAGAATTAAACTCCAAATTGGGTTCCTATCGGACTCCATCTATTAAATAGTTCCCAACTATATAGTCTCTCAGAAGTGTTTGTCTTCTTCAGTTCACATCTGTTGCCATCTTTTTTTTTTTAGATATTAAGTGTCCCTTCTCTTCTTCCAGCCCCCTCTTCTCCCTTATATCAGTCCACCCTGGGATTTCTGGCATTTGCAGTTTTAATCTTTCACAAAAGACCTGGAGATCTTTAGGGAACCCACAAAAGTTTAAATGCTGTGTAACAATAGGCACTCACCACTCTCTGCTTTGTGGTTATCCAACTGCTCTTCAGCCCATTCAGAGACCTCAATGGCGGTGTACAGTGCTTCATTCCAGACCTCCTTAGGCCATGGGGAGACTAGGGCTATCCTCCGATGGGCTCTCCTCTCCCTTCTCCATTCGGCCATGGACGCTTCCCAGGTGTCTGCACAGCATTCCTTGTGATACTTATCACAGGGCCCTCTGCCACCTCCGCACAGGTCCCCACCTCTGTCCCATTCCACAGAGCAGGCTCCACATTCCGGTCAAACTGAGGGGGCCCCAACAGCCAGAGACACCACTGGAACATCACACTCAGCTTAAGAGGCATGTCTGTACTTAGTCCATCGCCAGCATCTCTCAGCAGTTCACAGATATCCTAACACAAGCTTCCAGCCAGCGCCATGTTTAGGTCCCTCTTCCCAAGCTCTCTTCCCTTTTTTCTAACCTGGGTCACAGGGTCTTACAGTGCATATATGAAATCACGGATTGATCTTCTGTGTTTCATTCTTGCATTATATACCTGTGTTCTATACCCCGCAACTAAAAGGTTTACATTGAGAGCTGCAGTATCTGCATTAACATTCTTTACTGTCTGAACTGAAGAACCCTTAGTAATTATATTGTTGCTTTACTATAGTCTGGTGTCATTGCATTTGTGATCTCTTGAGAATTATGTCTGAACCCAGGGTGTCCGGTGTTGGGAGGCTTGCAAGGTCAGGGCAACCTTTGGAGACCACAATCTTCCAGCTGCCCTCACAAGAGTAGCTCTAAATCTAGCACTTAAAAATAATTCTCCCTGAACTAAACAAAGATATTTTCATAAACTTTTTGTTTCCTTTTAAGGTGGAGCCACCTCAAGGAGGAGATGATGACACTGCGCTAAATGCGATCAAACTGTACTGTAACAAACCTGGTGAAAAAGACCTTAGTTCTGGAAGAACGTCATTGGCTGGAAGGTATGTCCATACACTTATACCTTATGCAAAACCCAACCATAAAACCACTTCATCTAAAATGGATATTTTCTCTTCAGGGCAATTTGGGAATCACATACTCTCCACAGTTCTAAACTGTTGAAGATTCATTTATTTTTACCCTAAAAAAAACTCAAATGTGCAGAAAGGATCAGACGATATTCCAAAAGCTGGTGCACATACATGTGTGATTTTCTGAGATGGCAAATCTGGTCACACATGTGTTAGCAGGTGCCTCCAAAGGCTACTGGGGAACAACAGGCCATTAGGAATTTACACTAGTTCCGTGTGGGTCAGCAGCACTCAATGGTTGGAGGCCATACCATACTCCAGAGCCCTACAAAATCATTTTGAGAAAAGTAGCCTAGAAAACTGACTTGTCTCCACCAGCTCCTCATGGCACACTACACTGTACTATTAACCTTGTCCAGCCTGAAGGCAAAGAGGGAAGCCACTCTACTTCTATTTCTGAGCAAGACCGGTGCTAGACTATGTAACACCTTAGGCAAGACCAGCTACTTGCATCACTCCCTGCCAAAACTTCAACATTTTTAACCAGTTCCCGCCCGGCCTATGGCCGAATGGTTTGTTGCCAAAAAACCTCGTCCTTCCAGGTGGACGCCATATGGCGTCCTTTCAGGCATGCACAGTTTCATGCCAGCAGAGCTGCGCAGTGACGTGATCTGTCACCGGCCGTGTACCCCGGACGCGGCCGATGACAGATCGGTTTACCAGCTCTGTTGCCAGTACCAAGTGACCTGCTGTGACCAATCACAACAGGGCACATGAGTTGTATACAATGGATGGCTTCCTATTTTATTTTAACACTTTATTTTAACACAAAACACAGGATATATATACAGAGGGTGGGGAAACACAACCAGGAACAGTAAACACATCATCAACCCGCTCCATCAGTGGGAAGAGCTACAGGGAACCACCCCAACCAACCCAAGACACAGAACAATGGGATGAAGCACATGGCAAACAAACAATGGACAGCCATGTGGCCGAGAACAAAGGAATAGCCACATGGCAGTAGACAATGCAACACATGGCAAGACACAGAACAATGGGGGGGGTAGCACATGGCATAGAACAATAGGCAACCACATGGCAGGGACAAAGGAACACACACTATACACAAGACTGGGACATTCACATTTACACACTGTACCCCTTAACAGGCCCAGGGTGGGTTAAACATAATCAGGGGGACATGAGCTGACCAAGTGGTCCCCCCACCCCCAAAAGTCACTCCCGTCACACAGACTGCTAGGGAGGCTACAGGATAGAGTGACTTTTTCTTCCACTGTGGGACAATCTAGTCTGTTTCCTGGTGTTTCTCCTTTAAGAACTGTGGTATACAGTTTTTAAAGGACTTTCCCTTTTGAAGTGCCCAAGCCACACTTTATTTCTTCTGAAAGCTTGGAATAAAAGTTCTAAGCTTTTTTGTGAGTACCTAGAACATCAGAGTCCTAAGTTATTCACATTGAAAGTCCACATTTCAAATGTTCTATACGACCATGATAGTATCTAGAGATGAGCGAATCGAACCAGGCGAACCGGAATTCGATACGAATTTCAGGAAAAATCCGTCGAATCCGAAATTTTGCCTACTTCGGGTGCGCGAATCGAAATTTTCCCGATCAGCCGGCAAAAGTGTCCCTGCAGAGAGCTCCGCTATTTCCGACATTTCTCTGACAGTTCCTTCACGTGTACAGCGGTTGAAACATTGTATCTATTAGTTTCCATTTAGGATACAGATGTTTCAACCGCTGTACATGTGAAGAAGCTGTCAGAGAACTGTCAGAAATAGAGGAACTCTGCACATACACTTTTTGCCGGCTTGGAATTATTCTTATTTTCATCCTACTTCTTCTTCTACTTCTTTTTCTTCTTCATCCTCATCCTCATCCTCTTCTTCTTCTGAGGATGAGGATGAAGAAGAAGAAGAAGAAGTAGGATGAAAATAAGATTAATTCCAAGCCGGCAAAAAGTGTATCTGCAGAGCTCCTCTAAGTGTATTTGCAGAATGTCATTTATGGAAAAAAATAGATACAATGTTTCAACCGCTGTATGGAGTGAATGTCCCAGAACTGTCAGAAATAGACAGAAACTGTCACAGAACTGTCCTTCTTCTCATCCTTCTCCTTCTTCTCATCCTTCTTCTCATCCTTCTTCTCATCCTTCTCCTTCTTCTCATCCTTCTCCTTCTTCTCATCCTTCTCCTTCTCCTTCTTCTCATCCTTCTTCTCATCCTTCTTCTCATCCTTCTCCTTCTTCTCATCCTTCTCCTTCTTCTCATCCTTCTCCTTCTCCTTCTTCTCATCCTTCTCCTTCTTCTCATCCTTCTCCTTCTCCTTCTTCTCATACTTCTCCTTCTCCTTCTTCTCATCCTTCTCTTTCTCCTTCTTCTCATCCTTCTCTTTCTCCTTCTTCTCATCCTTCTCCTTCTCCATCTTCTCATCCTTCTCCTTCTCCTTCTTCTCATCCTTCTCCTTCTGCTTCTCCTTCTCCTTCTTCTCATCCTTCTCCTTCTCCTTCTCCTTCTTCTCATCCTTCTTCTTCTCATCCTTCTCCTTCTTCTCATCCTTCTCCTTCTTCTCATCCTTCTCCTTCTCCTTCTTCTCATCCTTCTCCTTCTTCTCATCCTTCTTCTCATCCTTCTCCTTCTTCTCATCCTTCTTCTCATCCTTCTCCTTCTTCTCATCCTTCTCCTTCTTCTCATCCTTCTTCTCATCCTTCTCCTTCTTCTCATCCTTCTTCTCATCCTTCTTCTCATCCTTCTCCTTCTCCTTCTTCTCATCCTTCTCCTTCTCCTTCTTCTCATCCTTCTCCTTCTTCTCATCCTTCTTCTCATCCTTCTCCTTCTTCTCATCCTTCTCCTTCTTCTCATCCTTCTCCTTCTTCTCATCCTTCTTCTCATCCTTCTTCTCATCCTTCTTCTCATCCTTCTCCTTCTCCTTCTTCTCATCCTTCTCCTTCTCCTTCTTCTCATCCTTCTCCTTCTTCTCATCCTTCTTCTCATCCTTCTCCTTCTTCTCATCCTTCTTCTCATCCTTCTTCTCATCCTTCTCCTTCTTCTCATCCTTCTCCTTCTTCTCATCCTTCTTCTCATCCTTCTCCTTCTTCTCATCCTTCTCCTTCTTCTCATCCTTCTCCTTCTTCTCATCCTTCTCCTTCTCCTTCTTCTCATCCTTCTCCTTCTTCTCATCCTTCTCCTTCTCCATCTTCTCATCCTTCTCCTTCTCCTTCTTCTCATCCTTCTCCTTCTTCTCATCCTTCTCCTTCTCCTTCTTCTCATGCTTCTCCTTCTCCTTCTCATCCTTCTCCTTCTTCTCATCCTTCTCCTTCTCCTTCTTCTCATCCTTCTTCTCCTTCTCCTTCTCCTTCCTCATCTCCAAGGGCATTTAAATTAAAGGTACAGTGTTCTGCACTAATTTAAAGGCTCTCTGAAGCCTAGAAACCCTTTTTATAAGTCATCTTCGTAGCGAATAAATTCGCATCGAATCAAATTTCTTCCTGAAATTCGCCGAATCAGCCGAATCGAATTTTTGAATACTTCGCTCATCTCTAATAGTATCTAAAAGACAAAATCTGAAAATTGCGATCCTTCAACTGTGTTTGGCCAAGGCAGGAGACCCATTCCAAGGAGTAAGGCAGGAGCCATTGCCAGGTCCCTGAAAATATAGATCCTCTTGGTGGAGTGTGAAAGCATTGGTAAGCCTGGATCCATGGCTAACACTGCCTGGAGCAGCACCAATGCTACCGATAGGAATATACAACAGACATATGACATTGTTGAGGCTATAGGAAACTAGGCAGTCCTGTGCCCTATGCATAGTGTCTATCATTTGACAACCTCCCAGGTGTTAACATTAGCAGTACTGATTCTATGCCCAAGGATTTCCTAAAGAATACAGAACCCTAATATTTTCAAAAATAAAGTATTTTGGAAATATACAACAAGTTACAAACATAATTGTGTCATTCGTAATAAAAGCCTTTTTTACCCCTGCTTTGCCACCACTCATTCTGAAAAAACACTCTGTGCATTCCAACTCCCCACCTATGGAAAACGGCTCACCATTATATGTTATGACAAGGGGCGGACTGACCATATGGAAACTCGGGCACTGCCCGAGGGCCCGGGGTCAGTAGGGGGCCCCATGAGATGCCCCTGGTACCTTTTTTTTCATAGGCTTTTTTGAGTTTGGGCAAGGACACAGGGGCCCCATGATCTCCTATTGCCCGGGGGCCCCATGAGTTGTCAGTCCGCCCCTGGTTATGACTCCTAATTCGAGGAAGGTGACTCAGGTTTAAAGATGAGCTGAGCTGCCCCATTTCTCTGTAACCCATAGAAATGTTATTACGTACAATACATTAAAATGGACATTAGATGGTGGTGGTCTGTCACTCACAAGGATAGAACATCCCTGTGGAACCTGTATGCGGAAAGGAAGGACTCAGCTGGGGAGCAGGGCAGCCAGGTGTAATTGTTCACAATAGGGATATGATAGCTGTAGGTGACAGCCATCTTGTTAAGGTTTTGGCCATTTTGTTTTTTATGAGCAATGATCTTCCTCCCCTCCCTCCTCTGTTCTCAACCTGGCTCCCAGATTACAGAGCCTCAAGCACTTGTGTAGGCCTCAGGCTGCAGGCCTAATCAAGCTCTCCCTCAGCATGCACCAGTGGCCAGGAAACTTTCTGGTTGGCTAGGGGAAGCATGAATATTCATGTCAGTTTTACTGTAGCTGCTTATACTAATACCAGAGGTACCAGTGGCCTCTACTGGCAGAAGGGAGAAATCACAGCTTCACTGAATCTCGGGGGAAACCAAATGAACAAGTAGACTATAAGTTAGGTTGTCTACCACCCAGCAGAACTAAATTTGACCAGTAGCTCCTGTTTTGAGCAGGGTGGCTGCATATGTGAGCCACAGCCTCATTCATTCCTATGGGATAGCTGTATTGATGGTGGCCTCCAATGGTCCTGCAAAGCACAACTGCCCCGTAAGAATGAATACTGTAGGGGTTCAGGGCTCATGCATAGTGTGAAAAAGAGCCAGCTAAAGCCACACTACGAACATCACTGGATTAGGGTTGAATGTTTGTACATTACCAGGTGAGCTGCTCCCAAGTGGGTGGGGAAATTCATTGATTGCTTCCCCAAAGGTCAGGTTGTCTTTTAAAGTGGACTTGTGATCTTCCCATGCAGGGCAGTTCTTAGATTGACCTGAAGTTTACATCAGAGTTCTCTTTTTCAGAGCAGCAGAGAACAGCAGAAAGGAAGGGTCATATAAGTGTAGCACTACCCCCTTTAAGGGTTACTTAGTATTTTTTTGGTTCCCTGTCAATATGAACTTCTTGTGGAAAGCCCGACCTCTGCTGACACCACCACCGTGCTCTCGTGACCAAAATAAATCACAACTGTAATATGGATTCACATACAAGTTAGTATAAACCAGTATGAAGTTAATATTGGGATTAGAGGTAAGTTGGTCAAAAAGAACAAAATGACACTGATATGTGCAGCAAATATAAACACTCGGTATTTGTGAGCCAAAGAAAAGACTTTCACAGTAAAGCAGCAACAACTGTTGGCAGGCCTGCTTTCAGAAATAGTCCACTGCCTCCAATCTGAGGGGACTGCTGAAACCCCAGTGAGCAGGAACAACTATGTGTAGGTAGATAGATGAGGTGGCAAACTGTCAGTATTCACTTGGTTAGTGGGTGTATGCAGTGGTGTATTTAGTGTTTGAGCTGCCCTAGGCAACACACAAATCCCTCCCCCCACCCCCCACCCGTATTGACCAAGAACACCCTTGCCCTCCACCCAAGCCTTCCACTACCACTGCCCCTCCATACACCAGCCACCAACCCCCATGACGAGAGAGACACTCATCTTCACAGCTCCGGACATCCCCAGCAACGAGAGTCGGGCTGTTCATACACCGTCATGAAACCCACAGCATCTCTTGGAACTCACCAGGTCCCCATGCCACATGTGTCCCTTCTTCCGTCTCTTCTTCCCCCCTGAAAAAGTCCATCCTAGGCAAATGCCTTGTTTGCCTTGTGGTAAATCACCCCTGGGTGTATGGGTCTCTCTCTCGCCCGATCATTGTAGTCCAACAGATCGCAGCAGTCCATCTTCATCTGCAAATGGGGTCAGTCCAGACCAGCAATGGGCAAACTACGGCCCGGCGGACCTTTTAATCCGGCCCGCGGAGCGTGATACTGTCAGGATGGCTGTCAGGATGTGTGTAGGCGGGGCAGCGTGACGAATGTGAGGGGAGCTAGGCTCCTCTCACAGTCCGCCCTGAAGACCGGAACGGCGCGGGAACACGGCGAGAGGAACGGCGGAGCAAAGGTAAGTAAATTGACACGGGGGACTTGGGGACTTAATATGGGGGATGAATTACTATGGGGGATGAATTACTATATGGGGGATGAATTACTATATGGGGGATGAATTACTATGGGGGATGAATTACTATGGGGGATGAATTACTATGGGGGATGAATTACTATATGGGGGATGAATTACTATATGGGGGATGAATTACTATGCTTACTATGGGGGAATATTACTATACTTACTATGGATGACACATACACATCATTCATCTACTCTTGGTCCGGCCCCCGGGTCCAATATATGAACCCATTGCGGCCCTCAAGTCAAAAAGTTTGCCCACCCCTGGTCCAGACTCTCTGGTTCAGGCGTGGCTTTCCATGGTTTCCTGCTGTCAGATTGGCCTGCTGGTCAGCGTGGCAGACCAGGTGGTCAGTAGGCTCTGCTCTTACGCTCTCCAATCCTGGCTCTATGGCCTACGTCAGCACTTTAGCCATCAGCACACTTCCTTCTCCTTCAGTCTCTCCCTGTGCTCTCCTGGGCTTTGATATTTATATGCCCCCACCCACACACTACCCTTCCGGGGAAATGTAGTCCCTGACCACCCTGCTCACCAGTCCTGCTACAAGCATACAAGTTCCACAGGGCTGTTCTGTCCCTGTGAGTGACCCTGAATGGCTGACCACCTCTATCTAATGTCCATTTTCATTTATTGTAAGTAATAACATTTCAATGGGTTACACAAGCAGTGGCTGTAAGCACCTAAGTGTGTGGTCAAAGTCCAAATCTAACCTAAAGCCAATTGCCTAGCATTGCTGCAGAGCAAAGTAAGTAATCTCCATAAATCAGCAATGAGATGATATAAATATATTTGTTTTTCACTACAGGTGGGGAAGTTGGACTGGTGTACAGTGGTGCCCCTCAGGGTATCTCGATTACTTTGTTCTGCAAGTTGAGGAGCCCCTTGGTAGCGGTGACGATACAGCAGCCAACAATGTCTTGTTCCATTGCTCCGATTTCACTGTCCTGCCAGGTTCTGCCGGAAAATGGGGATCATATGGAAGGCCGAGTGCCACCTGCCAAAAGGGAATTTGTGGCATCGTGACCAAAGTGGAGGATCCCCAAGGACGTGGAGATGACACGGCCCTGAATGATGTCAAATTCCAATGCTGTTAAAATCAGGATCACAATTATACAAAAAAAGAATGCTAAGTCTGCTTTAGAAATACAATTATTAATGTGATTGTATTTTTTTTTTTTTTAAAAAAGCAGTTTTAAAAAAATTGTACTTTAATAAAGAAATCAGATGTGATTACCAATGCATTGCGTTTTAATATAAACAATACCAGAAAGCCTAAATAAACCCAAAATATATCTTCAAAATTAAAAAAAAAAAAAACTATGTAGAGAGCACTTTAACTGGTGCTTAGCTGTGGCCACATCACAGCTAAGCACAAAAAAAACCCTGAATGAATCGCTGTCATTCAGGTAAATGCTTGTTTATAGCAAAGTAATTCTTTCCTATAAGCAAATTGTGTAAAAAAAAAAAAAAAAATACTGATCACTTCCCCAAAGTAGTACAATGTTACTAGGGTAACATTGTACTATGGTAATAGTGAAATATGAAAAATAAAGTAATAAAAAATTAAAAATAATAAAAAAATTATATATTTTTTTTTCATACTGTCACCAGTCAGTGTCCCTGATCACCGCTATGCCAGTTATATGATGACGCTGTACTGCACTGGTGACCGTATGTAAAAAAAAAAAAAAATAGTGAAGTCATTCTTTGTTATAACCAAATTGTGTAACAAAAAAAAATACTGATCACTTCCCCATACTATGGTAACATTATACTTCTTTGGTCATAGTGAAATATGAGGAAAAATCTTAAAGAGAAAATGTAATAAATTAAAAGTAATACAATTTTAAAAAATTATCAATTTTTTTTTTCTTTTTCATACTGTAACCAGTCAGTGTCCCTGATCACCGCCATGCCAGTTATATGATGACGCTGTACTGCACTGTTGACAGTATGTGTAAAAAAAAAAAACTTTTTTTTTTTTAATTTTCCGAAAAATTATGACAAAAAAATTACAACTTTAAAAAACTCGCCATGGCTGTTATCAAATACGTCGGACTGTCTACTTTGCAAAAAGTGGTCATTTGGAGGATATCTGTACTGTCCTGACATTTGGGGGATATCTGTACTGTCCTGACATTTGGGGATATCTGTACCGCCATGACATTTGGGGGATATCTGTACTGTCCTGACATTTGGGGATATCTGTACCGCCATGACATTTGGGGGATATCTGTCCTGTCCTGACATTTGGGGGATATCTGTACCGTCCTGACATTTGGGGGATATCTGTACCGCCATGACATTTGGGGGATATCTGTACCGCCATGACATTTGGGGGATATCTGTACTGTTCTGACATTATGGGGGATATCTGTCCTGTTCTGACATTATGGGGGATATCTGTCCTGTTCTGACATTATGGGGGATATCTGTCCTGTTCTGACATTATGGGGGATATCTGTCCTGTTCTGACATTATGGGGGATATCTGTCCTGTTCTGACATTATGGGGGATATCTGTCCTGTTCTGACATTTGGGGGATATCTGTCCTGTCCTGACATTTGGGGGATATCTGTACTGTCCTGACATTTGGGGGATATCTGTACTGTTCTGACATTTGGGGGATATCTGTAATGTCCTGACATTTGGGGGATATCTGTACTGTTCTGACATTTGGGGGATATCTGTACTGTCCTAACATTTGGGGGATATCTGTACTGTTCTGACATTCTTGGACCTCCAGAAATTAGATTGGCTGTCAGTACTTCCGGATTGATCAATTTTCAGATCTATACCATAGTTTGTGAACTCTATAACTTTCCTACAGACTAAATAATAAATACTGATTTGGGTTATTTTCACCAAAGACATGTAGCAGAATACATCTCGGCCTACATTTATGTAAACAATTATTTATTTGAAAACTTTTATAACAAACAAAGAAAAACGTGTGGTTTTTTTTTCAAAATTTTCGGTCTTTTTTTGTTATTTAGCAAAAAATTAAAAACCCCAGCGGTGAATAAATACCACCAAAATAAAACTGTAGTTGTGTGAAGAAAATGATAAAATTTTAGTTTGGGTACAATGTTGTATGACCGCGCAATTGTTATTCAAAATGTGAGAGCGTTGAAACCTGAAAATTGGCCTTGGCAGGAAGGGGGTAAAAGTGCCCGGTATGGAAATGGTTAAGAACTAAGGAGTGATACGTTATGATGTTATGATAAATAAGTATCACGTAGCATAAAGAGAATTGCAAGGGTTCATGTAAGGCCTCATGCACGCTGGATATTTTTTACAGCTGCTCCTAGCCATCTGACCAGGGGCGGACTGACCATTTGGAAACTCAGGCACTGCCCAAGGGCACGGGGTCAGTAGGGGGCCCCATGAGATGCCCCTGGTACCTTTTTCATAGGCTTTTTTGAGTTTGGGCAAGGACACAGAGGCCCCATGATCCCCTATTGCCCGGGGGCCCCATGAGTTGTCAGTCCGCCCCTGCATCTGGCGGTTTTTTTTCTGATCACTAAATTCCCCTGCCTATGTGTCCATGCGCACATAAACTTTTAGTGGCAGGAAAGTTGAGGCAGGAAGAAAAAACCTACCGCCAGAGGCATTTAGCAGAAAAAACTATTTATATGCTATAATGCATGTAAACATGTGTAATTGTGCGTTATCGCTAGGCGTGTTTAGCGCTTGTGCGTCATTTCATTCATGTGACCAAGCCCCAGTGGGCAGGGCGAAATGCATCAGCTGGCATGGCCAAAACAGCGGCTGAAAGCCATTGCTCAATACTTGACTCCTGGGGCCGGCTGAGCAGCATCCATCCCTTCACTTGTATCGGCTGACACTAGAATCGCTCGGACTCAGGCTCCCCTCTTCTCACTTGCCGGTGGGGTAACTCTTCTCCTTCCATCCATAGCATGGAGCGGCACCATAAGGTATACTTTTCCACTAAATTAATTTTGATTGCCAGAATAAATTATTTTGGCCAATGAAATGAATGAATGCCCAAATGCAGGTAAACACAGTGAAACGCGTTATCACTTTCACAAGCGTCAGACTTTTGTCACCAGGAAGAGGCTTCTAGGAGAGTTTTAAAAAAAAAACTTTCAGTATGCATGAGGCCTAAATATTTCAACTAGGGCAGCCATTCTCAACATGGGTTTCCCCCGCAGGTGCTAGGGCTTCCTTAGGCAATGAGCAATTTGTGCCTCTCAGATCAGAAGCCACTGAACCCGAAGATGGTTTTAGGTATCTGTAAGTAGGGAATTCTTCCTATTGACCACAAATACACGTTGGTGAGATCCCACTCCTGCACACTCATTGGTCAATTGTATACTGAGTGGTGTTAATCATCCACAATGACAAATAAATGTAATTGCGCAAATTCCCCACTTTACAATATAAAAAGCTGCAAACACTTTAGGACATTGGTTCTCAACCTTCCTAATGCCGTGACCCTTTACTACAGTCCCTCATGTTGTGGTGACCCCCAACCATAAAATTATTTACCCAGTAATTATAATTCATGAGTGTCGATTTACCTCCAATACTGCTGCTTTCAACACAGTAGCTGCTTTCAACACAGTAGCTGCTTTTAACAGAGTAGCTGCTTTCAACACAGCAGCTGCTTTCTACACAGTAGCTGCTCTTTACACATCGGAAATATGTGTTTTCTGATGGTCTTAGGGGACCCCTGTGAAAGGGTCATTCCACCCCCAAAGGGGTCACGACCCACAGGTTGAGAACCACTGCTTTAGGAGGACATCCTCCCCTATAATAAATAGAAATCAAATGTGTATGTGTGACAAATATATACAGTTAAATACACATATTACTAGTTTAAACAACTATAAACATAAACTGTAATAATAATAATAATATAAACTGTATAAATACTGTATAATAATAATAATAAAAGGAAATGGTGTATAAAAGTGATATCATATACGGTCCATATAACGGACAATATAATGAAAGTCCACTTGAAAAATAACCTCCATAAATAATTTGTGAAAAGAACTTTCATTCCTTAATGCGCTATTAATAATACGAATCTTCTTTCCATCCAATTAATCGCCAACGTGAACGGACCACCGCCCTGTGAATGAAATGGAGGCACAGTGGAGTCCAAGGAAAGCAGTACCCCACACCAAGGCTTTTGGCGCCGGAAGGCAGCAGTCCTGGCTGTTCTTGTGATTCATAAACGGCGCCATGTGACAAGCTTGTGGCGCCACTCAAAGCTGCATAAAAGTCACGATCACCCCGCTAGCAGGGAAAAAGGGGAGCAGCATCCCAAGTTATACCAGAAGCTTGCTGATTTGCAAAGAGGGAGACAGGACACCGCACATACCAACCCCAAGGAATCAAACAGAGACCCTGTACTGTGGATGGCCTTAGCCTTCACTCCAGCCACGCCCTCTGATGCATTTCACCCCTCCCATAGGGGTCTTGGTCACAGCATTACATCATTGCAGACCTGCCCCCCAGCCCAACTGAGCCTAGCCTGCCCACCCAGCCAAGCTGAACTGAGCCCGCCCCACCACCCAAGCCAAGCCCGCCCTTCTGCCTGAGCATAGCCAAGCCCGCCTGAGCATAGCTCAGCCAAGTCCGCCCTCCTGTCTGATCACAACCGATAAGACCGCCCCCCCCACCCGTGCACAGCCGGGCCTGCCTGAGCACAGCCCAGTCTAGCTGAGACCACCCTTCTCACCAAGCCCTCCCAATACAGTTTGCCCCTGGTGGAGGGGCAAGGAATAACCTAGGGGGCAATCCCTCCCTGTAGTGATGCCACTGTTCCCTTCCGCCACCCCCCCGAAAAATGCCGCCCAAGGCAAATGCTTTTTTTGCCTCCCAGCAGATATGCCCCTGGCCTCAACCCAGTTCACATTTTAATTTTTCTTATCTTTTCTCAGTAAGATCCCACCCCCAGCACACCGATGTGTCTGTCCCTGGTGAGATCCCACCCCTCGAACACAGATTAGTCTTTCCCTAGTGGGAGTAGCCACCTTCTGCACACATATTGGTCCTTATATTAAGATACCACCCTCAGCACACAGATTTGTCTTTCCCCGGAGAGCTCCCACCCCCAGCACACAGATTTGTCTTTCCCCAGAGAGATCCCACCACCAGCACACAGATTTGTCTTTCCCCGGAGAGATCCCACCCCCAGCACACAGATTTGTCTTTCCCCGGAGAAATCCCACCCTCAGCACACAGATTTGTCTTTCCCCTGAGAGCTCCAACCCTCAGCACACAGATTTGTCTTTCCTCGGAGAGCTCCCAGCACACAGATTTGTCTTTCCCTGGAGAGATCCTACCCTCAGCACACAGATTTGTCTTTCCCCGGAGAGCTCCCACCCCCAGCACACAGATTTGTCTTTCCCCGGAGAGCTCCCACCCCAAGCACACAGATTTGTCTTTCCCCGGAGAGGTCCCACCCCAAGCACACAGATTTGTCTTTCCCCGGAGAGATCCCACCCCCCGGACACAAATTTGTCTTTCCCCGGAGAGATCCCACCTCCAGCACACAGATTTGTCTTTCCCCGGAGTGATCCCACCCCCAGCACACAGATTTGTCTTTCCCCGGAGAGATCCCACACCCAGCACACAGATTTGTCTTTCCCCGGAGAGATCCCACACCCAGCACACAGATTTGTCTTTCCCCGGAGAGCTCCCACCCCAAGCACACAGATTTGTCTTTCCCCGGAGAGATCCCACCCCCAGCACACAGATTTGTCTTTCCCCGGAGAGGTCCCACCCCAAGCACACAGATTTGTCTTTCCCTGGATAGCTCCCACCCCCAGCACACAGATTTGTCTTTCCCTGGAGAGATCCCACCCCCAGCACACAGATTTGTCTTTGGGTGCCAGCTTAGATTATCTACACGTCTATATTATTATTATTATTATTATTACTACGAGTTTATATAGCGCCAAAGGGTTTGCTCAGCGCTGTACAATAGGGGGGGACAATACATGGCACAGTACAACAAAGACAGACAGCGTACGAGGGGTAAGAGGGCCCTACTCTTACGAGCTTACAATCTAGGAGGGAGGGGGTAAATTTACAGTAGGAAGTGGCTGGGGGGGATGAAGTGGTAGGAGGAATGAGGGAGGATGGCCGTTAGGTGAGGGTGGGGTAGGCTTCCCTGAAGAGATGGGTTTTGAGGGAGCGCCTGAATGTGAATAGAGAAGGCGACAGTCTGATGGATTGGGGCAGTGAGTTCCAGAGGATGGGGGAGGACCTGGAGAAGTCCTGCAGTCGTGCATGGGAGGAGGAGACCAGGGAGCAGGATAGAAGGAGGTCCTGTGAGGAGCGAAGGGTACGGGTAGGGTGGTACCTGGTGATCAGATTGGTGAGGTAGTCAGGGGCAGTGTTGTGAATGGCTTTGTAGGTCAGGGTAAGGAGTTTAAATTTGATGCGCTGGGCAATCGGGAGCCAGTGGAGGGAGAGGCAGAGGGGGGTGGCAGAGGTGGAGCGGGTGGTAAGGTGGATGAGTCTGGCAGCTGAGTTCAGGATGGTCTGGAGCGGGGAGAGCCTGCACTTGGGTAGGCCAGTGAGGAGGGAGTTGCAGTAGTCAAGGCGTGAGATGATGAGGGAGTGTACTAGAAGTTTGGTGGTGTCTGGGGTGAGGAAGGAGCGGATCTTGGCAATGTTGCGAAGATGGAGCCTGCATGTGTTTGTGAGTGATTTGACATGAGGTTGGAGGGAGAGGTTCGCGTCAAGAATGACGCCAAGGACTTTGGCTTGCGGGGCGGAAGTGATAGTGGAGTTGTTGGTGATGATGGATAGGATGGGGGGGGGTGTGGGCAGGGGGAAAGACGAGAAGCTCGGTTTTGGAGAGGTTAATCTTGAGGAAATGTAGCGACATCCAGTCTGAGATGTCATTTAGGAGGTGAGTGATGCGGGCGGAGATAGTGGGGGTGAGGTGAGGGGTGGAGAGGTAGATTTGGGTGTCGTCAGCATAGAGGTGATAGTTGAAGCCGTGAGATTGTATGAGTTTGCCCAGGGAGGAGGTGTAGATGGAGAAGAGAAGGGGTCCAAGGACAGAGCCTTGGGGGACCCCAACAGAGAGGGGGAGGGAGGGGGAGGTGGCACCATTGTAGGTGACACTGAAGGAGCGTCGGGATAGGTAGATATTATGGTACTACAGGTACTATTATAAAACTGAGAAGCGGCCAACTTTGGTGACTTTTTTTTATTTTTATCCAGGATTATATGTACAACTAAAAAAAGTTAAGTTTGGTAGTGTTCCATAAACAATGTCCAATATTTGAATTGAATAAAGAATGTTGCAGAGCTAAAAATATGAACATAATACTTCCTACCTCTAACATAAACACATGTAAACTGATAGATCTTGGTCACCTTAACCCAGCTCAGTACAATCACAATATAACAATGTGTCCTATGAATCCAAAGCAAACAATAGCGCACATCACACATATAGCAATAAGTTCCCTTAACCCCTTGACACCGACATCACACAAATATGCGGCCTCATGGAACTGGGCTTTTTTCCGTGGGGCCGTATATTTGCATACCTGTCTTTGTGCTGGGAGCGTGCCAGCACAGAGACCGCGGTGTGACTGAGAGCCCCAGGTTCCATTCTAACGATCGGGACCCCCGATTCCGGGTCACATGATCGCTGTGAGAGCCTCTGATTGGCTATCACAGTGATCAGTCACTTTGCAGCCCGGCCCCCTTGCTTTTTTTCTCTCTCTATGAATGGAGAAGAGAGATACATTGTATCTCTCTAACTCCTGGCATAGAGAGAAAAAAAAATGTTTGGAAAAAAAAGATAAATAAATATTAAAAAAAAAGAAAAAAGAAAGAAAAATACCTACATCAAGGTTTGATCTAGTTCAGTGCCAGGGTTAGTGTTTGGGTCAGGGTCAAAGGTCAGGATCAGTGTTGTCACGGCCCGCGGTCGCCGCCACCAACAGGTGACAATTGCACGACCGTGACTAACAGTAATACATCACGCCCACGGCGTCAGACCCCAGACCTTCTCACCAAACTCGTGACCGAAGGACCGGCTGATCTAAAACTGTGGTGTGACGCGCGTAACAAGGCCACACTCAGCCGCACCCAGCACAGCGATTGCCCAGCTAATGGACTACAATCGGTGCCTGCAGCCTAAATGCGCTTGTTACTGGGTTGGGTTAATTACGCAACTAACCCTCTACTGCCACCACCACTTTTGTCGGAGACTGGGAAACTCCCGTTATCAAATATACACTATAATGGTTGAAATATTGATCTGTATAGCACGGCCCGCGGACCTGCTATACAGAGATATAACAAACAGCAGCATCTCTTCAAAAGGCAGGAATTCGTGAATTGCAAGTAAGTGCCTAAAAACAGTTTAACACTTTCAGAAAGAAAGATTTATTACTAAAAGCGTCAGACAGATGCAATAAAATATTTACAAAGAGATGTCACAAAAATATATATATATGTATATAAAGACACAGCAAAGAGATAATTAGGAAGAAGATTACAGGGTTAAGTTACTTGCCCATATGCTTGGGTTTGCAGATCCAAGTTGAGAGCAAGGTGATTTCTTGATCTCCTTTTGTTACGATGTTGCTGGGAGATCTCTGTGTGTGTCCAGCTCTAACTCACTTGTCTCTCCTAAAAGTCCCTCTCAAAGGGGAGGGGGGCTCTTACTACACGTTTTGGGAGTGGTCAGTGGGAAACTGAATTAACTATAGCTTCATAATACATGACATGAAACATACGGTTGACCCGAGGAATGTTCAACTCTCTTTCAAGTCCGGGAGAGAAGCTATTATCTGTTTTATGATGTGGGGGCTTACACAGTTTTAGGTCAATGCTTCCCAGGACTGCTGGCCCCACCAGGAATGTTTCTCCTGGGCTGACCCCCACCATCTGTCAGGAGATAACGTTTGTCTCTCAGGACTGGAAAGAGGGGGGGGGGGATGTGAGGAATGATCCAGGAATACCTCAAATTACATAAGGAACCAGAAAAAGAAGAACTCCGCTTCCAGCTCTGATGAGCTAGTTTGCTACAAGTGTCAGTTAGTGTCAAGTGTCAGTGTGTTTTAGGTAAAAAAAAAAGACAAAATGTGCACTATTGTTTCTGGGCTGTACTCCGGGTACAAACAACAAATAACATACACATACATGGTATCGCTGCGATTGTCAATAGCTGGAGAATTTATTTTGGGTTGTTCTTTGGTGGTAGGTTATGATAGTAACAAGAAACACACATCTAAATAAAAAAATATATATTTTTTTTACTATTTTGGGCCAGTTTTCCTTTGATTATGGGGGCACTCGGCCGGGGGATTAGCCAGGAGAGATCGACTGTGAGGAGGAGGATTTGATCCATACAAAACCATTACATAGAGCAGATAAGTATAACCTGTTTGTTATTCTAAAAACAAATATGGGTTTACAGTCACTTTAATCCCTTGCCCTCCAGAGGATTTACCCCCCCCCTTCCTGACCAGGCCATTTTTTGCGTTATGGTGCTGCATTACTTTAACTGCTTCCCTGCCGCTGTATAGCAGATGTACTGCTACACGGTGGCATGGGTGCGCAAAACCACGTATTTATATGTGATTGTGCAAGTCCAGGTAGGGGGCGCAAGCGTGCAACCTACCCGCGCCACCATTCGAGGCCACGGATGTCAATCACCAGGTCCCGGCTGGTGATTACCCGCCGGTGCCTGGTGATTACCGACAATCACCGATGGGGAGGAAGACTGTTTTGTTTACAGTGCTAAATAGCAAAAAACGGCCAGGTCATGAAGGGAGTAAACACACAGTGGTTTAGTGGTTAGCACATCTGCCTTGCAGTAAATGGGTCATGGGTTCGATTCCTGACCATGGCACCTCCTGCATGGAGTTTACATTTTCTCTCTGTGCTTGCGTGGGTTTCCCCCCACACTCCAAAGACATGCTGGTAGGTTAATTGGATCCTGTATAAATTGGCCCTAGTATGTGTATGTATGAATGTAAGTTAGGGACCTTAGATTGTACACCCCTTGAGGGTTAGGGACCTTAGATTGTACACCCCTTGAGGGTTAGGGACCTTAGATTGTACGCCCCTTGAGGGTTAGGGACTGATGTGAATGTACAATATATATGTAAAGCGCTGCGTAAATTGATGGTGCTATATAAGTACCTGAAATAAATAAATAATACCTTCTGCAGCTGAAGTGGATATTGATTTAATGCAGTGTTTCTCAAACTTTTTCCAGTCATGCCCCCCCCAGGGGCGTATTTACCACAAGGTAAACAAGGCATTTGCCTAGGGTGGCACTTTTTCAGGGGGGCAGCATTTTTCAGGGGGGCAGTGCCACCCCCAAAAGAAGGGATGGAAGAAAGGACACGCAGCATGGGGACCAGGTGGGATCTGAGAGAGGTTGCATGCTGCTTGATGGTGTAAGCAGAGCCTGACTCTTGTTCCCGGGGATGTCCAGAGCTGTGAAGGTGAGTGTCTTCTCTATCACCAGGGTGGGGGGGGGTTGCCAGTGTGTATGGGGCGGTGGTAGTGGAAGGCTCTCTCGGTTGGGGGGGGTTTGCTGTTGGTCAATGTCAGGCTCTTATTGTGCATCTTGGGCACTAACTTAAAACAATTAAAGAATGGGCTCCTTGCCAGAGAAGGTGGCTAGCTCAGATGTTGGTCTCGCAGACATAAGAAAGGTGGCAATGAGTTCTCTGTCTCATTTTTTTACATCACAGAAACATCTTTGCAATTTGGCGTCAACAGCATTCCTGGACTTTTCTGACAATGTGGAGGGAGGGTATTGACAGCATAATGGAAAAGGTGGACATCGTCATTTCAAAGGAGTTGGAAGTCTCACACGAGGAACCTAATGAAAGAGAACAGGCAATAATAATTAACACATACAGAGTTGTACATTCAGTCAGGAGCTGATTGACCTACCAGCATTCATTTGGAGTGTGGAAGGAAACCCACACAGCACATGGAGAACATCCATACTCCAGTCAGTGTCATTGGTGGGATTCAAACCAGTGACCCCAGTGCTACCAAGCAGAAGTGCCACAGCTATGCTACCCAACACCACTATGCTGCACCACTGCCTCAAGAGGAGCTTCTTCATAGGGATTGCAAAACCATTTTAAGAACGGTAATCTACTGATCTGTGGAGATTTGAATGCAATCACTGACAATTCATTAGAGACAACCAACACTAGCAGATGTCACACTATAGGAATCCTAACATTGGAGAATCTATATGTGGTGATGCTACCATGTTAGTTCTACTCCATATGGTTACTATTCCAGAATTGATTTCTTCTAGTAGATAAAGATCTCCTGTTAAATACAACTCTCTCTTCATTTAGTAGGATCACATGGTCTGACCACGCCCTGGTGACCTTGGAAGCTTGGGTCTATGGAGACTGAATGTTTCTGTCTTAGGCCCCATGTACACGAGACACTTCTGAACGATGGAAACTGACTGCTGGAAAACGTAGGTTAAAAAAAGTCTGTTTGCATAACGTGTTTATGCGCATTTATGTGCGTTTGCATTTAGAAGCGTTTTTTAAAGATAAGCACAGGAGAACCTCCCAAATGCCCAGAATGCACTGAAAAGTGGTAAATTATTAACTATTTCAGACTGTTTTAGAGAAATACAGAGAGTAGAAGCAGAGACAGCAGTATGTGTTGAGATTAGCTTAGGTGTGAGTTGCTCACTAACATTTCTTTTGTTTCCAAGAGTGAGAGAAGTCTGAGGTGTGAATGGTCATTAACATTCTTTTGTTTACAAGGGTGGGAAAGGTGTCTGGTGGAGGGAGTCATTAAGGCCACCTGGCAGGGAGTCTTCATGAGGAATTTGAGGTGTGAATGGTCATTAATATATCCTTTGTTTTGAAGGGTGAAGAGGTCTGAAGTGTGAATTGGTCATTACAATGTGTGAAAAGCTTGGTAGGAACATCCTGTGTTCAGTGTTTTGTCCATGTGAGTACCTTGAAAACGCTTTGCATGCATTGTTCATGATGAAAAAAGTCTCTGGACAGCATCGGGAACTGGAAGAGTTAAAAAGATTTTCAGACGCAAACGCTTATAAATGCAATTTGCCACGTTTACAAACACTTTGCATTTGAAACACTGATAAAATCGACTGCTGAACACAAGTTTTCTGCATTAAAAAAAAAACACTGTAAACTTAACTGCCTGTAAACGACTGTAAACGTCGATGTGTACATGGACACATAGGAAAACATTAGGGAGAGTTCAGGGGTTGCTGAAAAAACGCAGAACAGCTCCTAAACGTGCGTTTATCAGATGCAGTATACATGAGTCCTTAGATGACCCATTATCCCACTCATAAATTCAGTCTGAACTGTTTCTTTCAGTGTAATGTTAATAATGGCATTAGTGATTTTGTGTTTTGGAACTCCCATAAAGCTTACATTTTTCTCAAAATTAGCTTCTCACCAAAACAAAAGACAGCATCAGACAGTTAGCATGGCTCACTAAAGAGATCACCGCATATATGTTTACCACTGCTTATGGTAGAGAAACTCCCAATCTCCAAGCACAACCTCTCCTGTATCACAAGTGTAATAAAAGCGCCACACCCTTAATATTTTAAAGCAGCAATTCCACCTCAAAGAAATCAAATACATTTCTTAGTGCTATAACTTAAATAAAGGAATGCGCTAAAACCACAAACTATTCCTAATTTAGTGTAGAAACATTAGTGCAAAAAATATATATATCTATTCTCAATATCAAAAAATATCAAAATTATGTGCAAAACTATTTTTTAGTGCATAAATAATTTAAATAATTAAATATTGTGAATATAAAAATTGTCCAATTTTGTATTTCTTCAAATGTCCAAACAAATCCTTTTCCAATTCAGGTGCTCTCAAAGAAATTGTGCCAAAATCCACCACCAAAGTAAAGTTGGGTAACTCACCATAGCTCCATGCTGATCAATCTCTAGATCAGCAAAAAACGCTTTTTGCTCTGGGAGCAGATGCCATAAATCAACTTCTCAGGTGTGATGATCAATAGCTACACTGTTGGGAATGCAACAGCATGTACTGTACATATTATTTCTGTGTTAATATCACTTGACCAGTAGATGGCACTGTACACTAAGGTCACTAGTTGTGCATATGGTTCTCTCTCTTCCTCCCTCCTCTCTATCATCTCTTCAGGAAGTAATATATGTCTGCTGAGAAATGTGCTCTGTATGTTTGTAACTTAAGCCACACAAGTAAAGTCTGAATTCTGCTATCACTACCAGTGTCTTCTCTAACACATAACCAACAGGTTATGGGCCCAGCTCCAGACACTGGAAAAAGGAGAACTTCAAGCAAGTAAGTGCTGCATTTTCAATCCTACCAAATCCTGTGTGAGGAAACAAGAGCTGTATCCAATTCACTGAAAGATGGCAAGTGCTTCAGATATGAAGTTTACAATAGCAAAGCTCAACAACACCAACTACCAGCTATGGAAGTTTAAGCTTGAAATGCTGTTATCCAAAGATGACTTGTGGCCGGTACTAGATACACACAGACCCAATGACAACCCGGAAGAATGGGACAGAAAAAACAGGCAAGCAAAAGCAGTCATAAGCCTGTTAGTGGAGGACGATCAACTCATTCATATAAGGAAAGAAAACACAGCTAAAGGTATGTGGACTGCATTACAAAGACTGCATGAACGTGCAAACCTAAACAGTAAACTATATCTACTGCGCAAACTGTATAAGAAGAGGCTGGAAAAAGGGCAGGAAATGGGTGAACATGTAAATGCTATGCTAGAAATTGTGGACCAGCTGGGTGCAATAGGTGAAGATTTAAAAAGCAACCATGTTCTGTCAATACTTCTGTGCAGCCTTCCAGAATCATACAGTGCCCTTATAAATGCTCTAGAAACTAGACCGGAAACTGAACTGACGCTAGAATATGTTAAGGGAAAATTAATTGATGAATACAGCAGAAGAAAGGAAAATTTGCATAGTGAAGAGAACGAGAGACCAGAGGCAGCTCTGAAGGTGCACGAAGGCATAAGACAAAGCAAAGAAACCAGGGTATGTTTTCGCTGCAAAAAGGCCGGTCACCTGAAAAAGAACTGTTCAATCTGGAAAGCTGAGCAGCAAAAGCGGGAGCTACCCACAAGAGAAAGAGTTAAAGCGGTCATGAAAGAAAATGAAAGTGCATCATGGAGTGGTACTTTTATTTTCAAATAATTTTTATTGTAATTTTTATCATCTTAAAACAAGATAACAGCGTATAGAAACATTCAAGTGAGAGGTTCACAAAGGCAAGTTTACAAAACGTAAGATAAAAGAAGAGGTGATAGATCCCCACCATCCGGCTGGGGACCTATTAAGTGTAATCAAGTTTACGTGAGAGGTATGCTCGTGGTTCATGAACCATGTTGTAGAACGTAAAACAAAAGAAACTAGGTAGGGGTTGAGAGAAGGGGTAGGAAGAATGGGGGAGGGAGGGAAGAGGGCACCAATGAGCTGTGAATACAGTATCTGCTAGGATTTAGGACTAGTAATCAGGTGAGTGAACAATTGGGGTGTTTTAACCAACGAGACCAGTGTAGTATGAATTTATGATAGGTAGAGTTTCGGAGGGCCGTTCTTCGTTCCATCTCGCATTGTAGATTGATATCAGCAACGAGACGAGACAATAAGGGGGGTGACGTATTTCGCCATAGTTTAGTTATGTTTATCTTAGCTGCTGCCAGAATGTGTACAATAATAGTGCGTGAGCGTTTTGGGAATATTTCTATCATTATATGTAGGAGGGCTAGACCAGGATTTGGGGTTATTGGTGTATCTATAATTGAAGAAATCATTTGAAACACTTTGTTCCAATACGACTTGATGGATTTGCATGACCATAGCAAATGAAAGAGTGAGCCAGTTTCGCCGCAATGTCTCCAGCAGGTTTGTGGCTGTTGTGGATAATACAGAGATAATTTGGCAGGGGTTAGATAGCATTGATGGAGAATTTTCAAATATGAATCCCAGTGGGAACTACATTTTGAGGCTTTGTATGTGATGGCGAACGTTGTTTGCCAGGATTGTGGAGTGCTTGGGAGAAGTAAAATCCTCTCCCAGTTAGTCAGGGACGACGTATGGGTTGTAAATTGCGCTTCAATTAGTAATGTATAGAAGGTGGATATTCCCTTCTTTGGGTAAATAGTCTTCTGGAAGAAATGTTGTGCGGTAGCAGGAAAGTCTATTTCAAGTGGTATGTTCATTTTATGGAGCAAGTGGGTTACGCGCGTAAAAGTGAATTGCTCCTTATCAGGAAGATGGAATCTCCTTTGGAGGGTCTGAAAAGAATCTGGTTCTTGAGTAGTGTAGAGATCTTGAATATGATGTATACCGCACGCTTTCCAAGAAGTTAAGTTTAAATGGGGGGACAAGAAGTGCAGTGATTATATGGGGACAGGGATTCGTAGATTAGCCTTATGTGACTGTGTGTATGTCAGAAAATCATGCCAAACCGTCAGAGAGGCCTGAATACATGGATGTGAATGTAGAGGACCAATCTGAGCTATGTGGGGGGTAAAAAGTAAATCTATTAATAATCCCGGTGAGTACAAAGAGGATTCCATGATAGTCCAGGTTTTGTCTTGGGTGGGGTGCCACCAGTAGAAGAGCTGATCTAGTAAGACAGCTTGGTAATAGGATTTTAAATGCGGAAGACTGGCTCCCCCTCTGGAGGGTGGGCGTATCAGGAGGTTTGTGGTACATCTAGGCCGTTTGGAATTCCAAATGAATTTATTCAGAATTTTTTGAAGTGTGGAAAAAAAGGAGGAAGGTATAGAAATAGGCAGCGTGCGGAAGATATATAAAATTTTAGGCAGTATGCACATTTTGATAGTCGCTATTCTGCCTAACATAGATAAGGTAGCTGTACGTAGGCTTCTAAGCTCCTGTGGAATTATGTCAAGTAATGGTTTAAAATTAGCTGCATAGAGTTGATTAGTTTTGGCAGTCAGTTTAATCCCCAAGTAGGGAATATTGTGAGTTTCCCACTGAAAAGGGAAATGTTTTATAAGCCGGTTTTGAAGTGGAGCAGGAGTATATAAGTTTAAAATAGAAGACTTGGGTTCATTAAGTTTATAGTATGAGACATCTGCGTAGGTTTGTATGTGAGAGCGTATTGAAGTAAGTGACATAAGGGTTTGTAATCATTAGAATAATGTCATCCGCAAAAAGGCAAATTTTGTGTTCGTGCCTAAGAAATTTAATTCCTGAGAAACTGGGGTCATTTCTGAGGTTAGATGCTAGTGGTTCAATGAGTAAAACGAAGATTATGGGGGAAAGAGGGCAGCCTTGTCTAGTTCCGTTGGAAATTTGGAACGGTTGTGAAAGCGTGCCATTGGTGAGAACTCTAGCAGAGGGTTTGGAATATAGAGATAGAATTGCAGACAACAACCAATCTGTAATTCCAAATTTTTGGAGAGTGAGTGTCATAAATTGCCAGTGAATGCGGTCAAATGCTTTCTCTGCGTCCAGAGATAGGAGGAGTGAGGGTTGATTTTCTGAATCAAGGTGGTGTAGTAGTGATATAATTCGTCGAGTCGCATCAGGGGCCTGTCTACCTGGTACGAATCCTACTTGGTCAGGGTGGATTAGGGTGGGAAGATAGGGAAGCAGTCGTAGAGCTAATATCTTGGCATATATTTTTAGGTCTGTGTTGAGCAGTGAGATTGGCCTATAGTTCTGAACTAATTGGTGGTCTTTACCTGGTTTTGGGATAGTAGAGATTATTGATTGTAGCATATCAGAGGGAAATTCCCCTTTGGAAGCAACGTAGTTATAAAGATCTGAAAGGTGTGGTGTGAGGGAGGGAGCAAATATTTTGTAATATTCATTAGTGAAACCGTCATTACCTGGTGATTTGTTCAAAGGGAGTTTATTTATGGTTTTCTCGATCTCTGTGGGTGAAATCGGTACAGAGAGGGAGGCTAACTGGGAAGGCGTAATGTGGGGGAGATTGGCATGACGCAGGAAATTTTCAATCGATGGGGTTGTTGGTTGAGTCGTGTTGGGGTCGTCCTTTAAATTGTAGAGAGATTGATAGTAACACGCAAACGCGTCAGCTATGTCTTGTGGGTTGGTCAACGGGGCACGTGAGATTGGGTGTTGGACCATGGCAATTTTGTTTTTAAGCCGTTTTTGTTTGATGATTTTAGTAAGAAGAGAATTTGATTTGTTGCCTAGTGCATAGAATTGGGACTTTGTTTTTTGGAGGTTCGTATCATAAGTGTGTAATAGAATAGTACGTAGTGTGTTCCTATTTCGGTTTAAGACCGCGGTCGTGTTGGGGTTCGGATTTTGTTTGTTAGTGTCTTCATTCTTGCGTATAGAAGCTAGGAGTTGGTCAATTTGCTGTGACCATTGTTTTTTAATGCGAGAATTTAGTTGGATGAGGATACCTCTCATGTAAGCTTTATATGTTAACCAAAGTGTGGTAATAGAGATATCCGGAGTGATGTTAGTTTCAAAAAAGAGGTGATGAGCATCTAATACAAATTTTTGGTTGTCTGGGTGTTTCAAAAGTGTAGAATTAAGTCTCCAAATAGGAGGAAACGCTGACCGTCGGTGATCATCCAAAGAGACGCTGATCGGAGCATGATCGGACCAAGTTATAGTACCAATGTTGGATGAGGACACGTGTTGTAAGGTCCATTTGTCAGTGACAAACATGTCAATTCTAGAGTACGAGAGATGTGGGGGTGAAAAATAGGTGTAGTCTCTCTCCGAGCCGTGTTGGCATCTCCAAATGTCATATAAGTCATGGTCATGCAAGAAGCGGTTGAAGTCCAGGTTGGTGTGTTTCTTGTTAGAAGAGGAATCTATAAGTGAATTGCCAAGGACATTAAAGTCTCCTCCAATGATGAGTCTACCTCGTTTGTGTTGGGAGATGAGGTTGTAGAGTTTGCGGTAAAATCTGATTTGTTTACTATTCGGGCCATATACGTTCACCAAAGTATACGTAAGCTCATTAATTTGGCATATCAAAATGAGGTAACGCCCTTGTGGGTCGATTATGGTGGAGGTGAGTTGGAAAGAGAGAGTGTCATTAATAGCGATAATAACTCCATTCTTTTTTTTATCATTCGTTGCCATGAATTGTTGAGAGAATCGGTGAAGATACAGTTTAGGGGTCTTTTCCGTGGCAAAGTGAGACTCTTGTATAAAGAATAGGTCTGCTTGAGATTTTCGAATTTCTCTTAATAGCATCGATCTCTTGAAAGGGGAGTTGAGGCCTCGTACATTAAGAGAGGTGATTGTAATCATTTATAAGTTGATTTTTGAGGTAGAGGCATATTTGGGATGTTCTTTGGCAATATTCTGGGTCAGAATACTTAAATCCAATGTCAGAGATATATAGCTGGTGGTGCCATGGGAAGGGATAGGTGGAAAGGGAGAAAACGGGAGTAAAAAAACACTTACGTAAAACGCAAGTAACCAATGTAGCCAGGAACGCTACTGCAAAAATGGGGGAGCCAAACAGGTTTTGACCACCGGAGGGGTCATACCTATAGAAAACTTTGCAAACGAAAGTCATTAGGTATAGGCCGATCGCCAGAAATAGGAGTGTTCAGAGAGAACCTCCATGGAAAACATAAGCATGCGTAAACACGTTTTTGCCGCTGGGCCCTTCAAGTAGCTTCCATATTTTGAACGGAACCAGGGTTGTTCTTCTGTGGGTCTGCGGGTAAAATGCGCCAAGCCTTAAGGAAGTCCAATCCAGCCTCCAAATTTTTAATAGTATAAATCCTGCCTTGGTGTCGCACTATTAATTTTGTTGGGAATCCCCACTGATAGGCCATATCATGATTCCTGAGCGCTTTTGTGATTGAAATCATCTTTTTCCTGTTGGAAAGTGTGGCCTTGGACAAATCAGCATAGAGACGCAGATTCGCATGAGAGGGTGGGAGTGGAGGTGGGTTTCTAGCCGCCATCATAATTCTCTCTTTAACGTGGTAGAAGTGTATGCAGACGAGCACATCCCTAGGGATGGATGCTGACAGGAATGAAGGTTTAGGAAGTCGATGTGCTCGATCGATCGTGGCCTCTACTTCAGAGAGCGTTGGGATTAAAAGCTTTAGGAAGTGTTGCAAATATGGCAGCAGTGCGTCGGTAGACACTGTTTCTGGGACCCCTCTGAGTTTGATATTATTACGGCGCGATCGGTCCTCCATGTCAGCCAACTTTAGATTAATTTGTTCGATGTCCGATACATGGTCTGTGTGAGCATCAATCAAATCATTGTGTGCCTCTATAATGTCAGCTATATTGGTCTCAATATGGCGGATTCTGCATTCCTGTCTTTGCACCAAGGCAGTAATTTGGGTTAATGGCGCAGATATATCATTATGTAAAGTTTGACGCAGTGATGTTAGCATGTTCTTCATGCAGATTTCAGTCAGAGGTTGGTCAGATGCTGGGAATGCGTCTATGTCAGGCAGGGAGGAATGTAATGGCTGAGGTGGGACATTTATGGCTTGGCAGGAGTCGTCAGGGTCACTCTCTAGCCGCGGACGTGATTTAGCTGGGCTGCAGGTCGTGGGTGACAGTGGGGGTGACAACTCACCAGGGTCCCCTGGGTAAAGTTGGTGCGGCAGCCTGGGATCCGCGCTCTGGGACCTGTAGTCCTCCTCCTGGCCGTTGCAGCCTCCCCACATGTCTGTATGGCGGCCGCCATCTTGGTTTCTCGGCATAACAGCCGGGAAGAAGTTTGTTAGTTTCCCTGGCTGCCCCGGGCTCTTTTTCCTGCGGGGCATGTCTAGTGGGCTGCGGGCACACTACGGGAGCTGCCGTGTGCTCTTAGTTTTCCCTGGGGTCTGAGCGAGCCGCTTCAATGCTGGCGGGTGGACGGAGCGGGAACTATCGCGCGTCCATCCTCAAGCCGGCCGCGCATGCGCCCTCGGAGTGGTACTTTTAAAGTGACTCAGAATAGTACCTCACATGGATGGTACATTGATTCAGGGGCAACAAGTCACATGACAAGCGACGAGACATTCTTCACAGAAATCGATTTTAGTGTAAAAGATAAAGTCTTCCTAGCAAATGGGAAAAGTATTACAGCAGAAGGTAAAGGTCAGGGATTTCTGAACTGCAAAACACCATCAGGGGGCAAGCAGAGCATCCTTGTAAAGAATGTTCTATATGTTCCAAGCCTAGAAGGAAGCCTCCTATCAGTTAAAACCCTTGCAAGCAATGGACTCACTGTCCAGTTCAGAGGTAATGAATGCACAATTCAAAATGAAAAGCAAATTTTAGCAAGAGGAAGATTAAATGAACATCTGTACAAAATCATCACTGAAAGTGAGAAGGCTAATGCGGCAACTCATACCCCACATGACAAGTGCATCCACCTGTGGCATAGAAGATTGGGGCATCAAAACCCAGAAGCTATAAAGGACTTTGCAAAGAGAGGTCTATCAGAAGACATGAAAATATTGCCTTGCCACACACTCAGCAAGTGCACATGTTGCATCAAAGCAAAGGCCACCCGAATCTCTCTTCCACAGACCAGTCAGAGTAAAACTACTAAACCCATGGAACTGATACACAGTGATGTGTGCGGACCAATGAAAACCATCACACCTGGCGGGAACAGATATTTACTGACTTTCATCGATGATTATTCCAGGTACACAATAATGTATCTAATGAAGCACAAAAGTGAGACATTAGAAAAACTTCAAGAGTTTGTAGCTATGACAAGCAACAAGTTTCAAAGGAAACCTGGAATAATACGCACTGACAATGGAGGGGAATATATGAATAAAGAGATGGAATCATACCTAAAGAAACAAGGTATTATACACCAAACAACTGTACCATACACTCCTGAGCAAAACGGTGTAGCTGAAAGAAAGAATTGCACTCTTGTAGAAATGACAAGATGTATGATTACAGACGCTGCCTTACCTAACAAATACTGGGGAGAAGCAATAATGACTGCAACATACCTACAAAACAGGCTCCCATCATAAGCTATTGAGAGTACACCATATGAAATGTGGAATGGATCAAAACCCAACATAGGACATATCAGAGTGTTTGGCTGTAAAGCATATGCCCACATTCCAAGTCAGAAACGCTCCAAGTTGGAGAACAAAGCCATAGAAGGCATTCTGGTTGGCTACAGTGAGCAGAGTAAGGGATATAGAATCCTTTGTCCAAAGACCAACAAGGTCACAGTAAGCCGCAGTGTTTATTTTGATGAAAGTGAAGCATCAGATAATACAATTCTTGAAAAATGTGGAGAGGATTTACGCGCTGAATCGGCAAGAGACACTGACCCATGCGAAGCAGGACAAGAGCCAGAACAAGAAGTGGAACTTACAATCAACGATCCAATAGAACCCACTGAACAACAAGAAATCAGAAGATCCTCACGAATGACAAAAGGGATACCACCCCGCAGGTTATCATACGCTGCTAAAACACATCAAACACAGGAGCCAACATCCTGGGAAGACATAGAAACTTTGCCGAGAAGGGAAGCCGATCAGTGGAGAAAAGCAGCTGAAGAAGAAATAAAATCACTTCAAGAAAATAAAACTTGGTCACTAACAGAACTCCCTCCTGGTCGCAAAACCATCGGAAGCAAATGGACTTTTAAAGTGAAATATGATACAGAAGGAAACATCTATAGATACAAAGCAAGATTAGTTGCCAAGGGATACTCCCAGAAATTTGGAGAAGATTACGATGAGACATTTGCTCCAGTTGTGAAACATTCCACCATAAGGACTCTCCTTAGTATTGCTGCCGGAAAGGGAATGCAAGTAAAGCATCTAGATGTCAAAACTGCCTTTTTGTATGGAGACATCAAGGAGGATCTGTACATGGAACAGCCACCAGGATTTGAGAAAGAAAAGAACCTTGTTTGCAAACTGCAAAAGAGCATCTATGGGCTCAAGCAAGCAGCGAGAGCATGGAATGAAAAAGTGAACGAAATACTCAGAAAGGAAGGGTTCTCAAAAAGTAAAGCAGATCCGTGTCTGTATTCAAAGAATCAAGAGAACAAATGGACATACATCCTAATATACGTCGATGACATCTTGATGTGTTTTGAACAAAAAGGGGACTATGACCAAATAGTTCACAAACTGAAACAAAATTTTGAAATTAAAGAGTTGGGGAACATTACTCACTACCTAGGAATTCAAATAGAGCGGGAAGAGGATGGAAGCTATCTTCTTAACCAAAGTCAGAAAATTACAGAAATGTTAGAACAGTTTCACATTCAAGATGCAAAGGAAGCGAAAACACCAATGGAACCAGATTATCCAAAAAAAAGGGAACGTCATTGTTTTCTACAAAAGAGACTAAATGTCATATAATTATGCACATGCCGTTGAGAAGGGGTGTTGGGAATGCAACAGCATGTACTGTATATATTATTTCTGTGTTAATATCACTTGACCAGTAGATGGCACTGTACACTAAGGTCACTAGTTGTGCATATGGTTCTCTCTCTTCCTCCCTCCTCTCTACAGGAAGTAATATATGTCTGCTGAGAAATGTGCTCTGTATGTTTGTAACTTAAGCCACACAAGTAAAGTCTGAATTCTGCTATCACTACCAGTGTCTTCTCTAACACATAACCAACATACACAATCATCCATAAGGTAGGTATCCACCACTCAATATAACGATTCCAGGAGCATTATATCACTCTCTCTTTTTATATCTCTCCACCGAGGTCATGTTAGGGAATGAAAGAAAAAATCATGGTACAGCCAGTTTTTTTATAAAAGTATCCAACAATTTAATAAAGATTTACACTCACAAAAAGGGTGTCCTCACCGACACCAGTATAACAGCATAAAACAGCAAATGGTGTAACAGTCTCCTGCTCCCCGCACACTCACTACAGCGCTCGTGACTCAATCCTCTCCACAGACGTCAGCATCCAGCAAGCCAAGCCCTACTAGTTTCGTCATGAATGACGTCTTCAAGGGGCTGTCTGAACAACCCCTCCTGTAGCTGCTAGCCCAGCTTGTGTGCTGCATAGACGAGAACAAAGGACGTCCGATCGGCTTCACTCCAAACAGTCCACTCTATTGATCCAGGATAAAACCAATACAGACAGTGGAAATACAGTGGAGGGACTGGCAGGTAAAAGCGTTTCACGCTAAAGACAGCGCTTATTCATTACCCCAAGAGATCACTAGAGCACCTGAAAAAGTCCCAGACCACCCACACCAGTATAAGTATCTCAGGTCACTCCGACCACAGCTTGGCCAAGTGTTGTATCAATTTGACTATAAGAGATATTAAAAAACCATTTTTTTGTTATTAACATAAAAAAGAGGTTATACTTACTTGCTCTGTACAAAGATATTACACAGAGATGTCCCTTAACTCTTCCTCTGGCAGCCTCCCCACCAGTGCTGTCTGCTTCTCCCTCCTCAGGGTGCCTTCCTAGCAAGTTAGGTGGTAAGGAGGCACCCATGCGCATGCACTCCTGAGCTGGGCTGTGTATGTTCATGGACACACACAGTGCTGATAAGCAGGGCTGCTGTTAGAAACCACGGGGCACCACACAGCCAACCTGACAAGCCCCCCCCCCCAAAAAAAAAAACAATTGCCAATGCTTCCATTATGAATGAACACAGTGAGTGATCAACACCAATCACTCATTGTGTTCATTCATGAAAGGAGATGCTGGTAAATGTGACATATTTATCCGACCCTTCCCCCAATGTAGGATCCTATTCCATGCTCGCAGATGATAGTGGGAAGGAAAGGAGGGAAGCTAGCATCACTGTGGAGGTGGGGGCACACAGGGGGACCTGGGCAGCAAGGAGGAAAATGTATGGTGCACAGGGAGGGTGGTAGGTGCATCGGAGAGGGGGCAATTACAGGAACCAATCTGAGTAGCGATCACATGATCCCTGGGTCCTGAATACCAGGATCTGCACTGCGCTGTGTCTGGTGGACACAGCGGCCGCAGCAGGTGTGCAGCACCCCCCATGTTACTACAGGCAAAATTACATATGGGTACATCGCTTTGCCTGTACATGCCGTCCACCTGCAGTAAAAGTGTTGTGGGCGATCGGCAAGTAGTTATGTTGCAATTTCCAGGAGTAAGCGCGTATATGTGTGTACCCTGCTGACACCCCTGTCGGTCCAGGGAGAGAACAGAGAACACCAAACTGTGAGGAAAAGCACTACATTTTACACGCACATGTTAGATTAGCACATTTAACCCTTTGATTGCCCCGTCATCCTGTCAGTGCCATTACTACAGTGTCAGTATATAGAATTTTTCACTGATCACTGTATTCCTGCCACTAGCGACATCAGATAGCGCTGGAGTCAGTTATCGCCCCTCCCAGCCAGGATCAGCTAGTGTTAGATTGTACCCAAACTATCACACTCATGCTACATATTGATCAAGAACAGAACTAAAAAGTCCTCCCTAACCCTCCCTCTCTATCCTTCTCTTTTTTTGAGACTCACTGCATCCGGCTGTTTTCTCCCATTTCTCTGAGGATTGCAGTGATCTATCAACCTCCTGGACCCGTGTCCCGCTTTCTTGATGATTTCTCCGTCTGGCAACCCTACTTTCTCTCCTCTGAACTACCCGCTATCATTCTTGGAGATTTTAACATCCCTATTAATGTGAACAACCCGGCTACATCCCAACTCTTCAACCTAACCTCATCTTTTGCATTAGCACAGTTTATACATTCCTCCACTCACTCTGATGGGAATACATTAGACCTTGTTTTCTCCCATCTTTGCACTCTCTACAACCTCGCAAACACCCCCTTTCCTCTCTCTGATCACAATCTCATCACCTTCACTGTCTCCTCGTCTTCAAACACCTATCCCTCCAAGCAGCAAACAATTACTCGCAGAAACCTTCACAACTTGAACCCGGCTCCTTTCCACTCTGCAACTGACCAACTCTATGACAGAATCTCTCCCCTGTCCTGCCCTGACCTGGCCACTGCTGTCTACAACAGTTTGCTTTCATCCACACTAGACTCACTTGCTCCTCTAACAACGCAAAGCATTAGGCCCCAACCAGTACAGCCTTGGCAGACTGACCACACCAGAAATCTTAAATTACATAGTCGTGCGCTGGAATGATTGTGGCGTAAAACCAAATCTCACCAAGCATTCACCCTATATAAATCTGCTTTCTTAACATACAATTCCTCCCTCCATGCTGCCAAATAAGCCTACTTTGTCACTCTCATCAATAGCTTGTCATCCAGTCCTTGTCGTCTCTTCTCTACTTTTAACTCTCTACTTTCTCCACCTTCACCTCCACTCAGTACCTCACTCACTGCTCATGAGATTGCAAATCATTTCAAAAGCAAGATTGATGCAATTCGTAGGGGCATCTCCTCTGCACAGACATCCATCCCACTTAGCATACCTTATACTAAACCTCCCTCAACACTTTCCTCTTTTGACCTCGCCACTACCGAAGAGGTCACTACGGTCACCCTCTTCTTCCATCCTATGCTCCCTCACTCACATCTTCAATCTCTCACTCTCAAATGGTGCCTTCCCCTCCCCTCTAAAGCATGCACACATCACTCCCATAGTTATAAAGCCCTCCCTGGACCCCATCAACCTGAACAACTTAAGACCCATCTCCCTGCTGCCATTTACCTCTAAACTCGTAGAACGCTTAGTCTACAATCGCCTGAGCTCCTACCTCACTGACAACAACCTTCTTGACCCTTTACAGTCTGGCTTTTGCTCACTCCACTCCACTGAAACTGCCCTACTAAAACTCACTAATGATCTACTAACAGATAAAACCAATGGCCACTACTCCGTATTCTTACTACTTGACCTCTCTGCAACTTTTGATACAGTTGACCATCCCCTCCTCCTCAAAAAACTCCACTCTCTTGGCCTCCGAGACTCTGCTCTCTCCTGGTTCTCTTCCTACCTATCGCAGCGCTCCTTCAGCGTTACTTATAACTCCTTATGGCTCCTCCTTTTCACTCCCTTTTTCTGTAGGGGTCCCTCAAGGTTCTGTCCTTGGGCCCCTACTCTTCTCCATCTACACCTCCTCCCTTGGTCACCTCCTCCCATGGCTTTAAGTATCATCTCTATGCTGATAACACACAAATCTATCTTTCTACCCCTCACCTCACCCCTTCAGTCTCCTCTCGCATTACTAACCTACTAAGTGACATATTGGCATGGCTGTTACTCCACTTCCTCAAACTCAATCTTTCCAAAACTGAGCTCTTAGTATTCCCTCCTGCCCGTGCCCCCTCCCCTGATTTCTCCATCAAGATCAATAACACAATCATCAGTTCCTCCCCTCATGCCAGGGTGCTAGGAGCAACCTATACTAAAGGTAATTGTTAAGAGGTTATCAGTTAAGTTATCATGTCACCCAATATTTGGTTTCTATTCAGTAGCCAAAAAAGGCATTCAAAAAAGAGGGGTTTGTGAAAAGAGATTCACAGAAAAGCGGCTACATAATGAATAGAACGTGACACTCAGAAAATTTCCAAAAATTATGCTTTATTACACATATATAGATATGACATATGGGCATATGCCCTGGTTTACCATCACCTCAGTATGAGACAATAACACACAGACCTAAAACCATATAAAATAACATCAAGACCGGTCTAAATGCATGTGCAACAGAAAGAATGACTACAAGAGTCTAATACCTCTGCAGCGCAAGCACATAGGTGAACACTTCCATGGGGAGGTGTATCCAAAAATTGTACCATAAGTATACCATAATATTGAATATATACTAAATGACAATATCAATCTGGTGAATCCCAATAAGGGAATCCAAAAATTATACTATGGATATATATATATATCACATGTATGCAAGGCAGCAGCACAAAAAGCGTGAAGAAGAGAACAATAGGCCTAGGGCCTGTATGGAAAAAGACATAAATGGCCAATATATGATACAATGCATTCCTGTGCCAGCACACGTGGTTGGGGCCCATTCATCTGTAATATGAACAGCTGTATCTCAGAGCTTTTGAATGAAAATAAGCCCCAGTTATTCCCAGGATGGGAGAAAAGATGCAAATAGCAACATTCTGCTTGAAATGGTGTCTTCACCACTGTTTGTGGACTACACACCACCTTTTGTAGAAAAAACAACAAGACATATCCCAAGGTATCTTCTGCTTGTAGAAATATATATGGTGTTATATCTTGTGTCCTACATAAAGCACCATGATGTCCCCATCCTGTAGTAAAACAAATAATGTGGGAAGTCACTGACAGAGCTTACACTCAGTAAGATATATAGATCATATAGATCACAGAGGATCATATATCTAATGTCCCGCAACAATCCACTCACCACCTGTGCTGTGGAAAATGAGAATAAAAGAAATGTCCTTCATGGGTATTGCCATACACGGCCACAGAGACCAGGGAGCCACCGCTGACATCCACCGATATACCGCGGGCTCCAGCCCCCTCTTGGCGCTTGTGCTGCTCACACTTGCCTCATGGCATGTGAAGATGGCTTCCTCCTCATGGACCAGCGTGCGTTCCACCTAGTGCGCATGACCGGAAGTGACGTAACTGACGTATGACGTCAACGCGTTTCGCCGATGGGCGTATCTCACTCAGCTTCGTCAGGACCAATGAGATAACTGCATTTCAATATCCTATTTATAGTGGGTAAGAACCCACCCATTTATGCAAAAGAGGATGACCTGCAATTATTCTAATGGGAAAGAACAAGGGGGGGGAGGCTAAATACTTAGCACAGCTGCTGGTCTTAATAAAATTAAAAGAAAACAGACGGCTGGAGTCAACAATGAGGGGAGAGGCTGAATATTATTTACCGATATACATATTGATCACATGGATCATAAATTATATATATCTCTCAATCTATTAAAGCCTTTCATACATTCCTGCCAATAGATAGTGATATAAATCAGAGAATCAACAATTCCATTCACCAAATCTGGTTACTTAAAGATCAATGTCTATTATCAACAGGTATCCTATATTACCTAAAACCACCACAAGATGGCAATATAACCTGAGAATTCACATAAGAGTCATTACAACTAAAATATCCCAATTTTTTAACAGCCATCTCATAATGTGATTATTGTACAAAGAAAGGAAGTACTAAAGATCATTTGATCAGGCCGTAAACCCTTATACATTATACAGGCTACATGAAAGTTCATATCATCGGATCATCCCTACTTGTATAAATATTCCCACTGTATATAGTGTGGTTAATGAGATTAGTTGATCACAATTCCAACCACAAAGGGGGATGGGGAAATGCCATCAACTAACCGTCACATGGTAGTGAACCAGTACATAGTCCCATAGATCTATTTTTCCAAAAACACTTGGAGATCACATTCCACATTTAACCCCTTAGGGTACAGTGTATCAAGTTTATATATCCAATATTTCTCCTTTTTAAGCAGTTCTCTATCAAAGTCACCCCTCCTTTGTGGGAAGTGCAATGCATAGAAACCTTTTACTTTGGTACCATCCAATTTGCCTCCATGGTATTTGGCATAATGTTGAGCAAGATTACTGTCAGGATCATTAGATCTGATATCTCTAAGATGTTCACCTATTCGTACTTTAAGTTGTCTTTTAGTTTTACCTACATACATCTTTTTACAGGGACAGGTTAAAATATATAGTACTCTTACTGTAGAGCAGTTTATAAGACTCTGAATTTTATAGTGAGTATTATTTCCTGAGTCGTAAAAAGAATCTGTGCGATCCACATACTTGCAGATTTGACATTTCCCACATTTAAACATTCCCTTAGTACGTGATTTTAGCCATGTTGTTTGTTTTAATGGTTGATAATCTGAATGAATAAGGAGATCACCAAGATTTGGTGCTCTTCTTGCTACCATTTGGGGACGATCACCTACTATCTTACTTAACCTGGGACATTGGGTGAGAATCTTCCAGTGTTTTTCCAATATCAATTTGACATCTTGCCACTGGGCTCCAAATTGGGTTATCATTCTCACAGGCTGATCACTCAATTTGGCCTTTTCTTCCTTTTTGGTAGATAATAAATCCTCGCGGTCAGTTTGATATGCCCGCCTCCGAGCATTTCTAATTTGGGAGTGGGAATATCCCCTTTCTCTAAATCTTTTGTAGAGGTCCTGAGCTTCTATTTTAAAATCATTGATGTTTGAACAGTTTCTTCGACATCTCAAAAACTGTCCCACAGGAATCCCTGAGATCAGTGAACGTGGATGGTAGCTTCTTGCCTCCAATAAGGTATTGGCGGCTGTGGGTTTTCTATATGTCTTAGTGAGAAGTCTTCCATTTTCAAGTCTAATCTCCAGATCCAGAAAAGAAATGCATCTTTCATCAAATATGTATGTAAGTCCAATATTAAAGGAGTTCTGATTCAGTTCTTCCAGGAATAATTTTAATTCCTCAGATGTTCCTTGCCATACGAGGAACACATCATCTATATATCTTAACCAGATCTGGACATTAGCTAGGAATCTTGATGATCTAAATACTACTTGTTCCTCCCAAAACCCCAAATGGAGACATGCGTAAGCCGGAGCCCACGGTGCTCCCATACTAGTACCTCTAGTTTGCTGATAAAAGGTATTATTAAATTGAAAGAAGTTATGTTTCAGTGCAAACTCCAGTAACTCACTAATGAATTCGTTCTGTCCTCCTAAAGTGGGATATGTTTTGTCAAGGAAGTAGGAAACTGATCTCACACCACATTCATGTGGGATAGAGGTGTAAAGTGACTCCACATCTATTCCCACTAGAATGGAGTTGTCCTGAATAGTCATATTTTTGATTTTAGCCAACACATCTTTAGTATCCCTAACATATGAGGCGAGATTCGGAACCATATCCTTAAGAAACAAGTCAATATATTTCCCTGTTTTGTCTAGGGGACCATTGATGGCAGAAACAATAGGTCTGCCTGGAGGGTTTTCTTGGTTTTTATGTATTTTTGGGATAATGTAAAAAGTAGGGTGATTGAATTCTTCAGTTCTCAGATAGTCATATTCTTTTTTTGTTAATAAACCCACTTCTTTTCCTAATGTTAAAATGGAATTCAGTTTTTTAACCACCATATGGAAAGGATTCGCAGTCACTTTCCTATATGTGGATGAATCACTCAATAAACGTTTCACCTCCCTAACATAATTTAGTTCTTTCATAATCACTAGAGATGAGCGAATCGAAGCATCCGAAGTGGAATTCGAGTCGAATATCGGAAAAATTTCGATTCGTGCCGAATCCGAAAAACAGCCTAATTCGGACGCGCGAATCGAAATTTTTCCGAAAATGGCGGCTGACATGTGCGGCGACGGAGCGGGGATGTCGGGGAAGGCGCGCAGACAAGGCGCGCTGCCCCATAATGCATTCCTCAACGACATGTGATCGCATCAGCCAATCAGCAGCCAGCCAGCCAGCACTGTGTAATGGTCGAGGTATATATAGCGGCCATTTTGGAAATCTTCATTTGCCTGCAGTCATTGAACAGAGGCAGACCGCTCTGTACTAGGGACAGGGACAGAGTTAGGGCCACAGAAACGAGAATTGGGGACAGAGAGAAGTTACTTAGGGACAGAGAACCATTACTCAGGGACACAGACTTGTTAATGAGGGCCACAGAATCGTTATTTAGGGACAAAGAAACGCTAGTTAGGGCCACAGAATTCATACTCAGGGACAGACAGAATTGTTACTCAGTGCCAGAGAATTGTTACTTAGGGCCACAGAAACGTTATTAGGGCCACAGAATTTTTACTCAGGGACAGACAGAATTGTTACTGAGTGCCAGAGAATTGTTACTCAGGGACAGACAGAATTGTTACTGAGTGCCAGAGAATTCTTAGGGCCACAGAATTCATTCTCAGGGACAGACAGAATTGTTACTCAGGGACAGACAGAATTGTTACTGAGTGCCAGAGAATTGTTACTCAGGGACAGACAGAATTGTTACTGAGTGCCAGAGAATTGTTACTCAGGGACAGACAGAATTGTTACTGAGTGCCAGAGAATTGTTACTCAGGGACAGACAGAATTGTTACTGAGTGCCAGAGAATTGTTACTCAGGGACAGACAGAATTGTTACTGAGTGCCAGAGAATTGTTACTCGCACAGACACAAAATTGTTACTTGCACAGACACAGAATTGTTACTCGCACAGACACAGAATTGTTACTCAGGGCCACAGAATTCATACTCAGGGATAGACAGAATTGTTACTGAGTGCCAGAGAATTGTTACTCAGGGACAGACAGAATTGTTACTGAGTGCCAGAGAATTGTTACTCAGGGACAGACAGAATTGTTACTGAGTGCCAGAGAATTGTTACTCGCACAGACACAAAATTGTTACTTGCACAGACACAGAATTGTTACTCGCACAGACACAGAATTGTTACTCAGGGCCACAGAATTCATACTCAGGGACAGACAGAATTGTTACTGAGTGCCAGAGAATTGTTACTCAGGGACAGACAGAATTGTTACTGAGTGCCAGAGAATTGTTACTCAGGGACAGACAGAATTGTTACTGAGTGCCAGAGAATTGTTACTCGCACAGACACAAAATTGTTACTTGCACAGACACAGAATTGTTACTCGCACAGACACAGAATTGTTACTCAGGGCCACAGAATTCATACTCAGGGACAGACAGAATTGTTACTGAGTGCCAGAGAATTGTTACTCAGGGACAGACAGAATTGTTACTGAGTGCCAGAGAATTGTTACTCAGGGACAGACAGAATTGTTACTGAGTGCCAGAGAATTGTTACTCAGGGACAGACAGAATTGTTACTGAGTGCCAGAGAATTGTTACTCAGGGACAGACAGAATTGTTACTGAGTGCCAGAGAATTGTTACTCGCACAGACACAAAATTGTTACTTGCACAGACACAGAATTGTTACTCGCACAGACACAGAATTGTTACTCAGGGCCACAGAATTCATACTCAGGGACAGACAGAATTGTTACTGAGTGCCAGAGAATTGTTACTCAGGGACAGACAGAATTGTTACTGAGTGCCAGAGAATTGTTACTCAGGGACAGACAGAATTGTTACTGAGTGCCAGAGATTTGTTACTCGCACAGACACAAAATTGTTACTTGCACAGACACAGAATTGTTACTCGCACAGACACAGAATTGTTACTCAGGGCCACAGAATTCATACTCAGGGACAGACAGAATTGTTACTGAGTGCCAGAGAATTGTTACTCAGGGACAGACAGAATTGTTACTGAGTGCCAGAGAATTGTTACTCAGGGACAGACAGAATTGTTACTGAGTGCCAGAGAATTGTTACTCAGGGACAGACAGAATTGTTACTGAGTGCCAGAGAATTGTTACTCAGGGACAGACAGAATTGTTACTGAGTGCCAGAGAATTGTTACTCGCACAGACACAAAATTGTTACTTGCACAGACACAGAATTGTTACTCGCACAGACACAGAATTGTTACTCAGGGCCACAGAATTCATACTCAGGGACAGACAGAATTGTTACTGAGTGCCAGAGAATTGTTACTCAGGGACAGACAGAATTGTTACTGAGTGCCAGAGAATTGTTACTCAGGGACAGACAGAATTGTTACTGAGTGCCAGAGAATTGTTACTCGCACAGACACAAAATTGTTACTTGCACAGACACAGAATTGTTACTCGCACAGACACAGAATTGTTACTCAGGGCCACAGAATTCATACTCAGGGATAGACAGAATTGTTACTGAGTGCCAGAGAATTGTTACTCAGGGACAGACAGAATTGTTACTGAGTGCCAGAGAATTGTTACTCAGGGACAGACAGAATTGTTACTGAGTGCCAGAGAATTGTTACTCGCACAGACACAAAATTGTTACTTGCACAGACACAGAATTGTTACTCGCACAGACACAGAATTGTTACTCAGGGCCACAGAATTCATACTCAGGGACAGACAGAATTGTTACTGAGTGCCAGAGAATTGTTACTCAGGGACAGACAGAATTGTTACTGAGTGCCAGAGAATTGTTACTCGCACAGACACAAAATTGTTACTTGCACAGACACAGAATTGTTACTCGCACAGACACAGAATTGTTACTCAGGGCCACAGAATTCATACTCAGGGACAGACAGAATTGTTACTGAGTGCCAGAGAATTGTTACTCAGGGACAGACAGAATTGTTACTGAGTGCCAGAGAATTGTTACTCAGGGACAGACAGAATTGTTACTGAGTGCCAGAGATTTGTTACTCGCACAGACACAAAATTGTTACTTGCACAGACACAGAATTGTTACTCGCACAGACACAGAATTGTTACTCAGGGCCACAGAATTCATACTCAGGGACAGACAGAATTGTTACTGAGTGCCAGAGAATTGTTACTCAGGGACAGACAGAATTGTTACTGAGTGCCAGAGAATTGTTACTCAGGGACAGACAGAATTGTTACTGAGTGCCAGAGATTTGTTACTCGCACAGACACAAAATTGTTACTTGCACAGACACAGAATTGTTACTCGCACAGACACAGAATTGTTACTCAGGGCCACAGAATTCATACTCAGGGACAGACAGAATTGTTACTGAGTGCCAGAGAATTGTTACTCAGGGACAGACAGAATTGTTACTGAGTGCCAGAGAATTGTTACTCGCACAGACACAAAATTGTTACTTGCACAGACACAGAATTGTTACTCGCACAGACACAGAATTGTTACTCAGGGCCACAGAATTCATACTCAGGGACAGACAGAATTGTTACTGAGTGCCAGAGAATTGTTACTCAGGGACAGACAGAATTGTTACTGAGTGCCAGAGAATTGTTACTCAGGGACAGACAGAATTGTTACTGAGTGCCAGAGATTTGTTACTCGCACAGACACAAAATTGTTACTTGCACAGACACAGAATTGTTACTCGCACAGACACAGAATTGTTACTCAGGGCCACAGAATTCATACTCAGGGACAGACAGAATTGTTACTGAGTGCCAGAGAATTGTTACTCAGGGACACCTAATCGTTGAATTAAATAGTATGTCAGACAACATGCAGAGGAGTGGCAGAGGAGGCAATGTTTTAGGAGCGAGCAGACGTGGCAGCAGAGGAAGGGGTCGAGGCAGCAGTATTCGCAGCCAGAGGCCAGTGCTCCCGGTGTCATCCAGCGGTCGTGTCTCCACCGACAACCCTGCCGTCATTGATTGGTTGGCTCGGTCGTCTTCCTCTTCCCAGGTCACCTCTGACACCTACAGCCAACGGTCGGTGGGTACGTCAGACACAACCGTTAGTTGGCATGGCCCGGGACCAAGCCCACTGAAATCACGTGTCCTCTACCTGCCCCTGTCCTTTGCTGTTCCCTCACCAAGCGAAGTATCGCATGCTGTGGGCTCAGCCCCACTGTACAGTGAGGAAGAGCTAACAGAGGGCGGTCAGGAACGGGGGGAGACATCGGCCTTTTCAGCAGCCAAGCGAACAAGTACTGGCGAGGAGAGTGGCTCGGTAGCCGGTCTAGAGACAGGTCTGTCTCCTGACCCAGACGCAGCCGAGGGGGCTAGTAGTGAGGCGGAGACCCTACTTGATGATGAGGAGGTTGATCGCACTTGGCAGCCTCGTCGTCATCAGGCAATTTCTTCCGCATCATCAGGAGAAGAGGGTGGCAGCTTGGCAGCGAGCAAAACAGTCGGTGGGTTGCCCAGGAGACAGCAGCAGGGTCGCATCAGTGTCAGTGGAGCCAAACGTCCACGGAGTAGAGCACCAGCTCCACTGCAGCCTACCACCACGGCCAGTAGTGGTGCCGTTGCGCACGGAGGAAGTAGCAGTCAGCCAGTGAAGAGTAGCGGGGGCAAAGTTTCCTACTCGGTGGTGTGGCAATTTTTCCTCAAGCCGCCCGAGGAAGTAAACGTAGCCGTATGTCGACTATGTGGCCAGAAATGCAAGCGTGGCCAGGGGGCCCATGTTGGGACTACAGCGTTGCGTCAGCATATGCAGCGTCACCATTCGGTGGCCTGGGAAAACCGTGATAAACATACGGCGGTTCTGCCTGCCCCAGCCCCCGCTCCATCACCCGCTCCGTTACTTGCTCCGTCACCCGACGTCGTCAATCGCCCTCTATCAGCCAGTCAAGGCTCCAACACCTCTGCTGAGGGGAGTTGTCGCTCATTGGCATCTTCCGCTCGTTCAGATGCTCCTTCTCCTGCTACTCCTCTTCTCGGATTCCGTCAACAGTCTTTCTTGGAATCCGTATCCAAGAGACAACAGTTTGCGAGCACGCACCCGACGGTGCAAAAGCTGAACGTCCTCCTGTCCAAGTTGCTGGTGCTGCAGTCCCTCCCTTTCCAACTGGTGGACTCAGCACCTTTCCGAGAAATGATGGCTTGTGCCGCGCCGCGGTGGAGAGTGCCAAGCCGTCATTTCTTTGCCCAAAAGGCAGTGCCAGCCCTGCATTCACATGTAGAAGAGATGGTGGGCCAGTCTTTGAGCATGTCGGTCTCTGCCAAAGTGCACGGCAGTGCCGACGTGTGGAGCTGTAACTACGGTCAGGGACAGTACATGTCATTTACGGCCCACTGGGTGAACGTGGTGCCGGCACAGCCGCACCAGCAACTTGGACAGGTCACGACGCTTTTGCCTCCACGTTTGCACGTCCTTGGTCCAGCAAGCATGTCCGCCTCTACCACCTCTTTTTCCGCCGTGTCCTCAGCCGCCACCCCCGTGCCAAGTCCCATTACCCGACCGGCATATCACATGTGCAGGGCGCAACGGTGTCACGCTGTGCTGCACCTGGTATGCCTTGGCGAACGTAGTCACACAGGGGAGGAACTGCTGAGTGTAATGAACAGAGAAATCGACAGATGGCTGTCTCCGCGCAAACTAAAAATCGGAACCATGTTGACTGACAACGGAAAGAACATGGTGTCTGCTCTGCGTCAAGGAAGGTTGTGCCATGCGCCATGCATGGCTCACGTGTTCAATCTGGTTGTCAAGCGGTTCCTAAAATCCACCATCCCACTGCAAGACATCCTTAAAATGTCACGTAAACTGTGCATGCATTTCAGCCATTCCTACACCGCAAAGAACACCCTCATTGAGCTGCAGCGGCAGAACGGAATTCCACAGCATCGCCTGATCTGCGACGTTGCAACAAGGTGGAATTCAACCCTACACATGTTAGACCGCCTTTACGAGCAGCGAAAGGCCATCACCGATTTCCTGATGTTACAAGCGGATAAAGGTACTCCCCTGTGTAACTTAGATGTCAGCCATTGGCAGCTCATGCGTGACACCTGCCGCTTGCTCAGGCCCTTTGAGGAGGCCACGCTATTCGTGAGTCGGCAGGACTATGGGATGAACGACGTCATTCCTCTGTTGCACGTCCTGGAACAAATGCTGTTAACAATGGCTGGTCAGGGTGCGGTAGACGTGGCGCACAGATCTCAACGCCACATGACCCCTGTGGGGGCAGGACAGGAAGAAGAGGAGGAGGTAGAGGAGGACATTTGTGCTCAGGAATTATTGAGTGAAATGGGTGGTTTTTCCACTCAGCGGACAGGAGTGGAGGAGCAGGAGCATCTGGTAGAGGAGGAGGAGGAGACAGAGGACCCAGACGCACCGTGGCAGTATGCTGTGGAGATGGAGGCAGGGAGTCCCTCGCATTCCTTGGCACAAATGGCCCATAGCATGCTCGGTTGCTTGCGTAGCGACAGCCGAATAATAACCATCAGACAGAGGGATGACTTTTGGCTGTCCACCTTGTTGGACCCTCGCTACCGGTCCAAAATGGTGGCCTTTTTCACACCTGCTGAGAGGGAGGCCAAAATTACGTACTATAAAAACCACCTATGTAGTCAGTTGGTCTCTGCCTTTGTGCGCCAACGTCCATCCTCAGACACTGTGGGCCCTGTGCGCTCGCGTTCCGCTGGCATGGCAGCAGGGGAGGGGTGGGGTGGTAGGAGCAGTGGCAGCTCCACCAGCAGCGGCTGCCTCAGTCTGCAGTCGATGATGAGTAGCTTTCTTCACCAGCGCAGTGAGGAAACTACTAACCAGCCGCAGCAGCAGCAGCAGCATCAGGTGGACCTGGAGCAGGAGCTCAAACAACAGGCTTGGGCCTACTTGGACAGCACCCTGCCAACCGAGGTAGACAATCCCCTTGACTACTGGGCAACGAAACTTGACCTTTGGCCCCAACTAGCTGAATTTGCCCTTGAAAGGCTGTCATGCCCGGCCAGTAGCGTGGCATCGGAGCGCGTGTTTAGTGCGGCAGGAGGTATTGTAACTCCGCGGAGGACACGACTGTCCACCCAAAGTGTGGAGAGACTCACGTTTGTGAAAATGAATCAGGCGTGGATTAGTCTGGATTTCAAACCACCAGTTCCTGACACAACTGACTAAATCCGCCATGAATCATGCCTCAAACATGTGCCACTTTCAGGTCTCCTCACACTGCTGGTGTGTTTAATTTTTTGACATAGGGTGCTGGCAGATTACGGGCCTCCTATAGCTGCTGCCAGGCCCCTAATCTGCCATAGGCCCCTATATACCGCCTCCTCATGCTGCTGCCAAGTCCAGAGTCTGTCATGGGTCCCTGTATGGCCTCCCATTGCTGCTGTCTCCATCGCCACACTCTGCTGCCATGTGCCACTTTCAGGTCTCTTCACACTGCTGGTGTGTTAAATTTTTTGACATAGGGTGCAGGCAGATTACGGGCCTCACATAGCTGCTGCCAGGCCCCTAATCTGCCATGGGCCCCTATATACCGCCTCCTCATGCTGCTGCCAAGTCCAGAGTCTGTCATGGGTCCCTGTATGGCCTCCCATTGCTGCTGTCTCCATCGCCACACTCTGCTGCCATGTGCCACTTTCAGGTCTCTTCACACTGCTGGTGTGTTAAATTTTTTGACATAGGGTGCAGGCAGATTACGGGCCTCACATAGCTGCTGCCAGGCCCCTAATCTGCCATGGGCCCCTATATACCGCCTCCTCATGCTGCTGCCAAGTCCAGAGTCTCTCATGGGTCCCTGTACGGCCTCCCATTGCTGCTGTCTCCATCGCCACACTCTGCTGCCATGTGCCACTTTCAGGTCTCTTCACACTGCTGGTGTGTTAAATTTTTTGACATAGGGTGCAGGCAGATTACGGGCCTCACATAGCTGCTGCCAGGCCCCTAATCTGCCATGGGCCCCTATATACCGCCTCCTCATGCTGCTGCCAAGTCCAGAGTCTGTCATGGGTCCCTGTATGGCCTCCCATTGCTGCTGTCTCCATCGCCACACTCTGCTGCCATGTGCCACTTTCAGGTCTCTTCACACTGCTGGTGTGTTAAATTTTTTGACATAGGGTGCAGGCAGATTACGGGCCTCACATAGCTGCTGCCAGGCCCCTAATCTGCCATGGGCCCCTATATACCGCCTCCTCATGCTGCTGCCAAGTCTAGAGTCTGTCATGGGTCCCTGTACGGCCTCCCATTGCTGCTGTCTCCATCGCCACACTCTGCTGCCATGTGCCACTTTCAGGTCTCCTCACACTGCTGGTGTGTAGAATTTTTTGACATAGGGTGCTGGCAGATTATGGGCCTCCTATAGCTGCTGCCAGGCCCCTAATCTGCCATAGGCCCCTATATACCGCTTCCTCATGCTGCTGCCAGGTCCAGAGTCTCTCATGGGTCCCTGTACGGCCTCCCATTGCTGCTGTCTCCATCGCCACACTCTGCCATGTGCCACTTTCAGGTCTCCTCACACACTGCTGGTGTGTTACATTTTTTGACATAGGGTGCAGGCAGATTACGGGCCTCACATAGCTGCTGCCAGGCCCCTAATCTGCCATGGGCCCCTATATACCGCCTCCTCATGCTGCTGCCAAGTCCAGAGTCTGTCATGGGTCCCTGTATGGCCTCCCATTGCTGCTGTCTCCATCGCCACACTCTGCTGCCATGTGCCACTTTCAGGTCTCTTCACACTGCTGGTGTGTTAAATTTTTTGACATAGGGTGCAGGCAGATTACGGGCCTCACATAGCTGCTGCCAGGCCCCTAATCTGCCATGGGCCCCTATATACCGCCTCCTCATGCTGCTGCCAAGTCCAGAGTCTCTCATGGGTCCCTGTACGGCCTCCCATTGCTGCTGTCTCCATCGCCACACTCTGCTGCCATGTGCCACTTTCAGGTCTCTTCACACTGCTGGTGTGTTAAATTTTTTGACATAGGGTGCAGGCAGATTACGGGCCTCACATAGCTGCTGCCAGGCCCCTAATCTGCCATGGGCCCCTATATACCGCCTCCTCATGCTGCTGCCAAGTCCAGAGTCTGTCATGGGTCCCTGTATGGCCTCCCATTGCTGCTGTCTCCATCGCCACACTCTGCTGCCATGTGCCACTTTCAGGTCTCTTCACACTGCTGGTGTGTTAAATTTTTTGACATAGGGTGCAGGCAGATTACGGGCCTCACATAGCTGCTGCCAGGCCCCTAATCTGCCATGGGCCCCTATATACCGCCTCCTCATGCTGCTGCCAAGTCTAGAGTCTGTCATGGGTCCCTGTACGGCCTCCCATTGCTGCTGTCTCCATCGCCACACTCTGCTGCCATGTGCCACTTTCAGGTCTCCTCACACTGCTGGTGTGTAGAATTTTTTGACATAGGGTGCTGGCAGATTATGGGCCTCCTATAGCTGCTGCCAGGCCCCTAATCTGCCATAGGCCCCTATATACCGCCTCCTCATGCTGCTGCCAGGTCCAGAGTCTCTCATGGGTCCCTGTACGGCCTCCCATTGCTGCTGTCTCCATCGCCACACTCTGCCATGTGCCACTTTCAGGTCTCCTCACACACTGCTGGTGTGTTACATTTTTTGACATAGGGTGCAGGCAGATTACGGGCCTCACATAGCTGCTGCCAGGCCCCTAATCTGCCATGGGCCCCTATATACCGCCTCCTCATGCTGCTGCCAAGTCCAGAGTCTCTCATGGGTCCCTGTACGGCCTCCCATTGCTGCTGTCTCCATCGCCACACTCTGCTGCCATGTGCCACTTTCAGGTCTCTTCACACTGCTGGTGTGTTAAATTTTTTGACATAGGGTGCAGGCAGATTACGGGCCTCACATAGCTGCTGCCAGGCCCCTAATCTGCCATGGGCCCCTATATACCGCCTCCTCATGCTGCTGCCAAGTCCAGAGTCTGTCATGGGTCCCTGTATGGCCTCCCATTGCTGCTGTCTCCATCGCCACACTCTGCTGCCATGTGCCACTTTCAGGTCTCTTCACACTGCTGGTGTGTTAAATTTTTTGACATAGGGTGCAGGCAGATTACGGGCCTCACATAGCTGCTGCCAGGCCCCTAATCTGCCATGGGCCCCTATATACCGCCTCCTCATGCTGCTGCCAAGTCCAGAGTCTCTCATGGGTCCCTGTACGGCCTCCCATTGCTGCTGTCTCCATCGCCACACTCTGCTGCCATGTGCCACTTTCAGGTCTCTTCACACTGCTGGTGTGTTAAATTTTTTGACATAGGGTGCAGGCAGATTACGGGCCTCACATAGCTGCTGCCAGGCCCCTAATCTGCCATGGGCCCCTATATACCGCCTCCTCATGCTGCTGCCAAGTCCAGAGTCTGTCATGGGTCCCTGTATGGCCTCCCATTGCTGCTGTCTCCATCGCCACACTCTGCTGCCATGTGCCACTTTCAGGTCTCTTCACACTGCTGGTGTGTTAAATTTTTTGACATAGGGTGCAGGCAGATTACGGGCCTCACATAGCTGCTGCCAGGCCCCTAATCTGCCATGGGCCCCTATATACCGCCTCCTCATGCTGCTGCCAAGTCTAGAGTCTGTCATGGGTCCCTGTACGGCCTCCCATTGCTGCTGTCTCCATCGCCACACTCTGCTGCCATGTGCCACTTTCAGGTCTCCTCACACTGCTGGTGTGTAGAATTTTTTGACATAGGGTGCTGGCAGATTATGGGCCTCCTATAGCTGCTGCCAGGCCCCTAATCTGCCATAGGCCCCTATATACCGCCTCCTCATGCTGCTGCCAGGTCCAGAGTCTCTCATGGGTCCCTGTACGGCCTCCCATTGCTGCTGTCTCCATCGCCACACTCTGCCATGTGCCACTTTCAGGTCTCCTCACACACTGCTGGTGTGTAGAATTTTTTGACATAGGGTGCTGGCAGATTATGGGCCTCCTATAGCTGCTGCCAGGCCCCTAATCTGCCATAGGCCCCTATATACCGCTTCCTCATGCTGCTGCCAGGTCCAGAGTCTCTCATGGGTCCCTGTACGGCCTCCCATTGCTGCTGTCTCCATCGCCACACTCTGCCATGTGCCACTTTCAGGTCTCCTCACACACTGCTGGTGTGTTACATTTTTTGACATAGGGTGCAGGCAGATTACGGGCCTCACATAGCTGCTGCCAGGCCCCTAATCTGCCATGGGCCCCTATATACCGCCTCCTCATGCTGCTGCCAAGTCCAGAGTCTGTCATGGGTCCCTGTATGGCCTCCCATTGCTGCTGTCTCCATCGCCACACTCTGCTGCCATGTGCCACTTTCAGGTCTCTTCACACTGCTGGTGTGTTAAATTTTTTGACATAGGGTGCAGGCAGATTACGGGCCTCACATAGCTGCTGCCAGGCCCCTAATCTGCCATGGGCCCCTATATACCGCCTCCTCATGCTGCTGCCAAGTCCAGAGTCTCTCATGGGTCCCTGTACGGCCTCCCATTGCTGCTGTCTCCATCGCCACACTCTGCTGCCATGTGCCACTTTCAGGTCTCTTCACACTGCTGGTGTGTTAAATTTTTTGACATAGGGTGCAGGCAGATTACGGGCCTCACATAGCTGCTGCCAGGCCCCTAATCTGCCATGGGCCCCTATATACCGCCTCCTCATGCTGCTGCCAAGTCCAGAGTCTGTCATGGGTCCCTGTATGGCCTCCCATTGCTGCTGTCTCCATCGCCACACTCTGCTGCCATGTGCCACTTTCAGGTCTCTTCACACTGCTGGTGTGTTAAATTTTTTGACATAGGGTGCAGGCAGATTACGGGCCTCACATAGCTGCTGCCAGGCCCCTAATCTGCCATGGGCCCCTATATACCGCCTCCTCATGCTGCTGCCAAGTCTAGAGTCTGTCATGGGTCCCTGTACGGCCTCCCATTGCTGCTGTCTCCATCGCCACACTCTGCTGCCATGTGCCACTTTCAGGTCTCCTCACACTGCTGGTGTGTAGAATTTTTTGACATAGGGTGCTGGCAGATTATGGGCCTCCTATAGCTGCTGCCAGGCCCCTAATCTGCCATAGGCCCCTATATACCGCCTCCTCATGCTGCTGCCAGGTCCAGAGTCTCTCATGGGTCCCTGTACGGCCTCCCATTGCTGCTGTCTCCATCGCCACACTCTGCCATGTGCCACTTTCAGGTCTCCTCACACACTGCTGGTGTGTTACATTTTTTGACATAGGGTGCAGGCAGATTACGGGCCTCACATAGCTGCTGCCAGGCCCCTAATCTGCCATGGGCCCCTATATACCGCCTCCTCATGCTGCTGCCAAGTCCAGAGTCTCTCATGGGTCCCTGTACGGCCTCCCATTGCTGCTGTCTCCATCGCCACACTCTGCTGCCATGTGCCACTTTCAGGTCTCTTCACACTGCTGGTGTGTTAAATTTTTTGACATAGGGTGCAGGCAGATTACGGGCCTCACATAGCTGCTGCCAGGCCCCTAATCTGCCATGGGCCCCTATATACCGCCTCCTCATGCTGCTGCCAAGTCCAGAGTCTGTCATGGGTCCCTGTATGGCCTCCCATTGCTGCTGTCTCCATCGCCACACTCTGCTGCCATGTGCCACTTTCAGGTCTCTTCACACTGCTGGTGTGTTAAATTTTTTGACATAGGGTGCAGGCAGATTACGGGCCTCACATAGCTGCTGCCAGGCCCCTAATCTGCCATGGGCCCCTATATACCGCCTCCTCATGCTGCTGCCAAGTCCAGAGTCTCTCATGGGTCCCTGTACGGCCTCCCATTGCTGCTGTCTCCATCGCCACACTCTGCTGCCATGTGCCACTTTCAGGTCTCTTCACACTGCTGGTGTGTTAAATTTTTTGACATAGGGTGCAGGCAGATTACGGGCCTCACATAGCTGCTGCCAGGCCCCTAATCTGCCATGGGCCCCTATATACCGCCTCCTCATGCTGCTGCCAAGTCCAGAGTCTGTCATGGGTCCCTGTATGGCCTCCCATTGCTGCTGTCTCCATCGCCACACTCTGCTGCCATGTGCCACTTTCAGGTCTCTTCACACTGCTGGTGTGTTAAATTTTTTGACATAGGGTGCAGGCAGATTACGGGCCTCACATAGCTGCTGCCAGGCCCCTAATCTGCCATGGGCCCCTATATACCGCCTCCTCATGCTGCTGCCAAGTCTAGAGTCTGTCATGGGTCCCTGTACGGCCTCCCATTGCTGCTGTCTCCATCGCCACACTCTGCTGCCATGTGCCACTTTCAGGTCTCCTCACACTGCTGGTGTGTAGAATTTTTTGACATAGGGTGCTGGCAGATTATGGGCCTCCTATAGCTGCTGCCAGGCCCCTAATCTGCCATAGGCCCCTATATACCGCCTCCTCATGCTGCTGCCAGGTCCAGAGTCTCTCATGGGTCCCTGTACGGCCTCCCATTGCTGCTGTCTCCATCGCCACACTCTGCCATGTGCCACTTTCAGGTCTCCTCACACACTGCTGGTGTGTAGAATTTTTTGACATAGGGTGCTGGCAGATTATGGGCCTCCTATAGCTGCTGCCAGGCCCCTAATCTGCCATAGGCCCCTATATACCGCTTCCTCATGCTGCTGCCAGGTCCAGAGTCTCTCATGGGTCCCTGTACGGCCTCCCATTGCTGCTGTCTCCATCGCCACACTCTGCCATGTGCCACTTTCAGGTCTCCTCACACACTGCTGGTGTGTTACATTTTTTGACATAGGGTGCAGGCAGATTACGGGCCTCACATAGCTGCTGCCAGGCCCCTAATCTGCCATGGGCCCCTATATACCGCCTCCTCATGCTGCTGCCAAGTCCAGAGTCTGTCATGGGTCCCTGTATGGCCTCCCATTGCTGCTGTCTCCATCGCCACACTCTGCTGCCATGTGCCACTTTCAGGTCTCTTCACACTGCTGGTGTGTTAAATTTTTTGACATAGGGTGCAGGCAGATTACGGGCCTCACATAGCTGCTGCCAGGCCCCTAATCTGCCATGGGCCCCTATATACCGCCTCCTCATGCTGCTGCCAAGTCCAGAGTCTCTCATGGGTCCCTGTACGGCCTCCCATTGCTGCTGTCTCCATCGCCACACTCTGCTGCCATGTGCCACTTTCAGGTCTCTTCACACTGCTGGTGTGTTAAATTTTTTGACATAGGGTGCAGGCAGATTACGGGCCTCACATAGCTGCTGCCAGACATGTAATCTGCCATGGGCCCCCGTACCGACTCCTCATGCTGTGACGTTGCAACAAGGTGGAATTCAACCCTACATATGTTAGACCGCCTTTACGAACAGCTAAAGGCCATCACAGATTTCCTGATGTTAAAAGCGGATAAAGGTACTCCCTGTGTAACTTAGATGTCAGCCATTGGCAGCTCATGTGTGACACCTGCGCTTGCTCAGGCCCTTTGAGGAGGCCACGCTATTCGTGAGTCGGCAGGACTATGGGATGAATGAGGTCAAATCGGCCATGGGCCCCCGTACCGCCTGTTCACGCTGATGCTGGTCCCACAGTGTGACCTGGGTCCCTGTACGGCCTTCCATTGCTTCCACTCTGCCATGTGCCACTTTGAAATCTCCTCACACTCCTGCGGTTGTCCATTTTGTCATAGGTTGCTGGCAGATTACAGGCCTTCCATAGGTGCCACCAAGCCCCATATCGGCCATGGGCCCCCGTACCGCCTGGTCACGCTGCTGCTGGGCCCATAGTGTGACCTGGGTCCCTGTACCGCCTCCCATTGCTCCCACTCTGCCATGTGCCACTTTCAGGTCTCCTCACGCTCCTGCTGGTTTCCATTTTGTCATAGGTTGCTGTATGGCCTCCCATTGCTGCTGCCTCCACCGCCACACTGTGGCTCCAAACACTGGTTTTGGCCCCGTGACTGGCCAAAGGAGTGAAGTGTGCAGTGATTCTAAGATCGACGGCACTCATCTGCATGTCATACTGACAGACAGTATTATTTCTCTTCCCCAGCAGACTCCAAGGGCATTTAAATTAAAGGTACAGTGTTCTGCACTAATATTAAGTCTCTCTGAAGCCTAGAAACACCCTTTTTTAAGTTAAATTCACAGCGAATTTATTCGACTCGAATCGAATATTGTCCACGAATTCGCCGAATCAGTCGAATCGAATTTTTCATTTCTTCGCTCATCTCTAATAATCACCACATTACCCCCTTTATCACTTCTCTTAATGACAATGTCTCTAGTCTCTTTTAATTCTTTTAGAGCTTTTCTTTCTCTTTTAGTGAGGTTATCACCAATTGGCATTTTCCACTCAAGATTTTTAAGATCATCAGCAACAAAGTCTAGAAATGTCGAGATCCTCATATTAGAACGAATTTTCGGCATTTTTGTCGATCTAATATTTAGATCGACCTTTCTAATAATGTTGTTAAAATTATCCAAATCTATTACATTTTCATCATCATCCTCATTTTCTTCTATGAGAGATATCAACATATCCAGCATCTTGCGATCCTCAATGGACGAGTCAGAGGCCAAATCCTCCAAGATAATGGGATTACTGTGTATCATTCTCAGGAAAACTTTTCTTAGAAATAAGTTTACATCTTTAAATACCTCGAACTCGTCCATGGGAGTCACTGGTGAAAAGGACATTCCTTTATTTAATAAAGAAATATGTTCCCTTTTAAGTGGAAAGTTAGCCAAATTGATCACCTTTTTGTCATTAATATTCTCTTCTACTACCTCCTCTGACTTCTTGTTCTGCCCTTGTCCTCCTGATGTTTGTTTTTTAAGGATTCCTCTACTTTCTTTTTTGATCCTCTTCCCATCTGTAATTGATGGATACGAGGAGGTTCTCCGTTCTGTTGGTCTAAAAAAGAGACCGATTTCCCAAGATTTTCTGACTCACTTTCACTAGACATAGTTTCTCCCATTGATCTAGAATGTGAACGAAAAACTCTTCGTTTAGATCGACTCCTACTTCTTTTTGTGGTGAGATCAAATATCTCACCTGTTTCCCAGTCTTTTAAATCACGTCTAAATTTAGTTTGTTTAGTAATTCTAAGATTTTTCTGTACTTTTTCGACTTCCTTTTTCAGTTGTTCATTATATTTTGCAAAATTCTCCTGATTTTTAAAAGGATCTAGATCTAATGCGCTTTTATTGATAGCCTGATCCAATTCTTCAAGTTGTAATTTTTCTTCCTCTACAATAAGTTTCATACCATTAATCCCATGTTCTATACACAGCACTTTCCACTTCTCCAAAAACCTTTCATTATGTAAATGTTCAGCTGGAACAACCTTACTTCTCAGACCACGTGGGATAATACTCTGTCTGATATAAGCTTCCAAGAAGCAAACATCCCACTTACGATTGAGACGTTTGATAACAAGCTTTTTATGTTCCCGGAATTTAATCTTAATGTCCTCATCTTCAGTAGATAGATTTGGGCCTTCTGCTACAAAGGCTTGATACATTTCCAACTCTACCTCATCTCCCGGTATGAATGCCATGAATACTAGCCCCTCACTCAGGGTGCTCCAGCCGTCTATAAAAATAAAACACTCACAATCTGGGGTGATGGCAAACCAAATTATCAACGTCAATTAACCTCTAAAAGAACAGGTCCATCAGAACCCAAAAAGATACATATACTAAAGGTAATTGTTAAGAGGTTATCAGTTAAGTTATCATGTCACCCAATATTTGGTTTCTATTCAGTAGCCAAAAAAGGCATTCAAAAAAGAGGGGTTTGTGAAAAGAGATTCACAGAAAAGCGGCTACATAATGAATAGAACGTGACACTCAGAAAATTTCCAAAAATTATGCTTTATTACACATATATAGATATGACATATGGGCATATGCCCTGGTTTACCATCACCTCAGTATGAGACAATAACACACAGACCTAAAACCATATAAAATAACATCAAGACCGGTCTAAATGCATGTGCAACAGAAAGAATGACTACAAGAGTCTAATACCTCTGCAGCGCAAGCACATAGGTGAACACTTCCATGGGGAGGTGTATCCAAAAATTGTACCATAAGTATACCATAATATTGAATATATACTAAATGACAATATCAATCTGGTGAATCCCAATAAGGGAATCCAAAAATTATACTATGGATATATATATATATCACATGTATGCAAGGCAGCAGCACAAAAAGCGTGAAGAAGAGAACAATAGGCCTAGGGCCTGTATGGAAAAAGACATAAATGGCCAATATATGATACAATGCATTCCTGTGCCAGCACACGTGGTTGGGGCCCATTCATCTGTAATATGAACAGCTGTATCTCAGAGCTTTTGAATGAAAATAAGCCCCAGTTATTCCCAGGATGGGAGAAAAGATGCAAATAGCAACATTCTGCTTGAAATGGTGTCTTCACCACTGTTTGTGGACTACACACCACCTTTTGTAGAAAAAACAACAAGACATATCCCAAGGTATCTTCTGCTTGTAGAAATATATATGGTGTTATATCTTGTGTCCTACATAAAGCACCATGATGTCCCCATCCTGTAGTAAAACAAATAATGTGGGAAGTCACTGACAGAGCTTACACTCAGTAAGATATATAGATCATATAGATCACAGAGGATCATATATCTAATGTCCCGCAACAATCCACTCACCACCTGTGCTGTGGAAAATGAGAATAAAAGAAATGTCCTTCATGGGTATTGCCATACACGGCCACAGAGACCAGGGAGCCACCGCTGACATCCACCGATATACCGCGGGCTCCAGCCCCCTCTTGGCGCTTGTGCTGCTCACACTTGCCTCATGGCATGTGAAGATGGCTTCCTCCTCATGGACCAGCGTGCGTTCCACCTAGTGCGCATGACCGGAAGTGACGTAACTGACGTATGACGTCAACGCGTTTCGCCGATGGGCGTATCTCACTCAGCTTCGTCAGGACCAATGAGATAACTGCATTTCAATATCCTATTTATAGTGGGTAAGAACCCACCCATTTATGCAAAAGAGGATGACCTGCAATTATTCTAATGGGAAAGAACAAGGGGGGGGAGGCTAAATACTTAGCACAGCTGCTGGTCTTAATAAAATTAAAAGAAAACAGACGGCTGGAGTCAACAATGAGGGGAGAGGCTGAATATTATTTACCGATATACATATTGATCACATGGATCATAAATTATATATATCTCTCAATCTATTAAAGCCTTTCATACATTCCTGCCAATAGATAGTGATATAAATCAGAGAATCAACAATTCCATTCACCAAATCTGGTTACTTAAAGATCAATGTCTATTATCAACAGGTATCCTATATTACCTAAAACCACCACAAGATGGCAATATAACCTGAGAATTCACATAAGAGTCATTACAACTAAAATATCCCAATTTTTTAACAGCCATCTCATAATGTGATTATTGTACAAAGAAAGGAAGTACTAAAGATCATTTGATCAGGCCGTAAACCCTTATACATTATACAGGCTACATGAAAGTTCATATCATCGGATCATCCCTACTTGTATAAATATTCCCACTGTATATAGTGTGGTTAATGAGATTAGTTGATCACAATTCCAACCACAAAGGGGGATGGGGAAATGCCATCAACTAACCGTCACATGGTAGTGAACCAGTACATAGTCCCATAGATCTATTTTTCCAAAAACACTTGGAGATCACATTCCACATTTAACCCCTTAGGGTACAGTGTATCAAGTTTATATATCCAATATTTCTCCTTTTTAAGCAGTTCTCTATCAAAGTCACCCCTCCTTTGTGGGAAGTGCAATGCATAGAAACCTTTTACTTTGGTACCATCCAATTTGCCTCCATGGTATTTGGCATAATGTTGAGCAAGATTACTGTCAGGATCATTAGATCTGATATCTCTAAGATGTTCACCTATTCGTACTTTAAGTTGTCTTTTAGTTTTACCTACATACATCTTTTTACAGGGACAGGTTAAAATATATAGTACTCTTACTGTAGAGCAGTTTATAAGACTCTGAATTTTATAGTGAGTATTATTTCCTGAGTCGTAAAAAGAATCTGTGCGATCCACATACTTGCAGATTTGACATTTCCCACATTTAAACATTCCCTTAGTACGTGATTTTAGCCATGTTGTTTGTTTTAATGGTTGATAATCTGAATGAATAAGGAGATCACCAAGATTTGGTGCTCTTCTTGCTACCATTTGGGGACGATCACCTACTATCTTACTTAACCTGGGACATTGGGTGAGAATCTTCCAGTGTTTTTCCAATATCAATTTGACATCTTGCCACTGGGCTCCAAATTGGGTTATCATTCTCACAGGCTGATCACTCAATTTGGCCTTTTCTTCCTTTTTGGTAGATAATAAATCCTCGCGGTCAGTTTGATATGCCCGCCTCCGAGCATTTCTAATTTGGGAGTGGGAATATCCCCTTTCTCTAAATCTTTTGTAGAGGTCCTGAGCTTCTATTTTAAAATCATTGATGTTTGAACAGTTTCTTCGACATCTCAAAAACTGTCCCACAGGAATCCCTGAGATCAGTGAACGTGGATGGTAGCTTCTTGCCTCCAATAAGGTATTGGCGGCTGTGGGTTTTCTATATGTCTTAGTGAGAAGTCTTCCATTTTCAAGTCTAATCTCCAGATCCAGAAAAGAAATGCATCTTTCATCAAATATGTATGTAAGTCCAATATTAAAGGAGTTCTGATTCAGTTCTTCCAGGAATAATTTTAATTCCTCAGATGTTCCTTGCCATACGAGGAACACATCATCTATATATCTTAACCAGATCTGGACATTAGCTAGGAATCTTGATGATCTAAATACTACTTGTTCCTCCCAAAACCCCAAATGGAGACATGCGTAAGCCGGAGCCCACGGTGCTCCCATACTAGTACCTCTAGTTTGCTGATAAAAGGTATTATTAAATTGAAAGAAGTTATGTTTCAGTGCAAACTCCAGTAACTCACTAATGAATTCGTTCTGTCCTCCTAAAGTGGGATATGTTTTGTCAAGGAAGTAGGAAACTGATCTCACACCACATTCATGTGGGATAGAGGTGTAAAGTGACTCCACATCTATTCCCACTAGAATGGAGTTGTCCTGAATAGTCATATTTTTGATTTTAGCCAACACATCTTTAGTATCCCTAACATATGAGGCGAGATTCGGAACCATATCCTTAAGAAACAAGTCAATATATTTCCCTGTTTTGTCTAGGGGACCATTGATGGCAGAAACAATAGGTCTGCCTGGAGGGTTTTCTTGGTTTTTATGTATTTTTGGGATAATGTAAAAAGTAGGGTGATTGAATTCTTCAGTTCTCAGATAGTCATATTCTTTTTTTGTTAATAAACCCACTTCTTTTCCTAATGTTAAAATGGAATTCAGTTTTTTAACCACCATATGGAAAGGATTCGCAGTCACTTTCCTATATGTGGATGAATCACTCAATAAACGTTTCACCTCCCTAACATAATTTAGTTCTTTCATAATCACCACATTACCCCCTTTATCACTTCTCTTAATGACAATGTCTCTAGTCTCTTTTAATTCTTTTAGAGCTTTTCTTTCTCTTTTAGTGAGGTTATCACCAATTGGCATTTTCCACTCAAGATTTTTAAGATCATCAGCAACAAAGTCTAGAAATGTCGAGATCCTCATATTAGAACGAATTTTCGGCATTTTTGTCGATCTAATATTTAGATCGACCTTTCTAATAATGTTGTTAAAATTATCCAAATCTATTACATTTTCATCATCATCCTCATTTTCTTCTATGAGAGATATCAACATATCCAGCATCTTGCGATCCTCAATGGACGAGTCAGAGGCCAAATCCTCCAAGATAATGGGATTACTGTGTATCATTCTCAGGAAAACTTTTCTTAGAAATAAGTTTACATCTTTAAATACCTCGAACTCGTCCATGGGAGTCACTGGTGAAAAGGACATTCCTTTATTTAATAAAGAAATATGTTCCCTTTTAAGTGGAAAGTTAGCCAAATTGATCACCTTTTTGTCATTAATATTCTCTTCTACTACCTCCTCTGACTTCTTGTTCTGCCCTTGTCCTCCTGATGTTTGTTTTTTAAGGATTCCTCTACTTTCTTTTTTGATCCTCTTCCCATCTGTAATTGATGGATACGAGGAGGTTCTCCGTTCTGTTGGTCTAAAAAAGAGACCGATTTCCCAAGATTTTCTGACTCACTTTCACTAGACATAGTTTCTCCCATTGATCTAGAATGTGAACGAAAAACTCTTCGTTTAGATCGACTCCTACTTCTTTTTGTGGTGAGATCAAATATCTCACCTGTTTCCCAGTCTTTTAAATCACGTCTAAATTTAGTTTGTTTAGTAATTCTAAGATTTTTCTGTACTTTTTCGACTTCCTTTTTCAGTTGTTCATTATATTTTGCAAAATTCTCCTGATTTTTAAAAGGATCTAGATCTAATGCGCTTTTATTGATAGCCTGATCCAATTCTTCAAGTTGTAATTTTTCTTCCTCTACAATAAGTTTCATACCATTAATCCCATGTTCTATACACAGCACTTTCCACTTCTCCAAAAACCTTTCATTATGTAAATGTTCAGCTGGAACAACCTTACTTCTCAGACCACGTGGGATAATACTCTGTCTGATATAAGCTTCCAAGAAGCAAACATCCCACTTACGATTGAGACGTTTGATAACAAGCTTTTCATGTTCCCGGAATTTAATCTTAATGTCCTCATCTTCAGTAGATAGATTTGGGCCTTCTGCTACAAAGGCTTGATACATTTCCAACTCTACCTCATCTCCCGGTATGAATGCCATGAATACCAGCCCCTCACTCAGGGTGCTCCAGCCGTCTATAAAAATAAAACACTCACAATCTGGGGTGATGGCAAACCAAATTATCAACGTCAATTAACCTCTAAAAGAACAGGTCCATCAGAACCCAAAAAGATACATATACTAAAGGTAATTGTTAAGAGGTTATCAGTTAAGTTATCATGTCACCCAATATTTGGTTTCTATTCAGTAGCCAAAAAAGGCATTCAAAAAAGAGGGGTTTGTGAAAAGAGATTCACAGAAAAGCGGCTACATAATGAATAGAACGTGACACTCAGAAAATTTCCAAAAATTATGCTTTATTACACATATATAGATATGACATATGGGCATATGCCCTGGTTTACCATCACCTCAGTATGAGACAATAACACACAGACCTAAAACCATATAAAATAACATCAAGACCGGTCTAAATGCATGTGCAACAGAAAGAATGACTACAAGAGTCTAATACCTCTGCAGCGCAAGCACATAGGTGAACACTTCCATGGGGAGGTGTATCCAAAAATTGTACCATAAGTATACCATAATATTGAATATATACTAAATGACAATATCAATCTGGTGAATCCCAATAAGGGAATCCAAAAATTATACTATGGATATATATATATATCACATGTATGCAAGGCAGCAGCACAAAAAGCGTGAAGAAGAGAACAATAGGCCTAGGGCCTGTATGGAAAAAGACATAAATGGCCAATATATGATACAATGCATTCCTGTGCCAGCACACGTGGTTGGGGCCCATTCATCTGTAATATGAACAGCTGTATCTCAGAGCTTTTGAATGAAAATAAGCCCCAGTTATTCCCAGGATGGGAGAAAAGATGCAAATAGCAACATTCTGCTTGAAATGGTGTCTTCACCACTGTTTGTGGACTACACACCACCTTTTGTAGAAAAAACAACAAGACATATCCCAAGGTATCTTCTGCTTGTAGAAATATATATGGTGTTATATCTTGTGTCCTACATAAAGCACCATGATGTCCCCATCCTGTAGTAAAACAAATAATGTGGGAAGTCACTGACAGAGCTTACACTCAGTAAGATATATAGATCATATAGATCACAGAGGATCATATATCTAATGTCCCGCAACAATCCACTCACCACCTGTGCTGTGGAAAATGAGAATAAAAGAAATGTCCTTCATGGGTATTGCCATACACGGCCACAGAGACCAGGGAGCCACCGCTGACATCCACCGATATACCGCGGGCTCCAGCCCCCTCTTGGCGCTTGTGCTGCTCACACTTGCCTCATGGCATGTGAAGATGGCTTCCTCCTCATGGACCAGCGTGCGTTCCACCTAGTGCGCATGACCGGAAGTGACGTAACTGACGTATGACGTCAACGCGTTTCGCCGATGGGCGTATCTCACTCAGCTTCGTCAGGACCAATGAGATAACTGCATTTCAATATCCTATTTATAGTGGGTAAGAACCCACCCATTTATGCAAAAGAGGATGACCTGCAATTATTCTAATGGGAAAGAACAAGGGGGGGGAGGCTAAATACTTAGCACAGCTGCTGGTCTTAATAAAATTAAAAGAAAACAGACGGCTGGAGTCAACAATGAGGGGAGAGGCTGAATATTATTTACCGATATACATATTGATCACATGGATCATAAATTATATATATCTCTCAATCTATTAAAGCCTTTCATACATTCCTGCCAATAGATAGTGATATAAATCAGAGAATCAACAATTCCATTCACCAAATCTGGTTACTTAAAGATCAATGTCTATTATCAACAGGTATCCTATATTACCTAAAACCACCACAAGATGGCAATATAACCTGAGAATTCACATAAGAGTCATTACAACTAAAATATCCCAATTTTTTAACAGCCATCTCATAATGTGATTATTGTACAAAGAAAGGAAGTACTAAAGATCATTTGATCAGGCCGTAAACCCTTATACATTATACAGGCTACATGAAAGTTCATATCATCGGATCATCCCTACTTGTATAAATATTCCCACTGTATATAGTGTGGTTAATGAGATTAGTTGATCACAATTCCAACCACAAAGGGGGATGGGGAAATGCCATCAACTAACCGTCACATGGTAGTGAACCAGTACATAGTCCCATAGATCTATTTTTCCAAAAACACTTGGAGATCACATTCCACATTTAACCCCTTAGGGTACAGTGTATCAAGTTTATATATCCAATATTTCTCCTTTTTAAGCAGTTCTCTATCAAAGTCACCCCTCCTTTGTGGGAAGTGCAATGCATAGAAACCTTTTACTTTGGTACCATCCAATTTGCCTCCATGGTATTTGGCATAATGTTGAGCAAGATTACTGTCAGGATCATTAGATCTGATATCTCTAAGATGTTCACCTATTCGTACTTTAAGTTGTCTTTTAGTTTTACCTACATACATCTTTTTACAGGGACAGGTTAAAATATATAGTACTCTTACTGTAGAGCAGTTTATAAGACTCTGAATTTTATAGTGAGTATTATTTCCTGAGTCGTAAAAAGAATCTGTGCGATCCACATACTTGCAGATTTGACATTTCCCACATTTAAACATTCCCTTAGTACGTGATTTTAGCCATGTTGTTTGTTTTAATGGTTGATAATCTGAATGAATAAGGAGATCACCAAGATTTGGTGCTCTTCTTGCTACCATTTGGGGACGATCACCTACTATCTTACTTAACCTGGGACATTGGGTGAGAATCTTCCAGTGTTTTTCCAATATCAATTTGACATCTTGCCACTGGGCTCCAAATTGGGTTATCATTCTCACAGGCTGATCACTCAATTTGGCCTTTTCTTCCTTTTTGGTAGATAATAAATCCTCGCGGTCAGTTTGATATGCCCGCCTCCGAGCATTTCTAATTTGGGAGTGGGAATATCCCCTTTCTCTAAATCTTTTGTAGAGGTCCTGAGCTTCTATTTTAAAATCATTGATGTTTGAACAGTTTCTTCGACATCTCAAAAACTGTCCCACAGGAATCCCTGAGATCAGTGAACGTGGATGGTAGCTTCTTGCCTCCAATAAGGTATTGGCGGCTGTGGGTTTTCTATATGTCTTAGTGAGAAGTCTTCCATTTTCAAGTCTAATCTCCAGATCCAGAAAAGAAATGCATCTTTCATCAAATATGTATGTAAGTCCAATATTAAAGGAGTTCTGATTCAGTTCTTCCAGGAATAATTTTAATTCCTCAGATGTTCCTTGCCATACGAGGAACACATCATCTATATATCTTAACCAGATCTGGACATTAGCTAGGAATCTTGATGATCTAAATACTACTTGTTCCTCCCAAAACCCCAAATGGAGACATGCGTAAGCCGGAGCCCACGGTGCTCCCATACTAGTACCTCTAGTTTGCTGATAAAAGGTATTATTAAATTGAAAGAAGTTATGTTTCAGTGCAAACTCCAGTAACTCACTAATGAATTCGTTCTGTCCTCCTAAAGTGGGATATGTTTTGTCAAGGAAGTAGGAAACTGATCTCACACCACATTCATGTGGGATAGAGGTGTAAAGTGACTCCACATCTATTCCCACTAGAATGGAGTTGTCCTGAATAGTCATATTTTTGATTTTAGCCAACACATCTTTAGTATCCCTAACATATGAGGCGAGATTCGGAACCATATCCTTAAGAAACAAGTCAATATATTTCCCTGTTTTGTCTAGGGGACCATTGATGGCAGAAACGATAGGTCTGCCTGGAGGGTTTTCTTGGTTTTTATGTATTTTTGGGATAATGTAAAAAGTAGGGTGATTGAATTCTTCAGTTCTCAGATAGTCATATTCTTTTTTTGTTAATAAACCCACTTCTTTTCCTAATGTTAAAATGGAATTCAGTTTTTTAACCACCATATGGAAAGGATTCGCAGTCACTTTCCTATATGTGGATGAATCACTCAATAAACGTTTCACCTCCCTAACATAATTTAGTTCTTTCATAATCACCACATTACCCCCTTTATCACTTCTCTTAATGACAATGTCTCTAGTCTCTTTTAATTCTTTTAGAGCTTTTCTTTCTCTTTTAGTGAGGTTATCACCAATTGGCATTTTCCACTCAAGATTTTTAAGATCATCAGCAACAAAGTCTAGAAATGTCGAGATCCTCATATTAGAACGAATTTTCGGCATTTTTGTCGATCTAATATTTAGATCGACCTTTCTAATAATGTTGTTAAAATTATCCAAATCTATTACATTTTCATCATCATCCTCATTTTCTTCTAAGAGAGATATCAACATATCCAGCATCTTGCGATCCTCAATGGACGAGTCAGAGGCCAAATCCTCCAAGATAATGGGATTACTGTGTATCATTCTCAGGAAAACTTTTCTTAGAAATAAGTTTACATCTTTAAATACCTCGAACTCGTCCATGGGAGTCACTGGTGAAAAGGACATTCCTTTATTTAATAAAGAAATATGTTCCCTTTTAAGTGGAAAGTTAGCCAAATTGATCACCTTTTTGTCATTAATATTCTCTTCTACTACCTCCTCTGACTTCTTGTTCTGCCCTTGTCCTCCTGATGTTTGTTTTTTAAGGATTCCTCTACTTTCTTTTTTGATCCTCTTCCCATCTGTAATTGATGGATACGAGGAGGTTCTCCGTTCTGTTGGTCTAAAAAAGAGACCGATTTCCCAAGATTTTCTGACTCACTTTCACTAGACATAGTTTCTCCCATTGATCTAGAATGTGAACGAAAAACTCTTCGTTTAGATCGACTCCTACTTCTTTTTGTGGTGAGATCAAATATCTCACCTGTTTCCCAGTCTTTTAAATCACGTCTAAATTTAGTTTGTTTAGTAATTCTAAGATTTTTCTGTACTTTTTCGACTTCCTTTTTCAGTTGTTCATTATATTTTGCAAAATTCTCCTGATTTTTAAAAGGATCTAGATCTAATGCGCTTTTATTGATAGCCTGATCCAATTCTTCAAGTTGTAATTTTTCTTCCTCTACAATAAGTTTCATACCATTAATCCCATGTTCTATACACAGCACTTTCCACTTCTCCAAAAACCTTTCATTATGTAAATGTTCAGCTGGAACAACCTTACTTCTCAGACCACGTGGGATAATACTCTGTCTGATATAAGCTTCCAAGAAGCAAACATCCCACTTACGATTGAGACGTTTGATAACAAGCTTTTTATGTTCCCGGAATTTAATCTTAATGTCCTCATCTTCAGTAGATAGATTTGGGCCTTCTGCTACAAAGGCTTGATACATTTCCAACTCTACCTCATCTCCCGGTATGAATGCCATGAATACTAGCCCCTCACTCAGGGTGCTCCAGCCGTCTATAAAAATAAAACACTCACAATCTGGGGTGATGGCAAACCAAATTATCAACGTCAATTAACCTCTAAAAGAACAGGTCCATCAGAACCCAAAAAGATACATATACTAAAGGTAATTGTTAAGAGGTTATCAGTTAAGTTATCATGTCACCCAATATTTGGTTTCTATTCAGTAGCCAAAAAAGGCATTCAAAAAAGAGGGGTTTGTGAAAAGAGATTCACAGAAAAGCGGCTACATAATGAATAGAACGTGACACTCAGAAAATTTCCAAAAATTATGCTTTATTACACATATATAGATATGACATATGGGCATATGCCCTGGTTTACCATCACCTCAGTATGAGACAATAACACACAGACCTAAAACCATATAAAATAACATCAAGACCGGTCTAAATGCATGTGCAACAGAAAGAATGACTACAAGAGTCTAATACCTCTGCAGCGCAAGCACATAGGTGAACACTTCCATGGGGAGGTGTATCCAAAAATTGTACCATAAGTATACCATAATATTGAATATATACTAAATGACAATATCAATCTGGTGAATCCCAATAAGGGAATCCAAAAATTATACTATGGATATATATATATATCACATGTATGCAAGGCAGCAGCACAAAAAGCGTGAAGAAGAGAACAATAGGCCTAGGGCCTGTATGGAAAAAGACATAAATGGCCAATATATGATACAATGCATTCCTGTGCCAGCACACGTGGTTGGGGCCCATTCATCTGTAATATGAACAGCTGTATCTCAGAGCTTTTGAATGAAAATAAGCCCCAGTTATTCCCAGGATGGGAGAAAAGATGCAAATAGCAACATTCTGCTTGAAATGGTGTCTTCACCACTGTTTGTGGACTACACACCACCTTTTGTAGAAAAAACAACAAGACATATCCCAAGGTATCTTCTGCTTGTAGAAATATATATGGTGTTATATCTTGTGTCCTACATAAAGCACCATGATGTCCCCATCCTGTAGTAAAACAAATAATGTGGGAAGTCACTGACAGAGCTTACACTCAGTAAGATATATAGATCATATAGATCACAGAGGATCATATATCTAATGTCCCGCAACAATCCACTCACCACCTGTGCTGTGGAAAATGAGAATAAAAGAAATGTCCTTCATGGGTATTGCCATACACGGCCACAGAGACCAGGGAGCCACCGCTGACATCCACCGATATACCGCGGGCTCCAGCCCCCTCTTGGCGCTTGTGCTGCTCACACTTGCCTCATGGCATGTGAAGATGGCTTCCTCCTCATGGACCAGCGTGCGTTCCACCTAGTGCGCATGACCGGAAGTGACGTAACTGACGTATGACGTCAACGCGTTTCGCCGATGGGCGTATCTCACTCAGCTTCGTCAGGACCAATGAGATAACTGCATTTCAATATCCTATTTATAGTGGGTAAGAACCCACCCATTTATGCAAAAGAGGATGACCTGCAATTATTCTAATGGGAAAGAACAAGGGGGGGGAGGCTAAATACTTAGCACAGCTGCTGGTCTTAATAAAATTAAAAGAAAACAGACGGCTGGAGTCAACAATGAGGGGAGAGGCTGAATATTATTTACCGATATACATATTGATCACATGGATCATAAATTATATATATCTCTCAATCTATTAAAGCCTTTCATACATTCCTGCCAATAGATAGTGATATAAATCAGAGAATCAACAATTCCATTCACCAAATCTGGTTACTTAAAGATCAATGTCTATTATCAACAGGTATCCTATATTACCTAAAACCACCACAAGATGGCAATATAACCTGAGAATTCACATAAGAGTCATTACAACTAAAATATCCCAATTTTTTAACAGCCATCTCATAATGTGATTATTGTACAAAGAAAGGAAGTACTAAAGATCATTTGATCAGGCCGTAAACCCTTATACATTATACAGGCTACATGAAAGTTCATATCATCGGATCATCCCTACTTGTATAAATATTCCCACTGTATATAGTGTGGTTAATGAGATTAGTTGATCACAATTCCAACCACAAAGGGGGATGGGGAAATGCCATCAACTAACCGTCACATGGTAGTGAACCAGTACATAGTCCCATAGATCTATTTTTCCAAAAACACTTGGAGATCACATTCCACATTTAACCCCTTAGGGTACAGTGTATCAAGTTTATATATCCAATATTTCTCCTTTTTAAGCAGTTCTCTATCAAAGTCACCCCTCCTTTGTGGGAAGTGCAATGCATAGAAACCTTTTACTTTGGTACCATCCAATTTGCCTCCATGGTATTTGGCATAATGTTGAGCAAGATTACTGTCAGGATCATTAGATCTGATATCTCTAAGATGTTCACCTATTCGTACTTTAAGTTGTCTTTTAGTTTTACCTACATACATCTTTTTACAGGGACAGGTTAAAATATATAGTACTCTTACTGTAGAGCAGTTTATAAGACAAATTGGATGGTACCAAAGTAAAAGGTTTCTATGCATTGCACTTCCCACAAAGGAGGGGTGACTTTGATAGAGAACTGCTTAAAAAGGAGAAATATTGGATATATAAACTTGATACACTGTACCCTAAGGGGTTAAATGTGGAATGTGATCTCCAAGTGTTTTTGGAAAAATAGATCTATGGGACTATGTACTGGTTCACTACCATGTGACGGTTAGTTGATGGCATTTCCCCATCCCCCTTTGTGGTTGGAATTGTGATCAACTAATCTCATTAACCACACTATATACAGTGGGAATATTTATACAAGTAGGGATGATCCGATGATATGAACTTTCATGTAGCCTGTATAATGTATAAGGGTTTACGGCCTGATCAAATGATCTTTAGTACTTCCTTTCTTTGTACAATAATCACATTATGAGATGGCTGTTAAAAAATTGGGATATTTTAGTTGTAATGACTCTTATGTGAATTCTCAGGTTATATTGCCATCTTGTGGTGGTTTTAGGTAATATAGGATACCTGTTGATAATAGACATTGATCTTTAAGTAACCAGATTTGGTGAATGGAATTGTTGATTCTCTGATTTATATCACTATCTATTGGCAGGAATGTATGAAAGGCTTTAATAGATTGAGAGATATATATAATTTATGATCCATGTGATCAATATGTATATCGGTAAATAATATTCAGCCTCTCCCCTCATTGTTGACTCCAGCCGTCTGTTTTCTTTTAATTTTATTAAGACCAGCAGCTGTGCTAAGTATTTAGCCTCCCCCCCCTTGTTCTTTCCCATTAGAATAATTGCAGGTCATCCTCTTTTGCATAAATGGGTGGGTTCTTACCCACTATAAATAGGATATTGAAATGCAGTTATCTCATTGGTCCTGACGAAGCTGAGTGAGATACGCCCATCGGCGAAACGCGTTGACGTCATACGTCAGTTACGTCACTTCCGGTCATGCGCACTAGGTGGAACGCACGCTGGTCCATGAGGAGGAAGCCATCTTCACATGCCATGAGGCAAGTGTGAGCAGCACAAGCGCCAAGAGGGGGCTGGAGCCCGCGGTATATCGGTGGATGTCAGCGGTGGCTCCCTGGTCTCTGTGGCCGTGTATGGCAATACCCATGAAGGACATTTCTTTTATTCTCATTTTCCACAGCACAGGTGGTGAGTGGATTGTTGCGGGACATTAGATATATGATCCTCTGTGATCTATATGATCTATATATCTTACTGAGTGTAAGCTCTGTCAGTGACTTCCCACATTATTTGTTTTACTACAGGATGGGGACATCATGGTGCTTTATGTAGGACACAAGATATAACACCATATATATTTCTACAAGCAGAAGATACCTTGGGATATGTCTTGTTGTTTTTTCTACAAAAGGTGGTGTGTAGTCCACAAACAGTGGTGAAGACACCATTTCAAGCAGAATGTTGCTATTTGCATCTTTTCTCCCATCCTGGGAATAACTGGGGCTTATTTTCATTCAAAAGCTCTGAGATACAGCTGTTCATATTACAGATGAATGGGCCCCAACCACGTGTGCTGGCACAGGAATGCATTGTATCATATATTGGCCATTTATGTCTTTTTCCATACAGGCCCTAGGCCTATTGTTCTCTTCTTCACGCTTTTTGTGCTGCTGCCTTGCATACATGTGATATATATATATATCCATAGTATAATTTTTGGATTCCCTTATTGGGATTCACCAGATTGATATTGTCATTTAGTATATATTCAATATTATGGTATACTTATGGTACAATTTTTGGATACACCTCCCCATGGAAGTGTTCACCTATGTGCTTGCGCTGCAGAGGTATTAGACTCTTGTAGTCATTCTTTCTGTTGCACATGCATTTAGACCGGTCTTGATGTTATTTTATATGGTTTTAGGTCTGTGTGTTATTGTCTCATACTGAGGTGATGGTAAACCAGGGCATATGCCCATATGTCATATCTATATATGTGTAATAAAGCATAATTTTTGGAAATTTTCTGAGTGTCACGTTCTATTCATTATGTAGCCGCTTTTCTGTGAATCTCTTTTCACAAACCCCTCTTTTTTGAATGCTAGGAGCAACCTATCTGCCCTTTCAGCTCCAAATCCAATCACTGTCCAAATCTTGTAGACTTCACCACCGCAACATCTCCAAGATACGCCCATTCTCAACGTATTCACTCCCCTGTTATATCTCGCCTTGACTATTGTAACTCCCTCCTCATTGGCCGACCTCATCGCAGGCTATCCCCTCTTCAGTCTATCATGAGTGCTGCTGCCAGACTCATCCACCTTACTAACCGTTCTGTATCTGCCACCCCTCTCTGCCAATCCCTCCACTGGCTTCCCATTGACCAACGGATAAAATTCAAAACATTAACAATAACATATAAAGCCATTTATAACTCTGCCCCAAATTACATCAGCGATCTTGTCTCCAAATATCACCCAAACCGTACTCGCCGCTCCTCACAAGACCTCATACTCTCTAGCTCCCTTGTCTCCTCCTCCCATGCTCGTCTCCAGGACTTCTCCAGAGCTTCCCCCATCCTCTGGAACTCTCTACCCCAATTTATCAGACTATTGCCTACTCTGCTCACTTTTAGGTGATCTCTGAAAACCTCTCTCTTCAGGGAAGCCTATCCTGCCCTCAGCTAATAATGTAATCTTCTACTCTTCCTATACCAGTCCATTCCCCACAGTTATTACCTTTTCTACCACTAGCCCCTCCCTCCTAGATTGTAAGATCCAAGCAGCAGGGCCCTTCTATCCCTCTTATTATTGAACTGTATTGTTGCGTTATTGTCTCCCTTTATATTGTAAAGCGCTGAGCAAACGGTTGGTGCTATATAAATCCTGTATAATAATAACTATACTAGTGCCCCCTTAGTATTAGTGTCCCCAAAAGCGTAGTGCTAGCAGAATCAGCCCCGTTCACTGCCAGCACTAGTGTTTAGCCCCTCCGCCCCCACCCCCCCTTCCAAACAAGAAGTGCAGTGTCAGTTTAATTTCTGATCACTGTCACGTGTGATATATTGCACACAAAACTGCAGCATTAGCAGAATCAGGCCTGACCTCTGCTAGCACTAGCAAGTGAATTTTATTGGTAGTGGTTCAAGCAGTCCCTGACAGCCAGGAGCTCTTTTCCCATGAGTCACACTAGGTAATAAAATTAGTGGCCAAAATGTTCAAAGAAATACTAGTGAAGAGGCTTACAGGATTCTGAGCATGTCAGGTGAGAGCGAAAGGAAAGCCTCTCCAACAGAATTCGCCTCAGAATACGAACCTGTAGAGAGCAGCAGCAACCCGTCAGGTAGCTCAGACAACGGAGAAGAGGTCCTTGCTAAAATCACGTGTACCCAACCCCATGTAGCTGAAGTGCTAGGATCACATGCCTTGTCTCATATGCAGCAGAGTGCCAGTACTAGTGCTGCTCTACCTTTTGGTGAACTGGCGAGCACCTAGTTTATCATGGTCTTATACATACCAGCACTGCAGTAGCACTTGGTGACGTGGCAAGTTCCATAAGTGCAGTACAAGCTGGTGCGGTGGCGAGCACAAGTATGTCCTGCAGCCACCAAGAATTTGCACACAGGCCCGTAGAGCCCATACTGTCCTTCCAGATGTGCTTGCAAATCCTGATTGGCAGCCCACAAATTCTGCAGCACCTGTACTTCCCCCATTCACTGCCCAATCCGGAATTCAGGTGGAAACAGCAAATTTAACAACTCCCCTTGATTTTCTGGAGCTGTTTTTCATGGAAGATCTGTATGCATTGATTGTGTACTAAAGAAATTCCCGTAGCGGAAAAGGAAAAGAAAATTAGCGCAGGGCAGGCATGACTAGGCCTAGAGTGGGAAGGAGAATAGAAAGGGTTAAGTATAGTGCCAGGGGGTTTGGAAAGTATAGCTGGGGTGCTGGTTGGTAGAGAGAGAGCTTGGGTGGGCTCTGCCGCACCTTAGGGTGGGGTGTTCTGGTGGGGGGGGGGCGTCAGTTGGAGCTGGACGTTGGTGAGAGAGCTTCTCTCCCGCCCTCCCTATTTTAGTGAGTATTGTGTTCCTCTCGGGGGGAAAGGGGGTTATTTCGGTCATGGGCGGTTGTTGGTCTTTGGAGGCGGTTCTTATCTTGGAGGTACAGATAATGGTGTGGGAACCATCGGTGGTATGGTTTGCCCGGGGACATTCCAGTTAACCAAGGTTTAACTGGAAGGTGGTGGTGCTGCACTGCGGACGGTATGGTTGTCTCCGAGCTGGTTGGTTGCGGCTGGAGGCCTTGTGTAAGATGGTTGTCCGCAGGTGCATTTCAGATCATTTTTGGGGGGTGCCTTCGAAGACCAACAACAACAACTCTGTATTTTTCTGTTATAAGGAATGGTTGGTGTGTTAAAATGTTTGTTAATAAAAGGCCATGTTGGCCATTTTACTCCAAATTGGTGTCATGTTTTTCTTTAAGTATAGCAAAAAGGGGGGGGGGGATTTGGATGACCTATCTCTGGTCCTCTAGTCAAGCAATTTATACTCAGAACAATAGATTGCCGCAACCCAAATTCAGCTCGTCAGAAAATTCACATGGAAATCTATCACAGTTTCCGAATTTAACATTTTTTGGCGCCCAACCCTCAACATGGGCATTACAATAAAAACTAGACAATCTACAATTTCTGGGGAAATTGTGTAAAGTGTTCTTGCCGCAACCTTTACCAAATGATTGATGAAATGTAAGCAGGGCACATTGCAAGCCTGATAGTGAGAAATGCATTTCAGCTTGTATTTTGAAGCTCACAGTCCAGCCTCGTGAGTCATCTGCCTCTTGAGTGACCTTTGGTTGCTGCACCTGGAGAGGGCGGAGTAGGCTCACTGTGCTGAGACAGCTGGGTTGCTATGACAACTCACTCTGAGAGGAATGTCAGCATGACTGTTCTAAACAGGCTTTTTAAACTTGCCAAGTTCAATTGCGTGCTAAAATTAGTATTAATTAAATATTAAAGAAAAGAAACATAGTGTCTTATCCGGGATATCAATTATTTATTTTTATTTTTATTTTAATTTTTTTTTATTTTAATTTTAATTTTAATTTTTATTTTATTTTATTTTAATTTTATGTTAATTTTAATTTTATTTTTATTTTAATTTTATGTTAATTTTAATTTTATGTTAATTTTAATTTTATTTTTATTTTATTTTTAATTTTATTTTTATTTTTATTTTTATTTTAATTTTATTTTTATTTTTATTTTATGTTATTTTAATTTTATTTTTATTTTAATTTTATGTTAATTTTATTTTTATTTAATTTTTTTTTTAATTTTAATTTTATTTTTATTTTAATTTTTATTTTTATTTTTAATTTTATTTTAATTTTAATTTTATTTTTTTTTTATTTTAATTTAATTTTTATTTTATTTTTATTTTTATCCAGACTGAATAATAATACCATCTCATTTATACAGAAGGAACTGTCATTCCCACTGCAAATATTTTTTATTTATTTTAATTTTAATTTAATTTTTATTTTATTTTTCATTTTATTTTTATTTTAATTTTATTTTATTTTTTTATTTTAATTTTAATTTTATTTTATTTTTATCCAGACTGAATAATAACACCATCTCATTTATACAGAAGGAACTGTCATTCCCACTGCAAATATTTTTTATTTTTTATTTATATTTTTCATTCATAGTTTTTGTTTTTTCACATTGATAAATTAATTTATTTTATATATTTACACAAATCATATATTTAAGTATAATTAATTGATGTAATTATTTGATTATCGGTGGTACACTTATGAATTCATTATATCACATAAGGTAGAATATATTGGAGCGCGGTACACTACTGGCATTCGTGAACATTTTTAGTGACAGCAGGGTTAGCTGAACGTTTTGATATAAGATATGTGTAGCTGGGCTTGAAAATGAAAGAGTGGTGGCAGTTTACAAATCATGTTCTGATTTTTCCTTCCACACTGCAGCTTTCTCACTTCTCACTCTAATGTGACTCAGCTGCCCCCTGAGTGACCTTTGGTGCACCTGTTGCCTCAGTCAGTCACAGGTGTGTGAGAAACTCTGCTCTAAACACAGTGCTCAAACTTGCCAAATTCACTGGCGATTGCCATCTTCAAACGCTTGTAGTTTTAAAAGTATAAATGCTACCGTGAAAAGGTTTATACTGTGACAATCACAAGAAACAGACCTAAATTTTGATGTATAGTATGTCTCTGCAATATTAAAAATGAAGGCACAGTCGCAGTTTAAAAACGTCCCTTAACATTTCAGGTGGCTGTGAGTGAAGTTTCAATGAAAGTCAATGGGAGGGGTGAGGTGCAAACAAATGGTCATATTCTGAAAACTATCAGGAGTATGTCCTAGCCGTGAACATTTTTAGTGACAGCAGGGTTAGCTGAACGTTTTGATATAAGATATGTGTAGGTGGGCTTGAAAATGACAGAGTGATGGCAGTTTACAAATCATGTTCTGATTTTTCCTTTCACACTGTAGCTTTCTCACTCTAATGTGACTCAGCTGCCCCCTGAGTGACCTTTGGTTGCACCTGTTACCTCAGTCAGTCACAGGTGTGTGAGGTGCTCTGCTCTAAACAGGCTATTTAAACTTGCCAAGTTCACTGGCGATTGCCATTTTCAAACGCTTGTAGTTTTAAAAGTATAAATGCTACCGTGAAAAGGTTTATATTGTGACAATCACAAGAAACAGACCTAAATTTTGATGTATAGTATGTCTCTGAAAGATAAAAAATGAAGGCACAGTCGCAGTTTAAAAACGTCCCTTAAAATTTCTTGTGTCTAAAGTGGAGTTTCAATGAAAGTCAATGGGAGGGATGAGGTCCAAACAAATGGTCATATTCTGAAAACTATCAGGAATATGGCTTAGCTGTGAACATTTTTAGTGACAGCAGGGTTAGCTGAACGTTTTGATATAAGATATGTGTAGGTGGGCTTGAAAATGAAAGAGTGATGGCAGTTTACAAATCATGTTCTGATTTTTCTGATTTTTCCTTTACACACTCTAGCTTTGCTCTGCTGCTCAATGCATTCCTATGGGAAAATTTTGCCACAAAAACCGCGATATTTCTTGAACGATTCGACGAAACGTTCCACAAAGTAATAGCAATCCGATCGGGAACAATCCGCACGTTTTGATATATTACTTGTATTTGTAGTGTAAAAACTGTGGGAGGAGTTAGCGTGGCAAATATGGCTATAATAAGAATAAGAACTAGGCAATCTACAATTTCTGGGGAAATTGTGTAAAGTGTTCTTGCCGCAACCTTTACCAAATGATTGATGAAATGTAAGCAGGGCACATTGCAAGCCTGATAGTGAGAAATGCATTTCAGCTTGTATTTTGAAGCTCACAGTCCAGCCTCGTGAGTCATCTGCCTCTTGAGTGACCTTTGGTTGCTGCACCTGGAGAGGGCGGAGTAGGCTCACTGTGCTGAGACAGCTGAGTTGCTATGACAACTCACTCTGAGAGGAATGTCAGCATGACTGTTCTAAACAGGCTTTTTAAACTTGCCAAGTTCAATTGCGTGCTAAAATTAGTATTAATTAAATATTAAAGAAAAGAAACATAGTGTCTTATCTGGGATATCAATTATTTATTTTTATTTTAATTTTATTTTTATTTTAATTTTAATTTTTATTTTATTTTTATTTTAATTTAATTTTAATTTTATGTTAATTTTAATTTTATTTTTATTTTTATTTTAAGTTTATTTTTATTTTAATTTTATTTTTATTTTAATTTTATGTTAATTTTAATTTTATGTTAATTTTAATTTTATTTTTATTTTATTTTAATTTTATTTTATTTTAAATTTTATTTTTATTTTTATTTTATATTTTAATTTAATTTTAATTTTATTTTATGTTATTTTAATTTTATTTTTATTTTAATTTTATGTTAATTTTATTTTTATTTTAATTTTTATTTTTAATTTTATTTTAATTTTATTTTTTATTTATTTTAATTTAATTTTTATTTTATTTTTATTTTTATCCAGACTGAATAATAATACCATCTCATTTATACAGAAGGAACTGTCATTCCCACTGCAAATATTTTTTATTTATTTTAATTTTAATTTAATTTTTATTTTATTTTTCATTTTATTTTTATTTTAATTTTATTTTATTTTTTTATTTTAATTTTAATTTTATTTTATTTTTATCCAGACTGAATAATAACACCATCTCATTTATACAGAAGGAACTGTCATTCCCACTGCAAATATTTTTTATTTTTTATTTATATTTTTCATTCATAGTTTTTGTTTTTTCACATTGATAAATTAATTTATTTTATATATTTACACAAATCATATATTTAAGTATAATTAATTGATGTAATTATTTGATTATCGGTGGTACACTTATGAATTCATTATATCACATAAGGTAGAATATATTGGAGCGCGGTACACTACTGGCATTCGTGAACATTTTTAGTGACAGCAGGGTTAGCTGAACGTTTTGATATAAGATATGTGTAGCTGGGCTTGAAAATGAAAGAGTGGTGGCAGTTTACAAATCATGTTCTGATTTTTCCTTCCACACTGCAGCTTTCTCACTTCTCACTCTAATGTGACTCAGCTGCCCCCTGAGTGACCTTTGGTGCACCTGTTGCCTCAGTCAGTCACAGGTGTGTGAGAAACTCTGCTCTAAACACAGTGCTCAAACTTGCCAAATTCACTGGCGATTGCCATCTTCAAACGCTTGTAGTTTTAAAAGTATAAATGCTACCGTGAAAAGGTTTATACTGTGACAATCACAAGAAACAGACCTAAATTTTGATGTATAGTATGTCTCTGCAATATTAAAAATGAAGGCACAGTCGCAGTTTAAAAACGTCCCTTAACATTTCAGGTGGCTGTGAGTGAAGTTTCAATGAAAGTCAATGGGAGGGGTGAGGTGCAAACAAATGGTCATATTCTGAAAACTATCAGGAGTATGTCCTAGCCGTGAACATTTTTAGTGACAGCAGGGTTAGCTGAACGTTTTGATATAAGATATGTGTAGGTGGGCTTGAAAATGACAGAGTGATGGCAGTTTACAAATCATGTTCTGATTTTTCCTTTCACACTGTAGCTTTCTCACTCTAATGTGACTCAGCTGCCCCCTGAGTGACCTTTGGTTGCACCTGTTACCTCAGTCAGTCACAGGTGTGTGAGGTGCTCTGCTCTAAACAGGCTATTTAAACTTGCCAAGTTCACTGGCGATTGCCATTTTCAAACGCTTGTAGTTTTAAAAGTATAAATGCTACCGTGAAAAGGTTTATATTGTGACAATCACAAGAAACAGACCTAAATTTTGATGTATAGTATGTCTCTGAAAGATAAAAAATGAAGGCACAGTCGCAGTTTAAAAACGTCCCTTAAAATTTCTTGTGTCTAAAGTGGAGTTTCAATGAAAGTCAATGGGAGGGATGAGGTCCAAACAAATGGTCATATTCTGAAAACTATCAGGAATATGGCTTAGCTGTGAACATTTTTAGTGACAGCAGGGTTAGCTGAACGTTTTGATATAAGATATGTGTAGGTGGGCTTGAAAATGAAAGAGTGATGGCAGTTTACAAATCATGTTCTGATTTTTCTGATTTTTCCTTTACACACTCTAGCTTTGCTCTGCTGCTCAATGCATTCCTATGGGAAAATTTTGCCACAAAAACCGCGATATTTCTTGAACGATTCGACGAAACGTTCCACAAAGTAATAGCAATCCGATCGGGAACAATCCGCACGTTTTGATATATTACTTGTATTTGTAGTGTAAAAACTGTGGGAGGAGTTAGCGTGGCAAATATGGCTATAATAAGAATAAGAACTAGGCAATCTACAATTTCTGGGGAAATTGTGTAAAGTGTTCTTGCCGCAACCTTTACCAAATGATTGATGAAATGTAAGCAGGGCACATTGCAAGCCTGATAGTGAGAAATGCATTTCAGCTTGTATTTTGAAGCTCACAGTCCAGCCTCGTGAGTCATCTGCCTCTTGAGTGACCTTTGGTTGCTGCACCTGGAGAGGGCGGAGTAGGCTCACTGTGCTGAGACAGCTGGGTTGCTATGACAACTCACTCTGAGAGGAATGTCAGCATGACTGTTCTAAACAGGCTTTTTAAACTTGCCAAGTTCAATTGCGTGCTAAAATTAGTATTAATTAAATATTAAAGAAAAGAAACATAGTGTCTTATCTGGGATATCAATTATTTATTTTTATTTTAATTTTATTTTTATTTTAATTTTAATTTTTATTTTATTTTTATTTTAATTTAATTTTAATTTTATGTTAATTTTAATTTTATTTTTATTTTTATTTTAAGTTTATTTTTATTTTAATTTTATTTTTATTTTAATTTTATGTTAATTTTAATTTTATGTTAATTTTAATTTTATTTTTATTTTATTTTAATTTTATTTTATTTTAAATTTTATTTTTATTTTTATTTTATATTTTAATTTAATTTTAATTTTATTTTATGTTATTTTAATTTTATTTTTATTTTAATTTTATGTTAATTTTATTTTTATTTTAATTTTTATTTTTAATTTTATTTTAATTTTATTTTTTATTTATTTTAATTTAATTTTTATTTTATTTTTATTTTTATCCAGACTGAATAATAATACCATCTCATTTATACAGAAGGAACTGTCATTCCCACTGCAAATATTTTTTATTTATTTTAATTTTAATTTAATTTTTATTTTATTTTTCATTTTTTTTTATTTTAATTTTAATTTTTAATTTTATTTTATTTTTTTATTTTAATTTTAATTTTATTTTATTTTTATCCAGACTGAATAATAACACCATCTCATTTATACAGAAGGAACTGTCATTCCCACTGCAAATATTTTTTATTTTTTATTTATATTTTTCATTCATAGTTTTTGTTTTTTCACATTGATAAATTAATTTATTTTATATATTTACACAAATCATATATTTAAGTATAATTAATTGATGTAATTATTTGATTATCGGTGGTACACTTATGAATTCATTATATCACATAAGGTAGAATATATTGGAGCGCGGTACACTACTGGCATTCGTGAACATTTTTAGTGACAGCAGGGTTAGCTGAACGTTTTGATATAAGATATGTGTAGCTGGGCTTGAAAATGAAAGAGTGATGGCAGTTTACAAATCATGTTCTGATTTTTCCTTCCACACTGCAGCTTTCTCACTTCTCACTCTAATGTGACTCAGCTGCCCCCTGAGTGACCTTTGCTTGCACCTGTTACCTCAGTCAGTCACAGGTGTGTGACAAGCTCTGCTCTAAACACAGTGCTCAAACTTGCCAAATTCACTGGCGATTGCCATCTTCAAACGCTTGTAGTTTTAAAAGTATAAATGCTACTGTGAAAAGGTTTATACTGTGACAATCACAAGAAACAGACCTAAATTTTGATGTATAGTATGTCTCTGCAATATTAAAAATGAAGGCACAGTCGCAGTTTAAAAACGTCCCTTAACATTTCAGGTGGCTGTGAGTGAAGTTTCAATGAAAGTCAATGGGAGGGGTGAGGTGCAAACACATGGTCATATTCTGAAAACTATCAGGAGTATGTCCTAGCCGTGAACATTTTTAGTGACAGCAGGGTTAGCTGAACGTTTTGATATAAGATATGTGTAGGTGGGCTTGAAAATGACATAGTTATGGCAGTTTACAAATCATGTTCTGATTTTTCCTTTCACACTGTAGCTTTCTCACTCTAATGTGACTCAGCTGCCCCCTGAGTGACCTTTGGTTGCACCTGTTACCTCAGTCAGTCACAGGTGTGTGACAAGTTCTGCTCTAAACAGGCTGTTTAAACTTGCCAAGTTCACTGGCGATTGCCATTTTCAAACGCTTGTAGTTTTAAAAGTATAAATGCTACCGTGAAAAGGTTTATATTGTGACAATCACAAGAAAAAGACCTAAATTTTGATATATAGTATGTCTCTGCAATATTAAAAATGAAGGCACAGTCGCAGTTTAAAAACGTCCCTTAAAATGTCAGGTATCTAGAGTGGAGTTTCAATGAAAGTCAATAGGAGGGGTGAGGTGCAAACACATGGTCATATTCTGAAAACTATCAGGAGTATGTCCTAGCCGTGAACATTTTTAGTGACAGCAGGGTTAGCTGAACGTTTTGATATAAGATATGTGTAGGTGGGCTTGAAAATGACATAGTTATGGCAGTTTACAAATCATGTTCTGATTTTTCCTTCCACACTGCAGCTTTCTCACTCTAATGTGACTCAGCTGCCCCCTGAGTGACCTTTGGTTGCACCTGTTACCTCAGTCAGTCACAGGTGTGTGAGGAGCTGTGCTCTAAACAGGCTGTTTAAACTTGCCAAATTCACTGGCGATTGCCATCTTCAAACGCTTGTAGTTTTAAAAGTATAAATGCTACCGTGAAAAGGTTTATATTGTGACAATCACAAGAAAAAGACCTACAGTTTGATGTATAGTATGTCTCTGAAAGATAACAAATGAAGGCACAGTCGCAGTTTAAAAACGTCCCTTAAAATGTCTGGTGTCTAGAGTGGAGTTTCAATGAAAGTCAATGGGAGGGGTGATGTGCAAACAAATGGTCATATTCTGAAAACTATCAGGAGTATGTCCTAGCCGTGAACATTTTTAGTGACAGCAGGGTTAGCTGAACGTTTTGATATAAGATATGTGTAGGTGGGCTTGAAAATGGCAGAGTGATGGCAGTTTACAAATCATGTTCTGATTTTTCCTTTGCACACTCTAGCTGTGCTCTGCTGCCACTCTAGATGCACCATTCATTCCTATGGGAAAATTTCACCACAAAAACCGCGATATTTCTTGAACGATTCGGCGAAACGTTCCACAAAGTAATAGCAATCCGATCGGGAACAATCCGCACGTTTTGATATATTACTTGTCTTTGTAGTGTAAAAACTGTGGGAGGAGTTAGCGTGGCAAATTTGGCTATAATAATAATAATAAGAACTAGACAATCTACAATTTCTGGGGAAATTGTGTAAAGTGTTCTTGCCGCAACCTTTACCAAATGATTGATGAAATGTAAGCAGTGCACATTGCAAGCCTGATAGTGAGAAATGCATTTCAGCTTGTATTTTGAAGCTCACAGTCCAGCCTCGTGAGTCATCTGCCTCTTGAGTGACCTTTGGTTGCTGCACCTGGAGAGGGCGGAGTAGGCTCACTGTGCTGAGACAGCTGGGTTGCTATGACAACTCACTCTGAGAGGAATGTCAGCATGCCTGTTCTAAACAGGCTTTTTAAACTTGCCAAGTTCAATTGCGTGCTAAAATTAGTATTAATTAAATATTAAAGAAAAGAAACATAGTGTCTTATCCGGGATATCAATTATTTATTTTTATTTTTTTTTTATTTTAATTTTAATTTTTATTTTATTTTATTTTTAATTTTATTTTTATTTTAATTTAATTTTAATTTTATGTTAATTTTATTTTTATTTTTATTTTAATTTTATGTTAATTTTAATTTTATTTTTATTTTATTTTAATTTTATTTTATTTTTATTTTAATTTTAATTTTATTTTTATTTTTATTTTATGTTATTTTAATTTTATTTTTATTTTAATTTTATGTTAATTTTATTTTTATTTAATTTTTTTTTTAATTTTAATTTTATTTTTATTTTAATTTTTATTTTTATTTTTAATTTTATTTTAATTTTAATTTTATTTTTTTTTTATTTTAATTTAATTTTTATTTTATTTTTATTTTTATCCAGACTGAATAATAATACCATCTCATTTATACAGAAGGAACTGTCATTCCCACTGCAAATATTTTTTATTTATTTTAATTTTAATTTAATTTTTATTTTATTTTTCATTTTATTTTTATTTTAATTTTAATTTTTAATTTTATTTTTATTTTAATTTTATTTTATTTTTTTATTTTAATTTTAATTTTATTTTATTTTTATCCAGACTGAATAATAACACCATCTCATTTATACAGAAGGAACTGTCATTCCCACTGCAAATATTTTTTATTTTTTATTTATATTTTTCATTCATAGTTTTTGTTTTTTCACATTGATAAATTAATTTATTTTATATATTTACACAAATCATATATTTAAGTATAATTAATTGATGTAATTATTTGATTATCGGTGGCACACTTATGAATTCATTATATCACATAAGGTAGAATATATTGGAGCGCGGTACACTACTGGCATTCGTGAACATTTTTAGTGACAGCAGGGTTAGCTGAACGTTTTGATATAAGATATGTGTAGGTGGGCTTGAAAATGACATAGTGATGGCAGTTTACAAATCATGTTCTGATTTTTCCTTTCACTCTGCAGCTTTCTCACTCTAATGTGACTCAGCTGCCCCCTGAGTGACCTTTGGTTGCACCTGTTACCTCAGTCAGTCACAGGTGTGTGAGGAGCTCTGCTCTAAACAGGCTATTTAAACTTGCCAAGTTCACTGGCGATTGCCATTTTCAAACGCTTGTAGTTTTAAAAGTATAAATGCTACAGTGAAAAGGTTTATACTGTGACAATCACAAGAAACAGACCTAAATTTTGATGTATAGTATGTCTCTGAAAGATAAAAAATGAAGGCACAGTCGCAGTTTAAAAACGTCCCTTAAAATTTCTTGTGTCTAAAGTGGAGTTTCAATGAAAGTCAATGGGAGGGGTGAGGTCCAAACAAATGGTCATATTGTGAAAACTATCAGGAGTATGTCCTAGCCGTGGACATTTTTAGTGACAGCAGGGTTAGCTGAACGTTTTGATATAAGATATGTGTAGGTGGGCTTGAAAATGACATAGTTATGGCAGTTTACAAATCATGTTCTGATTTTTCCTTTCACACTGCAGCTTTCTTACTCTAATGTGACTCAGCTGCCCCCTGAGTGACCTTTGGTTGCACCTGTTACCTCAGTCAGTCACAGGTGTGTGACAAATTCTGCTCTAAACAGGCTGTTTAAACTTGCCAAGTTCACTGGCGATTGCCATTTTCAAACGCTTGTAGTTTTAAAAGTATAAATGCTACCATGAAAAGGTTTATATTGCGACAATCACAAGAAAAAGACCTAAATTTTGATGTATAGTATGTCTCTGCAATATTAAAAATGAAGGCACAGTCGCAGTTTAAAAACGTCCCTTAAAATGTCTGGTGTCTAGAGTGGAGTTTCAATGAAAGTCAATGGGAGGGGTGATGTGCAAACAAATGGTCATATTCTGAAAACTATCAGGAGTATGTCCTAGCCGTGAACATTTTTAGTGACAGCAGGGTTAGCTGAACGTTTTGATATAAGATATGTGTAGGTGGGCTTGAAAATGGCAGAGTGATGGCAGTTTACAAATCATGTTCTGATTTTTCAGATTTTTCCTTTGCACACTCTAGCTGTGCTGTGCTGCTCAATGCATTCCTATGGGAAAATTTCGCCGCAAAAACCGCGATATTTCTTGAACGATTTGGCGAAACGTTCCACAAAGTAATAGCAATCCGATCGGGATCAATGCGCACGTTTTGATATATTACTTGTCTTTGTAGTGTAAAAACTGTGGGAGGAGTTAGCGTGGCAAATATGGCTATAATAAGAATAAGAACTAGACAATCTACAATTTCTGGGGAAATTGTGTAAAGTGTTCTTGCCGCAACCTTTACCAAATGATTGATGAAATGTAAGCAGTGCACATTGCAAGCCTGATAGTGAGAAATGCATTTCAGCTTGTATTTTGAAGCTCACAGTCCAGCCTCGTGAGTCATCTGCCTCTTGAGTGACCTTTGGTTGCTGCACCTGGAGAGGGCGGAGTAGGCTCACTGTGCTGAGACAGCTGGGTTGCTATGACAACTCACTCTGAGAGGAATGTCAGCATGCCTGTTCTAAACAGGCTTTTTAAACTTGCCAAGTTCAATTGCGTGCTAAAATTAGTATTAATTAAATATTAAAGAAAAGAAACATAGTGTCTTATCCGGGATATCAATTATTTATTTTTATTTTTATTTTAATTTTTTTTTTATTTTAATTTTAATTTTTATTTTATTTTATTTTTAATTTTATTTTTATTTTAATTTTAATTTTATTTTAATTTTATGTTAATTTTAATTTTATTTTTATTTTATTTTAATTTTATTTTTATTTTAATTTTATGTTAATTTTAATTTTATTTTAATTTTAATTTTATTTTATTTTTAATTTTATTTTTATTTTATTTTTATTTTAATTTTATGTTAATTTTATTTTTATTTAAATTTTTTTTTTAAATTTAATTTTATTTTTATTTTAATTTTAATTTTTATTTTATTTTTAATTTTATTTTAATTTTAATTTAATTTTTTTTTATTTTAATTTAATTTTTATTTTATTTTTATTTTTATCCAGACTGAATAATAATACCATCTCATTTATACAGAAGGAACTGTCATTCCCACTGCAAATATTTTTTATTTATTTTAATTTTAATTTTAATTTAATTTTTATTTTATTTTTAATTTTATTTTAATTTTAATTTTAATTTTATTTTTATTTTAATTTTATTTTATTTTTTTATTTTAATTTTAATTTTATTTTATTTTTATCCAGACTGAATAATAACACCATCTCATTTATACAGAAGGAACTGTCATTCCCACTGCAAATATTTTTTATTTTTTATTTATATTTTTCATTCATAGTTTTTGTTTTTTCACATTGATAAATTAATTTATTTTATATATTTACACAAATCATATATTTAAGTATAATTAATTGATGTAATTATTTGATTATCGGTGGTACACTTATGAATTCATTATATCACATAAGGTAGAATATATTGGAGCGCGGTACACTACTGGCATTCGTGAACATTTTTAGTGACAGCAGGGTTAGCTGAACGTTTTGATATAAGATATGTGTAGCTGGGCTTGAAAATGAAAGAGTGATGGCAGTTTACAAATCATGTTCTGATTTTTCCTTCCACACTGTAGCTTTCTCACTCTAATGTGACTCAGCTGCCCCCTGAGTGACCTTTGGTGCACCTGTGACTCAGTCAGTCACAGGTGTGTGAGAAGCTCTGTTCTAAACACACTGCTCAAACTTGCCAAATTCACTGGCGATTGCCATCTTCAAACACTTGTAGTTTTAAAAGTATAAATGCTACCGTGAAAACGTTTATATTGTGACAATCACAAGAAACAGACCTAAATTTTGATGTATAGTATGTCTCTGCAATATTAAAAATGAAGGCACAGTCGCAGTTTAAAAACGTCCCTTAAAATGTCAGGTATCTAGAGTGGAGTTTCAATGAAAGTCAATGGGAGGGGTGATGTGCAAACAAATGGTCATATTCTGAAAACTATCAGGAGTATGTCCTAGCCGTGAACATTTTTAGTGACAGCAGAGTTAGCTGAACATTTTGATATAAGATATGTGTAGGTGGGCTTGAAAATGACATAGTTATGGCAGTTTACAAATCATGTTCTGATTTTTCCTTTCACACTGTAGCTTTCTCACTCTAATGTGACTCAGCTGCCCCCTGAGTGACCTTTGCTTGCACCTGTTACCTCAGTCAGTCACAGGTGTGTGAGAAGCTCTGCTCTAAACAGGCTGTTTAAACTTGCCAAATTCACTGGCGATTGCCATTTTCAAACGCTTGTAGTTTTAAAAGTATAAATTCTACCGTGAAAAGGTTTATATTGTGACAATCACAAGAAACAGACCTAAATTTTGATATATAGTATGTCTCTGCAATATTAAAAATGAAGGCACAGTCGCAGTTTAAAAACGTCCCTTAAAATTTCTTGTGTCTAAAGTGGAGTTTCAATGAAAGTCAATGGGAGGGGTGAGGTCAAAACAAATGGTCATATTGTGAAAACTATCAGGAGTATGTCCTAGCCGTGAACATTTTTAGTGACAGCAGGGTTAGCTGAACATTTTGATATAAGATATGTGTAGGTGGGCTTGAAAATGGCAGAGTGATGGCAGTTTACAAATCATGTTCTGATTTTTCTGATTTTTCCTTTGCACACTCTAGCTGTGCTCTGCTGCTCAATGCATTCCTATGGGAAAATTTCGCCGCAAAAACCGCGATATTTCTTGAACGATTCGGCGAAACGTTCCACAAAGTAATAGCAATCCGATCGGGAACAATCCGCACGTTTTGATATATTACTTGTATTTGTAGTGTAAAAACTGTGGGAGGAGTTAGCGTGGCAAATATGGCTATAATAAGAATAAGAATAAGAATATATATGTGAGATAACAATAAGTGTTCCTTGCTATGCAAGAACACTTAATAAGAACTAGACAATCTACAATTTCTGGGGAAATTGTGTAAAGTGTTCTTGCCGCAACCTTTACCAAATGATTGATGAAATGTAAGCAGTGCACATTGCAAGCCTTATAGTGAGAAATGCATTTCAGCTTGTATTTTGAAGCTCACAGTCCAACCTCGTGAGTCATCTGCCTCTTGAGTGACCTTTGGTTGCTGCACCTGGAGAGGGCGGAGTAGGCTAACTGTGCTGAGACAGCTGGGTTGCTATGACAACTCACTCTGAGAGGAATGTCAGCATGCCTGTTCTAAACAGGCTTTTTAAACTTGCCAAGTTCAATTGCGTGCTAAAATTAGTATTAATTAAATATTAAAGAAAAGAAACATAGTGTCTTATCCGGGATATCAATTATTTATTTTTATTTTTATTTTAATTTTTTTTTAATTTTAATTTTAATTTTTATTTTATTTTATTTTATTTTTAATTTTATTTTTATTTTAATTTTATGTTAATTTTAATTTTATTTTTATTTTTTTTTAATTTTATTTTTATTTTAATTTTAAGTTAATTTTATTTTAATTTTAATTTTATTTTTAATTTAATTTTTATTTTTATTTTAATTTTATGTTAATTTTAATTTTATTTTTATTTTTTTTTTAATTTTATTTTAATTTTAATTTTATGTTAATTTTATTTTAATTTTTATTTTTATTTTATTTTTAATTTTATTTTAATTTTAATTTAATTTTAATTTAATTTTTATTTTTATCCAGACTGAATAATAATACCATCTCATTTATACAGAAGGAACTGTCATTCCCACTGCAAATATTTTTTATTTATTTTAATTTTAATTTTATTTTTATTTTTATTTTAATTTTATTTTATTTTTTTATTTTAATTTTAATTTTATTTTATTTTTATCCAGACTGAATAATAACACCATCTCATTTATACAGAAGGAACTGTCATTCCCACTGCAAATATTTTTTATTTTTTATTTATATTTTTCATTCATAGTTTTTGTTTTTTCACATTGATAAATTAATTTATTTGATATATTTACACAAATCATATATTTAAGTATAATTAATTGATGTAATTATTTGATTATCGGTGGTACACTTATGAATTCATTATATCACATAAGGTAGAATATATTGGAGCGCGGTACACTACTGGCATTCGTGAACATTTTTAGTGACAGCAGGGTTAGCTGAACGTTTTGATATAAGATATGTGTAGGTGGGCTTGAAAATGACATAGTTATGGCAGTTTACAAATCATGTTCTGATTTTTCCTTCCACACTGCAGCTTTCTCACTCTAATGTGACTCAGCTGCCCCCTGAGTGACCTTTGGTTGCACCTGTTACCTCAGTCAGTCACAGGTGTGTGACAGCTCTGCTCTAAACAGGCTGTTTAAACTTGCCAAGTTCACTGGCGATTGCCATTTTCAAACGCTTGTAGTTTTAAAAGTATAAATGCTACCGTGAAAAGGTTTATATTGTGACAATCACAAGAAAAAGACCTACAGTTTGATGTATAGTATGTCTCTGAAAGATAAAAAATGAAGGCACAGTCGCAGTTTAAAAACGTCCCTTAAAATGTCTGGTGTCTAGAGTGGAGTTTCAATGAAAGTCAATGGGAGGGATGAGGTCCAAACAAATGGTCATATTCTGAAAACTATCAGGAATATGGCTTAGCTGTGAACATTTTTAGTGACAGCAGGGTTAGCTGAACGTTTTGATATAAGATATGTGTAGGTGGGCTTGAAAATGAAAGAGTGATGGCAGTTTACAAATCATGTTCTGATTTTTCTGATTTTTCCTTTGCACACTCTAGCTGTGCTGTGCTGCTCAATGCATTCCTATGGGAAAATTTCGCCACAAAAACCGCGATATTTCTTGAACGATTTGGCGAAACGTTCCACAAAGTAATAGCAATCCGATCGGGAACAATCCGCACGTTTTGATATATTACTTGTCTTTGTAGTGTAAAAACTGTGGGAGGAGTTAGCGTGGCAAATTTGGCTATAAGAATAAGAATAAGAACTAGACAATCTACAATTTCTGGGGAAATTGTGTAAAGTGTTCTTGCCGCAACCTTTACCAAATGATTGATGAAATGTAAGCAGTGCACATTGCAAGCCTGATAGTGAGAAATGCATTTCAGCTTGTATTTTGAAGCTCACAGTCCAGCCTGGTGAGTCATCTGCCTCTTGAGTGACCTTTGGTTGCTGCACCTGGAGAGGGCGGAGTAGGCTCACTGTGCTGAGACAGCTGGGTTGCTATGACAACTCACTCTGAGAGGAATGTCAGCATGTGTGTTCTAAACAGGCTTTTTAAACTTGCCAAGTTCAATTGCGTGCTAAAATTAGTATTAATTAAATATTAAAGAAAAGAAACATAGTGTCTTATCCGGGATATCAATTATTTATTTTTATTTTAATTTTTTTTTTATTTTAATTTAATTTTAATTTTTATTATTTTATTTTATTTTTAATTTTATTTTTATTTTTATTTTATTTTAATTTTATGTTTATTTTTATTTAAATTTTAATTTTATTTTAATTTTATTTTTATTTTAATTTTATGTTAATTTTAATTTTATTTTTATTTTAATTTTAATTTTATTTTATTTTTAATTTTATTTTTATTTTTAATTTTATTTTTATTTTAATTTTATGTTAATTTAATTTTATTTTAATTTTTATTTTAATTTTATTTTTATTTTAATTTTATGTTAATTTTATTTTGATTTTAATTTTTTTTTAAATTTAATTTTATTTTTATTTTAATTTTAATTTTTATTTTATTTTTAATTTTATTTTAATTTTAATTTTTTTTTTTTTTATTTTAATTAAATTTTTATTTTATTTTTATTTTTATCCAGACTGAATAAGAATACCATCTCATTTATACAGAAGGAACTGTCATTCCCACTGCAAATATTTTTTATTTATTTTAATTTTTATTTAATTTTTATTTTATTTTTAATTTTTATTTTGTTTTAATTTTAATTTTTAATTTTATTTTTATTTTAATTTTATTTTTATTTTTATCCAGACTGAATAATAACACCATCTCATTTATACAGAAGGAACTGTCATTCCCACTGCAAATATTTTTTATTTTTTATTTATATTTTTCATTCATAGTTTTTGTTTTTTCACATTGATAAATTAATTTATTTTATATATTTACACAAATCATATATTTAAGTATAATTAATTGATGTAATTATTTGATTATCGGTGGTACACTTATGAATTCATTATATCACATAAGGTAGAATATATTGGAGCGCGGTACACTACTGGTATTCGTGAACATTTTTAGTGACAGCAGGGTTAGCTGAACGTTTTGATATAAGATATGTGTAGGTGGGCTTGAAAATGAAAGAGTGATGGCAGTTTACAAATCATGTTCTGATTTTTCTGATTTTTCCTTTGCACACTCTAGCTGTGCTGTGCTGCTCAATGCATTCCTATGGGAAAATTTCGCCGCAAAAACCGCGATATTTCTTGAACGATTCGGCGAAACGTTCTACAAAGTAATAGCAATCCGATCGGGATCAATGCGCACGTTTTGATATATTACTTGTCTTTGTAGTGTAAAAACTGTGGGAGGAGTTAGCGTGGCAAATATGGCTATAATAAGAAAAAGAATTAGATTTCAAATATGGCAGAGAAGAGCGGTTAAAAACAAACTGCTTCAAATTGCTCACTTCACTGGCGTCTTCACAATTTCTGTGGAAATTGTGTGGTGTTCTGGCCTCCACACAACTGGAGTGGGCAGGTTAGCTTTTGTCTCTCTGCTTCCTGCTCACACAGCTGGGTTCCTATGGCAACTCCCTCCACACCAAGGGCAGAGTCATGGTTATAAACAAACTGCTCCAAGTTGCTGACATCACTGGCGATTGCCATCTTCAAACGGTTGTAGTTTTAAAAGTATAAATGCTACCGTGAAAAGGCTTATATTGTGACAATCACAAGAAACAGACCTAAATTTTGATATATAGTATGTCTCTGCAATATTAAAAATGAAGGCACAGTCGCAGTTTAAAAACGTCCCTTAAAATTTCTTGTGTCTAAAGTGGAGTTTCAATGAAAGTCAATGGGAGGAGTGAGGTGCAAACAAATGGTCATATTCTGAAAACTATCAGGAGTATGTCCTAGCCGTGAACATTTTTAGTGACAGCAGGGTTAGCTGAACGTTTTGATATAAGATATGTGTAGGTGGGCTTGATAATGACATAGTTATGGCAGTTTACAAATCATGTTCTGATTTTTCCTTCCACATTGCAGCTTTCTCACTCTAATGTGACTCAGCTGCCCCCTGAGTGACCTTTGCTTGCACCTGTTACCTCAGTCAGTCACAGGTGTGTGAGGAGCTGTGCTCTAAACAGGCTATTTAAACTTGCCAAATTCACTGGCGATTGCCATCTTCAAACGCTTGTAGTTTTAAAAGTATAAATGCTACCGTGAAAGGGTTTATATTGTGACAATCACAAGAAAAAGACCTACAGTTTGATGTATAGTATGTCTCTGAAAGATAACAAATGAAGGCACAGTCGCAGTTTAAAAACGTCCCTTAAAATGTCTGGTGTCTAGAGTGGAGTTTCAATGAAAGTCAATGGGAGGGGTGATGTGCAAACAAATGGTCATATTCTGAAAACTATCAGGAGTATGTCCTAGCCGTGAACATTTTTAGTGACAGCAGGGTTAGCTGAACGTTTTGATATAAGATATGTGTAGGTGGGCTTGAAAATGGCAGAGTGATGGCAGTTTACAAATCATGTTCTGATTTTTCCTTTGCACACTCTAGCTGTGCTCTGCTGCCACTCTAGATGCACCATTCATTCCTATGGGAAAATTTCGCCGCAAAAACCGCGATATTTCTTGAACGATTCGGCGAAACGTTCCACAAAGTAATAGCAATCCGATCGGGAACAATCCGCACGTTTTGATATATTACTTGTCTTTGTAGTGTAAAAACTGTGGGAGGAGTTAGCGTGGCAAATTTGGCTATAATAATAAGAATAAAAATAAGAATAAGAATAAGAATATATTTGTGAGATAACAATAAGTGTTCCTTGCTATGCAAGAACACTTAATAAGAATATATTTGTGAGATAACAATAAGTGTTCCTTGCTATGGAAGAACACTTAACTAGACAATCTACAATTTCTGGGGAAATTGTGTAAAGTGTTCTTGCCGCAACCTTTACCAAATGATTGATGAAATGTAAGCAGTGCACATTGCAAGCCTTATAGTGAGAAATGCATTTCAGCTTGTATTTTGAAGCTCACAGTCCAGCCTCGTGAGTCATCTGCCTCTTGAGTGACCTTTGGTTGCTGCACCTGGAGAGGGCGGAGTAGGCTAACTGTGCTGAGACAGCTGGGTTGCTATGACAACTCACTCTGAGAGGAATGTCAGCATGCCTGTTCTAAACAGGCTTTTTAAACTTGCCAAGTTCAATTGCGTGCTAAAATTAGTATTAATTAAATATTAAAGAAAAGAAACATAGTGTCTTATCCGGGATATCAATTATTTATTTTTATTTTTATTTTAATTTTTTTTTTATTTTAATTTTAATTTTAATTTTTATTTTATTTTATTTTATTTTTAATTTTATTTTTATTTTAATTTTATGTTAATTTTAATTTTATTTTTATTTTATTTTAATTTTATTTTTATTTTAATTTTATGTTAATTTTAATTTTATTTTAATTTTAATTTAATTTTATTTTTAATTTAATTTTTATTTTTATTTTAATTTTATGTTAATTTTAATTTTATTTTTATTTTTTTTTTAATTTTATTTTTATTTTAATTTTATGTTAATTTTATTTTTATTTTAATTTTTTTTTTAATTTAATTTTATTTTTATTTTAATTTTTATTTTTATTTTATTTTTAATTTTATTTTAATTTTTTTATTTTTATTTTTATTTAATTTTTTATTTTAATTTTAATTTTTTTATTTTAATTTTTATTTTTATTTTTAATTTTATTTTAATTTTAGTTTTATTTTTTTTTTATTTTAATTTAATTTTAATATAATTTTTATTTTTATCCAGACTGAATAATAATACCATCTCATTTATACAGAAGGAACTGTCATTCCCACTGCAAATATTTTTTATTTATTTTAATTTTAATTTTATTTTTATTTTTATTTTAATTTTATTATTTTTTTTTTTTTAATTTTAATTTTATTTTATTTTTATCCAGACTGAATAATAACACCATCTCATTTATACAGAAGGAACTGTCATTCCCACTGCAAATATTTTTATTTTTTATTTATATTTTTCATTCATAGTTTTTGTTTTTTCACATTGATAAATTAATTTATTTTATATATTTACACAAATCATATATTTAAGTATAATTAATTGATGTAATTATTTGATTATCGGTGGTACACCTATGAATTCATTATATCACATAAGGTAGAATATATTGGAGCGCGGTACACTACTGGCATTCGTGAACATTTTTAGTGACAGCAGGGTTAGCTGAACGTTTTGATATAAGATATGTGTAGGTGGGCTTGAAAATGACATAGTTATGGCAGTTTACAAATCATGTTCTGATTTTTCCTTTCACACTGCAGCTTTCTCACTCTAATGTGACTCAGCTGCCCCCTGAGTGACCTTTGGTTGCACCTGTTACCTCAGTCAGTCACAGGTGTGTGACAAGCTCTGCTCTAAACAGGCTGTTTAAACTTGCCAAGTTCACTGGCGATTGCCATTTTCAAACGCTTGTAGTTTTAAAAGTATAAATGCTACAGTGAAAAGGTTTATATTGTGACAATCACAAGAAACAGACCTAAATTTTGATGTATAGTATGTCTCTGAAAGATAAAAAATGCAGGCACAGTCGCAGTTTAAAAACGTCCCTTAAAATTTCTTGTGTCTAAAGTGGAGTTTCAATGAAAGTCAATGGGAGGGATGAGGTGCAAACAAATGGTCATATTCTGAAAACTATCAGGAGTATGTCCTAGCCGTGAACATTTTTAGTGTCAGCAGGGTTAGCTGAACGTTTTGATATAAGATATGTGTAGGTGGGCTTGAAAATGACATAGTGATGGCAGTTTACAAATCATGTTCTGATTTTTCCTTTCACACTGCAGCTTTATCACTCTAATGTGACTCAGCTGCCCCCTGAGTGACCTTTGCTTGCACCTGTTACCTCAGTCAGTCACAGGTGTGTGAGAAGCTCTGCTGAAAACAGGCTGTTTAAACTTGCCAAGTTCACTGGCGATTGCCATTTTCAAACGCTTGTAGTTTTAAAAGTAAAAATGCTACCGTGAAAAGGTTTATATTGTGACAATCACAAGAAACAGACCTAAATTTTGATGTATAGTATGTCTCTGAAAGATAAAAAATGAAGGCACAGTCGCAGTTTAAAAACGTCCCTTAAAATTTCTTGTGTCTAAAGTGGAGTTTCAATGAAAGTCAATGGGAGGGGTGAGGTCCAAACAAATGGTCATATTGTGAAAACTATCAGGAGTATGTCCTAGCTGTGAACATTTTTAGTGACAGCAGGGTTAGCTGAACGTTTTGATATAAGATATGTGTAGGTGGGCTTGAAAATGGCAGAGTGATGGCAGTTTACAAATCATGTTCTGATTTTTCTGATTTTTCCTTTACACACTCTAGCTGTGCTCTGCTTCTCAATGCATTCCTATGGGAAAATTTCGCCGCAAAAACCGCGATATTTCTTGAACGATTCGGCGAAACGTTCCACAAAGTAATAGCAATCCGATCGGGAACAATCCGCACGTTTTGATATATTACTTGTATTTGTAGTGTAAAAACTGTGGGAGGAGTTAGCGTGGCAAATATGGCTATAATAAGAATAAGAATAACTAGACAATCTACAATTTCTGGGGAAATTGTGTAAAGTGTTCTTGCCGCAACCTTTACCAAATGATTGATGAAATGTAAGCAGTGCACATTGCAAGCCTGATAGTGAGAAATGCATTTCAGCTTGTATTTTGAACCTCACAGTCCAGCCTCGTGAGTCATCTGCCTCTTGAGTGACCTTTGGTTGCTGCACCTGGAGAGGGCGGAGTAGGCTCACTGTGCTGAGACAGCTGGGTTGCTATGACAACTCACTCTGAGAGGAATGTCAGCATGCCTGTTCTAAACAGGCTTTTTAAACTTGCCAAGTTCAATTGCGTGCTAAAATTAGTATTAATTAAATATTAAAGAAAAGAAACATAGTGTCTTATCCGGGATATCAATTATTTATTTTTATTTTAATTTTTTTTTTATTTTAATTTTAATTTTTATTTTATTTTATTTTTAATTTTATTTTTATTTTAATTTAATTTTAATTTTATGTTAATTTTAATTTTATTTTTATTTTTATTTTATTTTAATTTTATGTTAATTTTAATTTTATTTTTATTTTATTTTAATTTTATTTTATTTTTAATTTTATTTTTATTTTAATTTTATTTTTATTTTATGTTATTTTAATTTTATTTTTATTTTAATTTTTTTTTATTTTAATTTTAATTTTTATTTTATTTTATTTTTAATTTTATTTTTATTTTTATTTTAATTTTATTTTTATTTTTATTTTATGTTATTTTAATTTTATTTTAATTTTTTTTTATTTTAATTTTAATTTTTATTTTATTTTATTTTTATTTTATTTTTACTTTTATTTTAATTTAATTTTAATTTTATGTTAATATAATTTTTTTTTTTATTTTAATTTTATTTTTATTTTAATTTTATGTTAATTTTAATTTTATGTTAATTTTGATTTTATTTTTATTTTATTTTAATTTAATTTTATTTTTAATTTTATTTTTATTTAATTTTTTATTTTAATTTTAATTTTTTTATTTTAATTTTTATTTTTATTTTTAATTTTATTTTAATTTTAGTTTTATTTTTTTTTTATTTTAATTTAATTTTTATTTTATTTTTATTTTTATCCAGACTGAATAATAATACCATCTCATTTATACAGAAGGAACTGTCATTCCCACTGCAAATATTTTTTATTTATTTTAATTTTAATTTAATTTTTATTTTATTTTTCATTTTATTTTTATTTTAATTTTAATTTTTAATTTTATTTTAATTTTATTTTATTTTTTTATTTTAATTTTATTTTATTTTTATCCAGACTGAATAATAACACCATCTCATTTATACAGAAGGAACTGTCATTCCCACTGCAAATATTTTTTATTTTTTATTTATATTTTGCATTCATAGTTTTTGTTTTTTCACATTGATAAATTAATTTATCTTATATATTTACACAAATCATATATTTAAGTATAATTAATTGATGTGATTATTTGATTATCGGTGGTACACTTATGAATTCATTCTATCACATAAGGTAGAATATATTGGAGCGCGGTACACTACTGGCATTCGTGAACATTTTTAGTGACAGCAGGGTTAGCTGAACGTTTGGATATAAGATATGTGTAGGTGGGCTTGAAAATGAAAGAGTGATGGCAGTTTACAAATCATGTTCTGATTTTTCCTTCCACACTGCAGCTTTCTCACTCTAATGTGACTCAGCTGCCCCCTGAGTGACCTTTGGTTGCACCTGTTACCTCAGTCAGTCACAGGTGTGTGATAAGCTCTGCTCTAAACAGGCTGTTTAAACTTGCCAAGTTCACTGGCGATTGCCATTTTCAAACGCTTGTAGTTTTAAAAGTATAAATGCTACCGTGAAAAGGTTTATATTGTGACAATCACAAGAAACAGACCTAAATTTTGATATATAGTATGTCTCTGAAAGATAAAAAATGAAGGCACAGTCGCAGTTTAAAAACGTCCCTTAAAATTTCTTGTGTCTAAAGTGGAGTTTCAATGAAAGTCAATGGGAGGGATGAGGTCCAAACAAATGGTCATATTCTGAAAACTATCAGGAGTATGTCCTAGCCGTGAACATTTTTAGTGACAGCAGGGTTAGCTGAACGTTTTGATATAAGATATGTGTAGGTGGGCTTGAAAATGAAAGAGTGATGGCAGTTTACAAATCATGTTCTGATTTTTCCTTTCACACTGCAGCTTTCTCACTCTAATGTGACTCAGCTGCCCCCTGAGTGACCTTTGCTTGCACCTGTTACCTCAGTCAGTCACAGGTGTGTGAGAAGCTCTGCTCAAAACAGGCTATTTAAACTTGCCAAGTTCACTGGCGATTGCCATTTTCAAACGCTTGTAGTTTTAAAAGTATAAATGCTACCGTGAAAAGGTTTATATTGCGACAATCACAAGAAAAAGACCTAAATTTTGATGTATAGTATGTCTCTGCAATATTAAAAATGAAGGCACAGTTGCAGTTTAAAAACGTCCCTTAAAATGTCTGGTGTCTAGAGTGGAGTTTCAATGAAAGTCAATGGGAGGGGTGATGTGCAAACAAATGGTCATATTCTGAAAACTATCAGGAGTATGTCCTAGCCGTGAACATTTTTAGTGACAGCAGGGTTAGCTGAACGTTTTGATATAAGATATGTGTAGGTGGGCTTGAAAATGGCAGAGTGATGGCAGTTTACAAATCATGTTCTGATTTTTCTGATTTTTCCTTTTCACACTCTAGCTGTGCTGTGCTGCTCAATGCATTCCTATGGGAAAATTTCGCCGCAAAAACCGCGATATTTCTTGAACGATTTGGCGAAACGTTCCACAAAGTAATAGCAATCCGATCGGGATCAATGCGCACGTTTTGATATATTACTTGTCTTTGTAGTGTAAAAACTGTGGGAGGAGTTAGCGTGGCAAATATGGCTATAATAAGAATAAGAATAAGAATATATATGTGAGATAACAATAAGTGTTCCTTGCTATGCAAGAACACTTAAAAACTAGACAATCTACAATTTCTGGGGAAATTGTGTAAAGTGTTCTTGCCGCAACCTTTACCAAATGATTGATGAAATGTAAGCAGTGCACATTGCAAGCCTGATAGTGAGAAATGCATTTCAGCTTGTATTTTGAAGCTCACAGTCCAGCCTCGTGAGTCATCTGCCTCTTGAGTGACCTTTGGTTGCTGCACCTGGAGAGGGCTGAGTAGGCTAACTGTGCTGAGACAGCTGGGTTGCTATGACAACTCACTCTGAGAGGAATGTCAGCATGCCTGTTCTAAACAGGCTTTTTAAACTTGCCAAGTTCAATTGCGTGCTAAAATTAGTATTAATTAAATATTAAAGAAAAGAAACATAGTGTCTTATCCGGGATATCAATTATTTATTTTTATTTTTATTTTAATTTTTTTTTAATTTTAATTTTAATTTTATTTTATTTTATTTTTAATTTTATTTTTATTTTAATTTTATGTTAATTTTATTTTTATTTTATTTTAATTTTATTTTTATTTTAATTTTATGTTAATTTTAATTTTATTTTAATTTTAATTTAATTTTATTTTTAATTTAATTTTTATTTTTATTTTAATTTTATGTTAATTTTAATTTTATTTTTATTTTTTTTTTAATTTTATTTTAATTTTAATTTTATGTTAATTTTATTTTTATTTTAATTTTTTTTTTTAATTTAATTTTTATTTTTATTTTAATTTTTATTTTAATTTTATTTTTAATTTTATTTTAATTTTAATTTAATTTTAATTTAATTTTTATTTTTATCCAGACTGAATAATAATACCATCTCATTTATACAGAAGGAACTGTCATTCCCACTGCAAATATTTTTTATTTATTTTAATTTTAATTTAATTTTATTTTTATTTTAATTTTATTTTATTTTTTTATTTTAATTTTAATTTTATTTTATTTTTATCCAGACTGAATAATAACACCATCTCATTTATACAGAAGGAACTGTCATTCCCACTGCAAATATTTTTTATTTTTTATTTATATTTTTCATTCATAGTTTTTGTTTTTTCACATTGATAAATTAATTTATTTGATATATTTACACAAATCATATATTTAAGTATAATTAATTGATGTAATTATTTGATTATCGGTGGTACACTTATGAATTCATTATATCACATAAGGTAGAATATATTGGAGCGCGGTACACTACTGGCATTCGTGAACATTTTTAGTGACAGCAGGGTTAGCTGAACGTTTTGATATAAGATATGTGTAGGTGGGCTTGAAAATGACATAGTTATGGCAGTTTACAAATCATGTTCTGATTTTTCCTTCCACACTGCAGCTTTCTCACTCTAATGTGACTCAGCTGCCCCCTGAGTGACCTTTGCTTGCACCTGTTACCTCAGTCAGTCACAGGTGTGTGACAAGCTCTGCTCTAAACAGGCTGTTTAAACTTGCCAAGTTCACTGGCGATTGCCATTTTCAAACGCTTGTAGTTTTAAAAGTATAAATGCTACCGTGAAAAGGTTTATATTGTGACAATCACAAGAAAAAGACCTAAATTTTGATATATAGTATGTCTCTGCAATATTAAAAATGAAGGCACAGTCGCAGTTTAAAAACGTCCCTTAAAATGTCAGGTATCTAGAGTGGAGTTTCAATGAAAGTCAATGGGAGGGGTGAGGTGCAAACACATGGTCATATTCTGAAAACTATCAGGAGTATGTCCTAGCCGTGAACATTTTTAGTGACAGCAGGGTTAGCTGAACGTTTTGATATAAGATATGTGTAGGTGGGCTTGAAAATGAAAGAGTGATGGCAGTTTACAAATCATGTTCTGATTTTTCCTTTCACACTGCAGCTTTCTCACTCTAATGTGACTCAGCTGCCCCCTGAGTGACCTTTGCTTGCACCTGTTACCTCAGTCAGTCACAGGTGTGTGAGGAGCTCTGCTCAAAACAGGCTATTTAAACTTGCCAAGTTCACTGGCGATTGCCATTTTCAAACGCTTGTAGTTTTAAAAGTATAAATGCTACCGTGAAAAGGTTTATATTGTGACAATCACAAGAAAAAGACCTACAGTTTGATGTATAGTATGTCTCTGAAAGATAAAAAATGAAGGCACAGTCGCAGTTTAAAAACGTCCCTTAAAATGTCTGGTGTCTAGAGTGGAGTTTCAATGAAAGTCAATGGGAGGGATGAGGTCCAAACAAATGGTCATATTCTGAAAACTATCAGGAATATGGCTTAGCTGTGAACATTTTTAGTGACAGCAGGGTTAGCTGAACGTTTTGATATAAGATATGTGTAGGTGGGCTTGAAAATGAAAGAGTGATGGCAGTTTACAAATCATGTTCTGATTTTTCTGATTTTTCCTTTACACACTCTAGCTGTGCTCTGCTTCTCAATGCATTCCTATGGGAAAATTTCGCCGCAAAAACCGCGATATTTCTTGAACGATTCGGCGAAACGTTCCACAAAGTAATAGCAATCCGATCGGGAACAATGCGCACGTTTTGATATATTACTTGTATTTGTAGTGTAAAAACTGTGGGAGGAGTTAGCGTGGCAAATATGGCTATAATAAGAATAAGAATAAAAACTAGAAAATCTACAATTTCTGGTGAAATTGTGTAAAGTGTTCTTGCCGCAACCTTTACCAAATGATTGACGAAATGTAAGCAGTGCACATTGCAAGCCTGATAGTGAGAAATGCATTTCAGCTTGTATTTTGAAGCTCACAGTCCAGCCTGGTGAGTCATCTGCCTCTTGAGTGACCTTTGGTTGCTGCACCTGGAGTGGGCGGAGTAGGCTCACTGTGCTGAGACAGCTGGGTTGCTATGACAACTCACTCTGAGAGGACTGTCAGCATGTCTGTTCTAAACAGGCTTTTTAAACTTGCCATCTTCACTAGCGATTGCCATCTTCAAACGCTTGTAGTTTTAAAAGTATAAATGCTACTGCGAAAAGGTAGGGACAGTCGCAGTTTAAAAACGTTCCTTAAAATTTCTGGTGTCTAGAGTGGAGTTTCAATGAAAGTCAATGGGAGGGGTGAGGTGCAAACAAATGGTCATATTGTGAAAACTATCAGGAGTATGACCTAGCCGTGAACATTTTTATAAAAAGTTGGATAGTTACTTGTGAGCCACTAGGAGTTTTCTTTCTATATATAAACTCTATTGTTAATTGATATCATACATAAAAAATTATAAAAAAATATATGTGAAAAATATATAAATAATAAAATATTACAAATTAATTACGAATTAATTAATTAATTGCGTGCTAAAATTAGTATTAATTAAATATTAGATCGCCAGGTATTAATTGCACCCTCTCTAGGTGTATAAATATTAATCATAAATGCCAGTAGTGTACCGCGCTCCAATATATTCTACCTTATGTGATATAATGAATTCATAAGTGTACCACCGATAATCAAATAATTACATCAATTAATTATACTTAAATATGATTTGTGTAAATATATAAAATAAATTAATTTATCAATGTGAAAAACAAAAACTATGAATGAAAAATATAAATAAAAAATAAAAAATATTTGCAGTGGGAACGACAGTTCCTTCTGTATAAATGAGATGGTGTTATTATTCAGTCTGGATAGTGTGATGAGTCTGTGTCCACTGCGTGAACCTCTCTCTCCCCTCTCCTCAGCACAGCCTTCTCCGTGAGACTTTCTCCACTGGCTGCTTGGCTTAGTCCTCCATATATGGAACATACAGAGAAAGGAAAAGAAACATAGTGTCTTATCCGGGGGATATCAATTATTTATTTTTATTTTAATTTTAATTTTATTTTTATTTTATGTTTATGTTTATTTAAATTTTATTTTAATTTTAATTTTACTTTTAATTTTAATTTTATTTTTATGTTTATTTTAATTTTTATGTTTATTTTTATTTTTATTTTAATTTTATTTTTAATTTTATTTTTATTTTTATTTTATTTTTAATTTTATCCAGACTGAATAATAACACCATCTCATTTATACAGAAGGAACTATCATTCCCACTGCAAATATTTTTTATTTATATTTTTCATTCATAGTTTTTGTTTTTTCACATTGATAAATTAATTTATTTTATATATTTACACAAATCATATATTTAAGTATAATTAATTGATGTAATTATTTGATTATCGGTGGTACACTTATGAATTCATTATATCACATAAGGTAGAATATATTGGAGCGCGGTACACTACTGGCATTCGTGAACATTTTTAGTGACAGCAGGGTTAGCTGAACGTTTTGATATAAGATATGTGTAGGTGGGCTTGAAAATGACACAGTGATGGCAGTTTACAAATCATGTTCTGATTTTTCCTTTCACACTGTAGCTTTCTCACTCTAATGTGACTCAGCTGCCCCCTGAGTGACCTTTGCTTGCACCTGTTACCTCAGTCAGTCACAGGTGTGTGACAAGCTCTGCTCTAAACAGGCTATTTAAACTTGCCAAATTCACTGGCGATTGCCATCCTCAAACGCTTGTAGTTTTAAAAGTATAAATGCTACCGTGAAAAGGTTTATATTGTGACAATCACAAGAAAAAGACCTAAATTTTGATGTATAGTATGTCTCTGAAAGATAAAAAATGAAGGCACAGTCGCAGTTTAAAAACGTCCCTTAAAATTTCTTGTGTCTAGAGTGGAGTTTCAATGAAAGTCAATGGGAGGGGTGATGTGCAAACAAATGGTCATATTCTGAAAACTATCAGGAGTATGTCCTAGCCGAGAACATTTTTAGTGACAGCAGGGTTAGCTGAACGTTTTGATATAAGATATGTGTAGGTGGGCTTGAAAATGAAAGCGTGATGGCAGTTTACAAATCATGTTCTGATTTTTCCTTACACCCTGTAGCTTTGTCATTTCTCACTCTAGTTGCTCAATGCATTCCTATGGGAAAATTTCGCCACAAAAACCGCGATATTTCGTGAACGATTTGGCGAAACGTTCCACAAAGTAATAGCAATCCGATCGGGAACAATCCGCACGTTTTGATATATTACTTGTCTTTGTAGTGTAAAAACTGTGGGAGGAGTTAGCGTGGCAAATTCGCTATAATAATAAGAATAAGAACTAGACAATCTACAATTTCTGGGGAAATTGTGTAAAGTGTTCTTGCCGCAACCTTTACCAAATGATTGATGAAATGTAAGCAGTGCACATTGCAAGCCTGATAGTGAGAAATGCATTTCAGCTTGTATTTTGAAGCTCACAGTCCAGCCTCGTGAGTCATCTGCCTCTTGAGTGACCTTTGGTTGCTGCACCTGGAGAGGGCGGAGTAGGCTCACTGTGCTGAGACAGCTGGGTTGCTATGACAACTCACTCTGAGAGGAATGTCAGCATGCCTGTTCTAAACAGGCTTTTTAAACTTGCCAAGTTCAATTGCGTGCTAAAATTAGTATTAATTAAATATTAAAGAAAAGAAACATAGTGTCTTATCCGGGATATCAATTATTTATTTTTATTTTAATTTTTTTTTTATTTTAATTTTAATTTTAATTTTTATTTTATTTTATTTTTAATTTTATTTTTATTTTAATTTAATTTTAATTTTATGTTAATTTTAATTTTATGTTAATTTTAATTTTATGTTAATTTTAATTTTATTTTTATTTTAATTTTATGTTAATTTTAATTTTATGTTAATTTTAATTTTATGTTAATTTTAATTTTATGTTAATTTTAATTTTATTTTAATTTTATTTTATTTAATTTTATTTTTAATTTTATTTTTATTTAATTTTTTATTTTAATTTTAATTTTTTTATTTTAATTTTTATTTTTAATTTTATTTTAATTTTAGTTTTATTTTTTTTTATTTTAATTTAATTTTTATTTTATTTTTATTTTTATCCAGACTGAATAATAATACCATCTCATTTATACAGAAGGAACTGTCATTCCCACTGCAAATATTTTTTATTTATTTTAATTTTAATTTTAATTTAATTTTTATTTTATTTTTCATTTAATTTTTATTTTAATTTTAATTTTTAATTTTATTTTTATTTTAATTTTATTTTATTTTATTTTATTTTTTTATTATAATTTTAATTTTATTTTAATTTTATCCAGACTGAATAATAACACCATCTCATTTATACAGAAGGAACTGTCATTCGCCCTGCAAATATTTTTTATTTTTTATTTATATTTTTCATTCATAGTTTTTGTTTTTTCACATTGATAAATTAATTTATTTTATGTATTTACACAAATCATATATTTAAGTATAATTAATTGATGTAATTATTTGATTATCGGTGGTACACTTATGAATTCATTATATCACATAAGGTAGAATATATTGGAGCGCAGTACACTACTGGCATTCGTGAACATTTTTAGTGACAGCAGGGTTAGCTGAACGTTTTGATATAAGATATGTGTAGGTGGGCTTGAAAATGAAAGAGTGATGGCAGTTTACAAATCATGTTCTGATTTTTCCTTTCACACTGCAGCTTTCTCACTCTAATGTGACTCAGCTGCCCCCTGAGTGACCTTTGCTTGCACCTGTTACCTCAGTCAGTCACAGGTGTGTGATGAGCTCTGCTCTAAACAGGCTGTTTAAACTTGCCAAGTTCACTGGCGATTGCCATTTTCAAACGCTTGTAGTTTTAAAAGTATAAATGCTACCGTGAAAAGGTTTATACTGTGACAATCACAAGAAAAAGACCTAAATTTTGATGTATAGTATGTCTCTGAAAGATAAAAAATGAAGGCACAGTCGCAGTTTAAAAACGTCCCTTAAAATTTCTTGTGTCTAAAGTGGAGTTTCAATGAAAGTCAATGGGAGGGATGAGGTCCAAACAAATGGTCATATTCTGAAAACTATCAGGAGTATGTCCTAGCCGTGAACATTTTTAGTGACAGCAGGGTTAGCTGAACGTTTTGATATAAGATATGTGTAGGTGGGCTTGATAATGACATAGTTATGGCAGTTTACAAATCATGTTCTGATTTTTCCTTTCACACTGCAGCTTTCTCACTCTAATGTGACTCAGCTGCCCCCTGAGTGACCTTTGCTTGCACCTGTTACCTCAGTCAGTCACAGGTGTGTGAGGAGCTGTGCTCTAAACAGGCTATTTAAACTTGCCAAGTTCACTGGCGATTGCCATTTTCAAACGCTTGTAGTTTTAAAAGTATAAATGCTACAGTGAAAAGGTTTATACTGTGACAATCACAAGAAACAGACCTAAATTTTGATGTATAGTATGTCTCTGAAAGATAAAAAATGAAGGTACAGTCGCAGTTTAAAAACGTCCCTTAAAATTTCTTGTGTCTAAAGTGGAGTTTCAATGAAAGTCAATGGGAGGGGTGAGGTCCAAACAAATGGTCATATTGTGAAAACTATCAGGAGTATGTCCTAGCCGTGGACATTTTTAGTGACAGCAGGGTTAGCTGAACGTTTTGATATAAGATATGTGTAGGTGGGCTTGAAAATGGCAGAGTGATGGCAGTTTACAAATCATGTTCTGATTTTTCCTTTGCACACTCTAGCTGTGCTCTGCTGCCACTCTAGATGCACCATTCATTCCTATGGGAAAATTTCGCCGCAAAAACCGCGATATTTCTTGAACGATTCGGCGAAACGTTCCACAAAGTAATAGCAATCCGATCGAGAACAATCCGCACGTTTTGATATATTACTTGTCTTTGTAGTGTAAAAACTGTGGGAGGAGTTAGCGTGGCAAATTTGGCTATAATAATAAGAATAAAAATAAGAACTAGACAATCTACAATTTCTGGGGAAATTGTGTAAAGTGTTCTTGCCGCAACCTTTACCAAATGATTGATGAAATGTAAGCAGTGCACATTGCAAGCCTGATAGTGAGAAATGCATTTCAGCTTGTATTTTGAAGCTCACAGTCCAGCCTGGTGAGTCATCTGCCTCTTGAGTGACCTTTGGTTGCTGCACCTGGAGAGGGCGGAGTAGGCTCACTGTGCTGAGACAGCTGGGTTGCTATGACAACTCACTCTGAGAGGAATGTCAGCATGTGTGTTCTAAACAGGCTTTTTAAACTTGCCAAGTTCAATTGCGTGCTAAAATTAGTATTAATTAAATATTAAAGAAAAGAAACATAGTGTCTTATCCGGGATATCAATTATTTATTTTTATTTTAATTTTTTTTTTATTTTAATTTTATTTTAATTTTAATTTTTATTATTTTATTTTATTTTATTTTATTTTTAATTTTATTTTTATTTTATTTTAATTTTAATTTTATGTTTTTTTTTATTTTTATTTTAATTTTATTTTTATTTTAATTTTATGTTAATTTTATTTTTATTTTAATTTTTTTTAATTTTAATTTTATTTTTATTTTAATTTTTATTTTTATTTTATTTTTAATTTTATTTTAATTTTAATTTTATTTTTTTTTATTTTAATTAAATTTTTATTTTATTTTTATTTTTATCCAGACTGAATAATAATACCATCTCATTTATACAGAAGGAACTGTCATTCCCACTGCAAATATGGCTATAATAAGAATAAGAATTAGATTTCAAATATGGCAGAGAAGAGCGGTTAAAAACAAACTGCTTCAAATTGCTCACTTCACTGGCGTCTTCACAATTTCTGTGGAAATTGTGTGGTGTTCTGGCCTCCACACAACTGGAGTGGGCAGGTTAGCTTTTGTCTCTCTGCTTCCTGCTCACACAGCTGGGTTCCTATGGCAACTCCCTCCACACCAAGGGCAGAGTCATGGTTATAAACAAACTGCTCCAAGTTGCTGACATCACTGGCGATTGCCATCTTCAAACGGTTGTAGTTTTAAAAGTATAAATGCTACCGTGAAAAGGCTTATATTGTGACAATCACAAGAAACAGACCTAAATTTTGATATATAGTATGTCTCTGCAATATTAAAAATGAAGGCACAGTCGCAGTTTAAAAACGTCCCTTAAAATTTCTTGTGTCTAAAGTGGAGTTTCAATGAAAGTCAATGGGAGGAGTGAGGTGCAAACAAATGGTCATATTCTGAAAACTATCAGGAGTATGTCCTAGCCGTGAACATTTTTAGTGACAGCAGGGTTAGCTGAACGTTTTGATATAAGATATGTGTAGGTGGGCTTGAAAATGGCAGAGTGATGGCAGTTTACAAATCATGTTCTGATTTTTCCTTCCACATTGCAGCTTTCTCACTCTAATGTGACTCAGCTGCCCCCTGAGTGACCTTTGCTTGCACCTGTTACCTCAGTCAGTCACAGGTGTGTGAGGAGCTGTGCTCTAAACAGGCTATTTAAACTTGCCAAATTCACTGGCGATTGCCATCTTCAAACGCTTGTAGTTTTAAAAGTATAAATGCTACCGTGAAAAGGTTTATATTGTGACAATCACAAGAAAAAGACCTACAGTTTGATGTATAGTATGTCTCTGAAAGATAACAAATGAAGGCACAGTCGCAGTTTAAAAACGTCCCTTAAAATGTCTGGTGTCTAGAGTGGAGTTTCAATGAAAGTCAATGGGAGGGGTGATGTGCAAACAAATGGTCATATTCTGAAAACTATCAGGAGTATGTCCTAGCCGTGAACATTTTTAGTGACAGCAGGGTTAGCTGAACGTTTTGATATAAGATATGTGTAGGTGGGCTTGAAAATGGCAGAGTGATGGCAGTTTACAAATCATGTTCTGATTTTTCCTTTGCACACTCTAGCTGTGCTCTGCTGCCACTCTAGATGCACCATTCATTCCTATGGGAAAATTTCGCCGCAAAAACCGCGATATTTCTTGAACGATTCGGTGAAACGTTCCACAAAGTAATAGCAATCCGATCGGGAACAATCCGCACGTTTTGATATATTACTTGTCTTTGTAGTGTAAAAACTGTGGGAGGAGTTAGCGTGGCAAATTTGGCTATAATAATAAGAATAAAAATAAGAATAAGAATAAGAATATATTTGTGAGATAACAATAAGTGTTCCTTGCTATGCAAGAACACTTAATAAGAACTAGACAATCTACAATTTCTGGGGAAATTGTGTAAAGTGTTCTTGCCGCAACCTTTACCAAATGATTGATGAAATGTAAGCAGTGCACATTGCAAGCCTTATAGTGAGAAATGCATTTCAGCTTGTATTTTGAAGCTCACAGTCCAGCCTCGTGAGTCATCTGCCTCTTGAGTGACCTTTGGTTGCTGCACCTGGAGAGGGCTGAGTAGGCTAACTGTGCTGAGACAGCTGGGTTGCTATGACAACTCACTCTGAGAGGAATGTCAGCATTGCTGTTCTAAACAGGCTTTTTAAACTTGCCAAGTTCAATTGCGTGCTAAAATTAGTATTAATTAAATATTAAAAAAAAGAAACATAGTGTCTTATCCGGGATATCAATTATTTATTTTTATTTTTATTTTAATTTTTTTTTAATTTTAATTTTAATTTTATTTTATTTTATTTTTAATTTTATTTTTATTTTAATTTTATGTTAATTTTAATTTTATTTTTATTTTATTTTAATTTTATTTTTATTTTAATTTTATGTTAATTTTAATTTTATTTTAATTTTAATTTAATTTTATTTTTAATTTAATTTTTATTTTTATTTTAATTTTATGTTAATTTTAATTTTATTTTTATTTTTTTTTTAATTTTATTTTAATTTTAATTTTATGTTAATTTTATTTTTATTTTAATTTTTATTTTAATTTTATTTTTAATTTTATTTTAATTTTAATTTAATTTTAATTTAATTTTTATTTTTATCCAGACTGAATAATAATACCATCTCATTTATACAGAAGGAACTGTCATTCCCACTGCAAATATTTTTTATTTATTTTAATTTTAATTTTATTTTTATTTTAATTTTATTTTATTTTTTTATTTTAATTTTAATTTTATTTTATTTTTATCCAGACTGAATAATAACACCATCTCATTTATACAGAAGGAACTGTCATTCCCACTGCAAATATTTTTTATTTTTTATTTATATTTTTCATTCATAGTTTTTGTTTTTTCACATTGATAAATTAATTTATTTGATATATTTACACAAATCATATATTTAAGTATAATTAATTGATGTAATTATTTGATTATCGGTGGTACACTTATGAATTCATTATATCACATAAGGTAGAATATATTGGAGCGCGGTACACTACTGGCATTCGTGAACATTTTTAGTGACAGCAGGGTTAGCTGAACGTTTTGATATAAGATATGTGTAGGTGGGCTTGAAAATGACATAGTTATGGCAGTTTACAAATCATGTTCTGATTTTTCCTTCCACACTGCAGCTTTCTCACTCTAATGTGACTCAGCTGCCCCCTGAGTGACCTTTGCTTGCACCTGTTACCTCAGTCAGTCACAGGTGTGTGACAAGCTCTGCTCTAAACAGGCTGTTAAAACTTGCCAAGTTCACTGGCGATTGCCATTTTCAAACGCTTGTAGTTTTAAAAGTATAAATGCTACCGTGAAAAGGTTTATATTGTGACAATCACAAGAAAAAGACCTAAATTTTGATATATAGTATGTCTCTGCAATATTAAAAATGAAGGCACAGTCGCAGTTTAAAAACGTCCCTTAAAATGTCAGGTATCTAGAGTGGAGTTTCAATGAAAGTCAATGGGAGGGGTGAGGTGCAAACACATGGTCATATTCTGAAAACTATCAGGAGTATGTCCTAGCCGTGAACATTTTTAGTGACAGCAGGGTTAGCTGAACGTTTTGATATAAGATATGTGTAGGTGGGCTTGAAAATGACATAGTTATGGCAGTTTACAAATTATGTTCTGATTTTTCCTTCCACACTGCAGCTTTCTCACTCTAATGTGACTCAGCTGCCCCCTGAGTGACCTTTGCTTGCACCTGTTACCTCAGTCAGTCACAGGTGTGTGACAAGTTCTGCTCTAAACAGGCTATTTAAACTTGCCAAGTTCACTGGCGATTGCCATTTTCAAACGCTTGTAGTTTTAAAAGTATAAATGCTACCGTGAAAAGGTTTATATTGTGACAATCACAAGAAAAAGACCTACAGTTTGATGTATAGTATGTCTCTGAAAGATAAAAAATGAAGGCACAGTCGCAGTTTAAAAACGTCCCTTAAAATGTCTGGTGTCTAGAGTGGAGTTTCAATGAAAGTCAATGGGAGGGATGAGGTCCAAACAAATGGTCATATTCTGAAAACTATCAGGAATATGGCTTAGCTGTGAACATTTTTAGTGACAGCAGGGTTAGCTGAACGTTTTGATATAAGATATGTGTAGGTGGGCTTGAAAATGAAAGAGTGATGGCAGTTTACAAATCATGTTCTGATTTTTCTGATTTTTCCTTTACACACTCTAGCTGTGCTCTGCTTCTCAATGCATTCCTATGGGAAAATTTCGCCGCAAAAACCGCGATATTTCTTGAACGATTCGGCGAAACGTTCCACAAAGTAATAGCAATCCGATCGGGAACAATGCGCACGTTTTGATATATTACTTGTATTTGTAGTGTAAAAACTGTGGGAGGAGTTAGCGTGGCAAATATGGCTATAATAAGAATAAGAATAAAAATAAGAACTAGACAATCTACAATTTCTGGGGAAATTGTGTAAAGTGTTCTTGCCGCAACCTTTACCAAATGATTGATGAAATGTAAGCAGTGCACATTGCAAGCCTGATAGTGAGAAATGCATTTCAGCTTGTATTTTGAAGCTCACAGTCCAGCCTCGTGAGTCATCTGCCTCTTGAGTGACCTTTGGTTGCTGCACCTGGAGAGGGCGGAGTAGGCTCACTGTGCTGAGACAGCTGGGTTGCTATGACAACTCACTCTGAGAGGAATGTCAGCATTGCTGTTCTAAACAGGCTTTTTAAACTTGCCAAGTTCAATTGCGTGCTAAAATTAGTATTAATTAAATATTAAAGAAAAGAAACATAGTGTCTTATCCGGGATATCAATTATTTATTTTTATTTTTATTTTAATTTTTTTTTTTTTAATTTTATTTTAATTTTAATTTTTATTATTTTATTTTATTTTATTTATAATTTTATTTTTATTTTTATTTTAATTTTATTTTTATTTTATTTTAATTTTATTTTTATTTTAATTTTATGTTAATTTTAATTTTATTTTTATTTTAATTTTATGATAATTTTAATTTTATGTTAATTTTAATTTTATTTTTATTTTATTTTAATTTAATTTTATTTTTAATTTTATTTTTATTTAATTTTTTATTTTAATTTTAATTTTTTTATTTTAATTTTAATTTTATTTTATTTTTATCCAGACTGAATAATAACACCATCTCATTTATACAGAAGGAACTGTCATTCCCACTGCAAATATTTTTTATTTTTTATTTATATTTTGCATTCATAGTTTTTGTTTTTTCACATTGATAAATTAATTTATTTTATATATTTACACAAATCATATATTTAAGTATAATTAATTGATGTAATTATTTGATTATCGGTGGTACACTTATGAATTCATTATATCACATAAGGTAGAATATATTGGAGCGCGGTACACTACTGGCATTCGTGAACATTTTTAGTGACAGCAGGGTTAGCTGAACGTTTTGATATAAGATATGTGTAGGTGGGCTTGAAAATGAAAGAGTGATGGCAGTTTACAAATCATGTTCTGATTTTTCCTTTTACACTGCAGCTTTCTCACTCTAATGTGACTCAGCTGCCCCCTGAGTGACCTTTGGTTGCACCTGTTACCTCAGTCAGTCACAGGTGTGTGATGAGCTCTGCTCTAAACAGTCTTTTTAAACTTGCCAAGTTCACTGGCGATTGCCATTTTCAAACGCTTGTAGTTTTAAAAGTATAAATGCTACCGTGAAAAGGTTTATACTGTGACAATCACAAGAAAAAGACCTAAATTTTGATGTATAGTATGTCTCTGAAAGATAAAAAATGAAGGCACAGTCGCAGTTTAAAAACGTCCCTTAAAATATCTTGTGTCTAAAGTGGAGTTTCAATGAAAGTCAATGGGAGGGATGAGGTCCAAACAAATGGTCATATTCTGAAAACTATCAGGAGTATGTCCTAGCCGTGAACATTTTTAGTGACAGCAGGGTTAGCTGAACGTTTTGATATAAGATATGTGTAGGTGGGCTTGAAAATGACATAGTGATGGCAGTTTACAAATCATGTTCTGATTTTTCCTTTCACACTGCAGCTTTCTCACTCTAATGTGACTCAGCTGCCCCCTGAGTGACCTTTGCTTGCACCTGTTACCTCAGTCAGTCACAGGTGTGTGAGAAGGTCTGCTCTAAACAGGCTGTTTAAACTTGCCAAGTTCACTGGCGATTGCCATTTTCAAACGCTTGTAGTTTTAAAAGTATAAATGCTACCATGAAAAGGCTTATATTGTGACAATCACAAGAAACAGACCTAAATTTTGATGTATAGTATGTCTCTGAAAGATAAAAAATGAAGGCACAGTCGCAGTTTAAAAACGTCCCTTAAAATGTCTGGTGTCTAGAGTGGAGTTTCAATGAAAGTCAATGGGAGGGGTGAGGTCCAAACAAATGGTCATATTCTGAAAACTATCAGGAGTATGTCCTAGCCGTGAACATTTTTAGTGACAGCAGGGTTAGCTGAACGTTTTGATATAAGATATGTGTAGGTGGGCTTGAAAATGGCAGAGTGATGGCAGTTTACAAATCATGTTCTGATTTTTCCTTTGCACACTCTAGCTGTGCTCTGCTGCCACTCTAGATGCACCATTCATTCCTATGGGAAAATTTCGCCACAAAAACCGCGATATTTCTTGAACGATTCGGCGAAACGTTCCACAAAGTAATAGCAATCCGATCGGGAACAATCCGCACGTTTTGATATATTACTTGTCTTTGTAGTGTAAAAACTGTGGGAGGAGTTAGCGTGGCAAATTTGGCTATAAGAATAAGAATAAGAACTAGAAAATCTACAATTTCTGGGGAAATTGTGTAAAGTGTTCTTGCCGCAACCTTTACCAAATGATTGATGAAATGTAAGCAGTGCACATTGCAAGCCTTATAGTGAGAAATGCATTTCAGCTTGTATTTTGAAGCTCACAGTCCAGCCTCGTGAGTCATCTGCCTCTTGAGTGACCTTTGGTTGCTGCACCTGGAGAGGGCGGAGTAGGCTAACTGTGCTGAGACAGCTGGGTTGCTATGACAACTCACTCTGAGAGGAATGTCAGCATGTCTGTTCTAAACAGGCTTTTTAAACTTGCCAAGTTCAATTGCGTGCTAAAATTAGTATTAATTAAATATTAAAGAAAAGAAACATAGTGTCTTATCCGGGATATCAATTATTTATTTTTATTTTTATTTTAATTTTTTTTTTTTTTTAATTTTAATTTTTATTTTATTTTATTTTATTTTTAATTTTATTTTTATTTTAATTTTATGTTAATTTTAATTTTATTTTTATTTTATTTTAATTTTATTTTTATTTTAATTTTGTTAATTTTAATTTTATTTTAATTTAAATTTAATTTTATTTTTAATTTAATTTTTATTTTTATTTTAATTTTATGTTAATTTTAATTTTATTTTTATTTTTTTTTTAATTTTATTTTTATGTTAATTTTATTTTTATTTTAATTTTTTTTTTTAATTTAATTTTATTTTTATTTTAATTTTTATTTTTATTTTATTTTTAATTTTATTTTAATTTTAATTTAATTTTAATTTAATTTTAATTTAATTTTTATTTTTATCCAGACTGAATAATAATACCATCTCATTTATACAGAAGGAACTGTCATTCCCACTGCAAATATTTTTTATTTATTTTAATTTTAATTTTAATTTTATTTTTATTTTAATTTTATTTTATTTATTTTTTTTAATTTTAATTTTATTTTATTTTTATCCAGACTGAATAATAACACCATCTCATTTATACAGAAGGAACTGTCATTCCCACTGCAAATATTTTTTATTTTTTATTTATATTTTTCATTCATAGTTTTTGTTTTTTCACATTGATAAATTAATTTATTTTATATATTTACACAAATCATATATTTAAGTATAATTAATTGATGTAATTATTTGATTATCGGTGGTACACTTATGAATTCATTATATCACATAAGGTAGAATATATTGGAGCGCGGTACACTACTGGCATTCGTGAACATTTTTAGTGACAGCAGGTAGAGATGAGCGAATCGAACTAGGCGAACCGGAATTCGAGTCGAATTTCAGGAAATATTCGATTCGTGTCGAAACCGAAATTTTGCCTACTTCGGGTGCGCGAATCGAACATTTCCCGATCAGCCGGCAAAAGTGTCCCTGCAGTGAGCTCCGCTATTTCTGACAGTTCTCTGACAGAAGGAACACATGTTTAGCGGTTGAAACATTGTATCTATTAGTTTACATTTAGGATACAGATGTTTCAACCACTGTACATGTGAAGAAGTTGTGAGAGAACTGTCAGAAATAGAGGAACTCTGCACATACACTTTTTGCCGGCTTGGAATTATTCTTCTTTTCATCCTACTTCTTCTTCTTCTTCATCCTCAGAAGAAGAGGATGAGGATGAGGATGAAGAAGAAGAAGAAGAAGAAGAAGAAGAAGAAGAAGAAGAAGTAGGATGAAAAGAAGAATAATTCCAAGCCGGCAAAAAGTGTATGTGCAGAGTTCCTCTATTTCTGACAGTTCTCTCACAGCTTCTTCACATGTACAGCGGTTGAAACATCTGTATCCTAAATGGAAACTAATAGATACAATTTGTATCTATTAGTTTCCATTTAGGATACAGATATTTCAACCGCTGTACATGTGAAGAAGCTGTGAGAGAACTGTCAGAAATAGAGGAACTCTGCACATACACTTTTTGCCGGCTTGGAATTATTCTTCTTTTCATTCTTCTTCTTCTTCCTCATCCTCATCCTCATCCTCATCCTCTTCTTCTGAGGATGAGGATGAAGAAGAAGAAGAAGAAGAAGTAGGATGAAAAGAAGAATAATTCCAAGCCGGCAAAAAGTGTATGTGCAGAGTTCCTCTATTCTGCAGATACACTTAGAGGAGCTCTGCAGATACACTTAGAGGAGCTCTGCACATACACTTTTTGCCGGCTTGGAATTAATCTTATTTTCATCCTACTTCTTCTTCTTCTTCTTCTTCATCCTCATCCTCAGAAGAAGAAGAGGATGAGGATGAGGATGAAGAAGAAGAAGAAGAAGTAGGATGAAAATAAGAATAATTCCAAACCGGAAAAAAGTGTATGTGCAGAGCTCCTCTAAGTGTATCTGCAGAGCTCCTCTAAGTGTATCTGCAGAATAGAGGAACTCTGCACATACACTTTTTGCCGGAAACCGCTGTATGGAGTGAATGTCCCAGAACTGTCAGAAATAGACTATTTATGACAGTTCTGGGACATTCACTGCATACAGCTGTTTTAACCGCTGTATGGAGGGAATGTCATGGAACTGTCAGAAATAGACTATTAATGACAGTTCTGGGACTGTCCTTCAATGCAGCGGTTGAAACATTGTATGTATTTGTTTCCATAAATGGATCCATTTATGGAAACAAATACATACAATGTTTCAACCGCTGCATGGAAGGACAGTCCCAGAACTGTCATTAATAGTCTATTTCTGACAGTTCCATGACATTCCCTCCATACAGCGGTTAAAACAGCTGTATGGAGTGAATGTCCCAGATCTATCAGAAATAGACTATTTATGACAGTTCTGGGACATTCACTGCATACAGCTGTTTTAACCGCTGTATGGAGGGAATGTCATGGAACTGTCAGAAATAGACTATTAATGACAGTTCTGGGACTGTCCTTCCATGCAGCGGTTGAAACATTGTATGTATTTGTTTCCATAAATGGATCCATTTATGGAAACAAATACATACAATGTTTCAACCGCTGTATGGAAGGACAGTCCCACAACTGTCATTAATAGTCTATTTCTGACAGTTCCATGACATTCCCTCCATACAGCGGTTAAAACAGCTGTATGGAGTGAATGTCCCAGATCTATCAGAAATAGACTATTTATGACAGTTCTGGGACATTCACTGCATACAGCTGTTTTAACCGCTGTATGGAGGGAATGTCATGGAACTGTCAGAAATAGACTATTAATGACAGTTCTGGGACTGTCCTTCAATGCAGCGGTTGAAACATTGTATGTATTTGTTTCCATAAATGGATCCATTTATGGAAACAAATACATACAATGTTTCAACCGCTGCATGGAAGGACAGTCCCAGAACTGTCATTAATAGTCTATTTCTGACAGTTCCATGACATTCCCTCCATACAGCGGTTAAAACAGCTGTATGCAGTGAATGTCCCAGATCTATCAGAAATAGACTATTTATGACAGTTCTGGGACATTCACTGCATACAGCTGTTTTAACCGCTGTATGGAGGGAATGTCATGGAACTGTCAGAAATAGACTATTAATGACAGTTCTGGGACTGTCCTTCAATGCAGCGGTTGAAACATTGTATGTATTTGTTTCCATAAATGGATCCATTTATGGAAACAAATACATACAATGTTTCAACCGCTGCATGGAAGGACAGTCCCAGAACTGTCATTAATAGTCTATTTCTGACAGTTCCATGACATTCCCTCCATACAGCGGTTAAAACAGCTGTATGCAGTGAATGTCCCAGATCTATCAGAAATAGACTATTTATGACAGTTCTGGGACATTCACTGCATACAGCTGTTTTAACCGCTGTATGGAGGGAATGTCATGGAACTGTCAGAAATAGACTATTAATGACAGTTCTGGGACTGTCCTTCAATGCAGCGGTTGAAACATTGTATGTATTTGTTTCCATAAATGGATCCATTTATGGAAACAAATACATACAATGTTTCAACCGCTGCATGGAAGGACAGTCCCAGAACTGTCATTAATAGTCTATTTCTGACAGTTCCATGACATTCCCTCCATACAGCGGTTAAAACAGCTGTATGGAGTGAATGTCCCAGATCTATCAGAAATAGACTATTTATGACAGTTCTGGGACATTCACTGCATACAGCTGTTTTAACCGCTGTATGGAGGGAATGTCATGGAACTGTCAGAAATAGACTATTAATGACAGTTCTGGGACTGTCCTTCCATGCAGCGGTTGAAACATTGTATGTATTTGTTTCCATAAATGGATCCATTTATGGAAACAAATACATACAATGTTTCAACCGCTGCATGGAAGGACAGTCCCAGAACTGTCATTAATAGTCTATTTCTGACAGTTCCATGACATTCCCTCCATACAGCGGTTAAAACAGCTGTATGGAGTGAATGTCCCAGATCTATCAGAAATAGACTATTTATGACAGTTCTGGGACATTCACTGCATACAGCTGTTTTAACCGCTGTATGGAGGGAATGTCATGGAACTGTCAGAAATAGACTATTAATGACAGTTCTGGGACTGTCCTTCAATGCAGCGGTTGAAACATTGTATGTATTTGTTTCCATAAATGGATCCATTTATGGAAACAAATACATACAATGTTTCAACCGCTGCATGGAAGGACAGTCCCAGAACTGTCATTAATAGTCTATTTCTGACAGTTCCATGACATTCCCTCCATACAGCGGTTAAAACAGCTGTATGCAGTGAATGTCCCAGATCTATCAGAAATAGACTATTTATGACAGTTCTGGGACATTCACTGCATACAGCTGTTTTAACCGCTGTATGGAGGGAATGTCATGGAACTGTCAGAAATAGACTATTAATGACAGTTCTGGGACTGTCCTTCAATGCAGCGGTTGAAACATTGTATGTATTTGTTTCCATAAATGGATCCATTTATGGAAACAAATACATACAATGTTTCAACCGCTGCATGGAAGGACAGTCCCAGAACTGTCATTAATAGTCTATTTCTGACAGTTCCATGACATTCCCTCCATACAGCGGTTAAAACAGCTGTATGCAGTGAATGTCCCAGATCTATCAGAAATAGACTATTTATGACAGTTCTGGGACATTCACTGCATACAGCTGTTTTAACCGCTGTATGGAGGGAATGTCATGGAACTGTCAGAAATAGACTATTAATGACAGTTCTGGGACTGTCCTTCAATGCAGCGGTTGAAACATTGTATGTATTTGTTTCCATAAATGGATCCATTTATGGAAACAAATACATACAATGTTTCAACCGCTGCATGGAAGGACAGTCCCAGAACTGTCATTAATAGTCTATTTCTGACAGTTCCATGACATTCCCTCCATACAGCGGTTAAAACAGCTGTATGGAGTGAATGTCCCAGATCTATCAGAAATAGACTATTTATGACAGTTCTGGGACATTCACTGCATACAGCTGTTTTAACCGCTGTATGGAGGGAATGTCATGGAACTGTCAGAAATAGACTATTAATGACAGTTCTGGGACTGTCCTTCCATGCAGCGGTTGAAACATTGTATGTATTTGTTTCCATAAATGGATCCATTTATGGAAACAAATACATACAATGTTTCAACCGCTGCATGGAAGGACAGTCCCAGAACTGTCATTAATAGTCTATTTCTGACAGTTCCATGACATTCCCTCCATACAGCGGTTAAAACAGCTGTATGGAGTGAATGTCCCAGATCTATCAGAAATAGACTATTTATGACAGTTCTGGGACATTCACTGCATACAGCTGTTTTAACCGCTGTATGGAGGGAATGTCATGGAACTGTCAGAAATAGACTATTAATGACAGTTCTGGGACTGTCCTTCCATGCAGCGGTTGAAACATTGTATGTATTTGTTTCCATAAATGGATCCATTTATGGAAACAAATACATACAATGTTTCAACCGCTGCATGGAAGGACAGTCCCAGAACTGTCATTAATAGTCTATTTCTGACAGTTCCATGACATTCCCTCCATACAGCGGTTGAAACCGCTGTATGGAGTGAATGTCCCAGAACTGTCAGAAATAGACAGAAACTGTCACAGAACTGTCCTTCTTCTCATCCTTCTCCTTCTTCTCATCCTTCTTCTCATCCTTCTCCTTCTTCTCATCCTTCTCCTTCTTCTCATCCTTCTCCTTCTGCTCATCCTTCTTCTCATCCTTCTCCTTCTTCTCATCCTTCTCCTTCTCCTTCTTCTCATCCTTCTCCTTCTCCTTCTTCTCATCCTTCTCCTTCTCATCCTTCTCCTTCTCCTTCTCATCCTTCTCCTTCTTCTCATCCTTCTCCTTCTTCTCATCCTTCTCCTTCTCCTTCTTCTCATCCTTCTCCTTCTCCTTCTCATCCTTCTCCTTCTTCTCATCCTTCTCCTTCTCCTCATCCTTTTTCTTCTCATCCTTCTCCTTCTCCTTCTTCTCATCCTTCTCCTTCTTCTCATCCTTCTCCTTCTTCTCATCCTTCTCCTTCTTCTCATCCTTCTCCTTCTTCTCCTTCTTCTCATCATTCTCCTTCTTCTCATCCTTCTCCTTCTTCTCATCCTTCTCATCCTTCTTCTCATCCTTCTTCTTCTCATCCTTCTCCTTCTTCTCATCCTTCTCCTTCTCCTTCTTCTCATCCTTCTCCTTCTTCTCATCCTTCTCCTTCTTCTCATCCTTCTCCTTCTCATCCTTCTCCTTCTCCTTCTTCTCTTCCTTCTCCTTCTTCTCATCCTTCTCCTTCTTCTCATCCTTCTTCTTCTCATCCTTCTCCTCCTTCTTCTCATCCTTCTTCTCATCCTTCTTCTTCTCATCCTTCTCCTTCTTCTCATCCTTCTCCTTCTTCTCATCCTTCTCCTTCTTCTCATCCTTCTCCTTCTTCTCATCCTTCTCCTTCTTCTCATCCTTCTCCTTCTCCTTCTTCTCTTCCTTCTCCTTCTTATCATCCTTCTCCTTCTTCTCATCATTCTCCTTCTTCTCATCCTTCTCCTTCTTCTCATCCTTCTTCTTCTCATCCTTTTCCTTCTTCTCATCCTTCTTCTTCTCATCCTTCTTCTTCTCATCCTTCTCCTTCTCATCCTTCTCTTTCTTCTCATCCTTCTCCTTCTCCTTCTTCTCATCCTTCTCCTTCTTCTCATCCTTCTCCTTCTCCTTCTTCTCATCCTTCTCCTTATTCTCAGCCTTCTTCTTCTCATCCTTCTCCTTCTCATCCTTCTCCTTCTCATCCTTCTCCTTCTTCTCATCCTTCTCCTTCTTCTCATCCTTCTCCTTCTCCTTCTTCTCATCCTTCTCCTTCTCCTTCTTCTCATCCTTCTCCTTCTCCTTCTTCTCATCCTTCTCCTTCTTCTCATCCTTCTCCTTCTTCTCATCCTTCTCCTTCTCCTTCTTCTCATCCTTCTCCTTCTCCTCATCCTTTTTCTTCTCATCCTTCTCCTTCTCCTTCTTCTCATCCTTCTCCTTCTTCTCATCCTTCTCCTTCTCATCCTTCTCCTTCTCCTTCTTCTCTTCCTTCTCCTTCTTCTCATCCTTCTCCTTCTTCTCATCCTTCTTCTTCTCATCCTTCTCCTCCTTCTTCTCATCCTTCTTCTCATCCTTCTTCTTCTCATCCTTCTCCTTCTTCTCATCCTTCTCCTTCTCCTTCTTCTCATCCTTCTCCTTCTTCTCATCCTTCTCCTTCTTCTCATCCTTCTCCTTCTTCTCATCCTTCTCCTTCTTCTCATCCTTCTCCTTCTCCTTCTTCTCTTCCTTGTCCTTCTTATCATCCTTCTCCTTCTTCTCATCATTCTCCTTCTTCTCATCCTTCTCCTTCTTCTCATCCTTCTTCTTCTCATCCTTTTCCTTCTTCTCATCCTTCTTCTTCTCATCCTTCTTCTTCTCATCCTTCTCCTTCTCATCCTTCTCTTTCTTCTCATCCTTCTCCTTCTCCTTCTTCTCATCCTTCTCCTTCTTCTCATCCTTCTCCTTCTCCTTCTTCTCATCCTTCTCCTTATTCTCAGCCTTCTTCTTATCATCCTTCTCCTTCTTCTCATCATTCTCCTTCTTCTCATCCTTCTCCTTCTTCTCATCCTTCTCCTTCTTCTCATCCTTCTCCTTCTCCTTCTTCTCATCCTTCTCCTTCTCCTTCTTCTCATCCTTCTCCTTCTCCTTCTTCTCATCCTTCTCCTTCTTCTCATCCTTCTCCTTCTTCTCACCCTTCTCCTTCTCCTTCTTCTCATCCTTCTCCTTCTCCTTCTTCTCATCCTTCTCCTTCTCCTTCTCCTTCCTCATCTCCAAGGGCATTTAAATTAAAGGTACAGTGTTCTGCACTAATTTAAAGGCTCTCTGAAGCCTAGAAACCCTTTAAATAAGTCATCTTCGTAGCGGAGAAATTCGCATCGAATCGAATTTCACACTGGAATTCGCCGAATCAGCCGAATCGAATTTTTCATTTCTTCGCTCATCTCTAACAGCAGGGTTAGCTGAACGTTTTGATATAAGATATGTGTAGGTGGGCTTGAAAATGAAAGAGTGATGGCAGTTTACAAATCATGTTCTGATTTTTCTGATTTTTCCTTTGCACACTCTAGCTGTGCTGTGCTGCTCAATGCGTTCCTATGGGAAAATTTCGCCGCAAAAACCGCGATATTTCTTGAACGATTTGGCGAAACGTTCTACAAAGTAATAGCAATCCGATCGGGATCAATGCGCACGTTTTGATATATTACTTGTCTTTGTAGTGTAAAAACTGTGGGAGGAGTTAGCGTGGCAAATATGGCTATAATAAGAATAAGAATTAGATTTCAAATATGGCAGAGAAGAGCGGTTAAAAACAAACTGCTTCAAATTGCTTACTTCACTGGCGTCTTCACAATTTCTGTGGAAATTGTGTGGTGTTCTGGCCTCCACACAACTGGAGTGGGCAGGTTAGCTTTTGTCTCTCTGCTTCCTGCTCACACAGCTGGGTTCCTATGGCAACTCCCTCCACACCAAGGGCAGAGTCATGGTTATAAACAAACTGCTCCAAGTTGCTGACATCACTGGCGATTGCCATCTTCAAACGGTTGTAGTTTTAAAAGTATAAATGCTACCGTGAAAAGGCTTATATTGTGACAATCACAAGAAACAGACCTAAATTTTGATATATAGTATGTCTCTGCAATATTAAAAATGAAGGCACAGTCGCAGTTTAAAAACGTCCCTTAAAATTTCTTGTGTCTAAAGTGGAGTTTCAATGAAAGTCAATGGGAGGAGTGAGGTGCAAACAAATGGTCATATTCTGAAAACTATCAGGAGTATGTCCTAGCCGTGAACATTTTTAGTGACAGCAGGGTTAGCTGAACGTTTTGATATAAGATATGTGTAGGTGGGCTTGAAAATGGCAGAGTGATGGCAGTTTACAAATCATGTTCTGATTTTTCCTTTCACACTGCAGCTTTCTCACTCTAATGTGACTCAGCTGCCCCCTGAGTGACCTTTGCTTGCACCTGTTACCTCAGTCAGTCACAGGTGTGTGAGAAGCTCTGCTGAAAACAGGCTGTTTAAACTTGCCAAATTCACTGGCGATTGCCATCTTCAAACGCTTGTAGTTTTAAAAGTATAAATGCTACCGTGAAAAGGTTTATATTGTGACAATCACAACAAAAAGACCTACAGTTTGATGTATAGTATGTCTCTGAAAGATAACAAATGAAGGCACAGTCGCAGTTTAAAAACGTCCCTTAAAATGTCTGGTGTCTAGAGTGGAGTTTCAATGAAAGTCAATGGGAGGGGTGATGTGCAAACAAATGGTCATATTCTGAAAACTATCAGGAGTATGTCCTAGCCGTGAACATTTTTAGTGACAGCAGGGTTAGCTGAACGTTTTGATATAAGATATGTGTAGGTGGGCTTGAAAATGGCAGAGTGATGGCAGTTTACAAATCATGTTCTGATTTTTCCTTTGCACACTCTAGCTGTGCACTGCTGCCACTCTACATGCACCATTCATTCCTATGGGAAAATTTCGCCACAAAAACCGCGATATTTCTTGAACGATTCGGCGAAACGTTCCACAAAGTAATAGCAATCCGATTGGGAACAATCCGCACGTTTTGATATATTACTTGTCTTTGTAGTGTAAAAACTGTGGGAGGAGTTAGCGTGGCAAATTTGGCTATAATAATAAGAATAAGAATAAAAATAAGAATAAGAATAAGAATATATTTGTGAGATAACAATAAGTGTTCCTTGCTATGCAAGAACACTTAATAAGAATATACTTGTGAGATAACAATAAGTGTTCCTTGCTATGCAAGAACACTTAACTAGACAATCTACAATTTCTGGGGAAATTGTGTAAAGTGTTCTTGCGCAACCTTTACCAAATGATTGATGAAATGTAAGCAGGGCACATTGCAAGCCTGATAGTGAGAAATGCATTTCAGCTTGTATTTTGAAGCTCACAGTCCAGCCTCGTGAGTCATCTGCCTCTTGAGTGACCTTTGGTTGCTGCACCTGGAGAGGGCGGAGTAGGCTCACTGTGCTGAGACAGCTGGGTTGCTATGACAACTCACTCTGAGAGGAATGTCAGCATGCCTGTTCTAAACAGGCTTTTTAAACTTGCCAAGTTCAATTGCGTGCTAAAATTAGTATTAATTAAATATTAAAGAAAAGAAACATAGTGTCTTATCCGGGATATCAATTATTTATTTTTATTTTTATTTTAATTTTTTTTTTATTTTAATTTTATTTTTATTTTTATTTTAATTTAATTTTAATTTTATGTTAATTTTAATTTTATGTTAATTTTAATTTTATGTTAATTTTAATTTTATTTTTATTTTTTTTTTATTTTATTTTTATTTTATTTTTATGTTAATTTTATGTTCATTTTAATTTTATTTTTATTTTTTTTTAATTTTATTTTTATTTTATGTTATTTTAATTTTATTTTTATTTTAATTTTATGTTAATTTTATTTTTATTTTATTTTTTTTTAATTTTAATTTTATTTTTATTTTAATTTTTATTTTTAATTTTATTTTAATTTTAATTTTATTTTTTTTTATTTTAATTTAATTTTTATTTTATTTTTATTTTTATCCAGACTGAATAATATTACCATCTCATTTATACAGAAGGAACTGTCATTCCCACTGCAAATATTTTTTATTTTTTATTTATATTTTTCATTCATAGTTTTTGTTTTTTTACATTGATAAATTAATTTATTTTATATATTTACACAAATCATATATTTAAGTATAATTAATTGATGTAATTATTTGATTATCGGTGGTACACTTATGAATTCATTATATCACATAAGGTAGAATATATTGGAGCGCGGTACACTACTGGCATTCGTGAACATTTTTAGTGACAGCAGGGTTAGCTGAACGTTTTGATATAAGATATGTGTAGGTGGGCTTGAAAATGACACAGTTATGGCAGTTTACAAATCATGTTCTGATTTTTCCTTCCACACTGCAGCTTTCTCACTTCTCACTCTAATGTGACTCAGCTGCCCCCTGAGTGACCTCTGCTTGCACCTGTGACTCAGTCAGTCACAGGTGTGTGAGAAGCTCTGCTCTAAACAGGCTGTTTAAACTTGCCAAGTTCACTGGCGATTGCCATTTTCAAACGCTTGTAGTTTTAAAAGTATAAATGCTACCGTGAAAAGGTTTATATTGTGACAATCACAAGAAAAAGACCTAAATTTTGATATATAGTATGTCTCTGCAATATTAAAAATGAAGGCACAGTCGCAGTTTAAAAACGTCCCTTAAAATGTCAGGTATCTAGAGTGGAGTTTCAATGAAAGTCAATGGGAGGGGTGAGGTGAAAACACATGGTCATATTCTGAAAACTATCAGTAGTATGTCTTAGCCGTGAACATTTTTAGTGACAGCAGGGTTAGCTGAACGTTTTGATATAAGATATGTGTAGGTGGGCTTGAAAATGACATAGTTATGGCAGTTTACAAATCATGTTCTGATTTTTCCTTTCACACTGCAGCTTTATCACTCTAATGTGACTCAGCTGCCCCCTGAGTGACCTTTGCTTGCACCTGTTACCTCAGTCAGTCACAGGTGTGTGAGAAGCTCTGCTGAAAACAGGCTGTTTAAACTTGCCAAGTTCACTGGCGATTGCCATTTTCAAACGCTTGTAGTTTTAAAAGTAAAAATGCTACCGTGAAAAGGTTTATATTGTGACAATCACAAGAAACAGACCTAAATTTTGATGTATAGTATGTCTCTGAAAGATAAAAAATGAAGGCACAGTCGCAGTTTAAAAACGTCCCTTAAAATTTCTTGTGTCTAAAGTGGAGTTTCAATGAAAGTCAATGGGAGGGGTGAGGTCCAAACAAATGGTCATATTGTGAAAACTATCAGGAGTATGTCCTAGCCGTGAACATTTTTAGTGACAGCAGGGTTAGCTGAACGTTTTGATATAAGATATGTGTAGGTGGGCTTGAAAATGGCAGAGTGATGGCAGTTTACAAATCATGTTCTGATTTTTCTGATTTTTCCTTTACACACTCTAGCTGTGCTCTGCTTCTCAATGCATTCCTATGGGAAAATTTCGCCGCAAAAACCGCGATATTTCTTGAACGATTCGGCGAAACGTTCCACAAAGTAATAGCAATCCGATCGGGAACAATCCGCACGTTTTGATATATTACTTGTATTTGTAGTGTAAAAACTGTGGGAGGAGTTAGCGTGGCAAATATGGCTATAATAAGAATAAGAATAAAAACTAGACAATCTACAATTTCTGGGGAAATTGTGTAAAGTGTTCTTGCCGCAACCTTTACCAAATGATTGATGAAATGTAAGCAGTGCACATTGCAAGCCTTATAGTGAGAAATGCATTTCAGCTTGTATTTTGAAGCTCACAGTCCAGCCTCGTGAGTCATCTGCCTCTTGAGTGACCTTTGGTTGCTGCACCTGGAGAGGGCGGAGTAGGCTAACTGTGCTGAGACAGCTGGGTTGCTATGACAACTCACTCTGAGAGGAATGTCAGCATGCCTGTTCTAAACAGGCTTTTTAAACTTGCCAAGTTCAATTGCGTGCTAAAATTAGTATTAATTAAATATTAAAGAAAAGAAACATAGTGTCTTATCCGGGATATCAATTATTTATTTTTATTTTTATTTTAATTTTTTTTTAATTTTAATTTTAATTTTAATTTTATTTTATTTTATTTTTAATTTTATTTTTATTTTAATTTTATGTTAATTTTAATTTTATTTTTATTTTATTTTAATTTTATTTTTATTTTAATTTTATGTTAATTGTAATTTTATTTTAATTTTAATTTAATTTTATTTTTAATTTAATTTTTATTTTTATTTTAATTTTATGTTAATTTTAATTTTATTTTTTTTTTTTTTTTAATTTTATTTTAATTTTAATTTTATGTTAATTTTATTTTTATTTTAATTTTTTTTTTTAATTTAATTTTATTTTTATTTTAATTTTTATTTTTATTTTATTTTTAATTTTATTTTAATTTTAATTTAATTTTTATTTTTATCCAGACTGAATAATAATACCATCTCATTTATACAGAAGGAACTGTCATTCCCACTGCAAATATTTTTTATTTATTTTAATTTTAATTTTATTTTTATTTTTATTTTAATTTTATTTTATTTTTATCCAGACTGAATAATAACACCATCTCATTTATACAGAAGGAACTGTCATTCCCACTGCAAATATTTTTTATTTTTTATTTATATTTTTCATTCATAGTTTTTGTTTTTTCACATTGATAAATTAATTTATTTGATATATTTACACAAATCATATATTTAAGTATAATTAATTGATGTAATTATTTGATTATCGGTGGTACACTTATGAATTCATTATATCACATAAGGTAGAATATATTGGAGCGCGGTACACTACTGGCATTCGTGAACATTTTTAGTGACAGCAGGGTTAGCTGAACGTTTTGATATAAGATATGTGTAGGTGGGCTTGAAAATGACATAGTTATGGCAGTTTACAAATCATGTTTTGATTTTTCCTTCCACACTGCAGCTTTCTCACTCTAATGTGACTCAGCTGCCCCCTGAGTGACCTTTGGTTGCACCTGTTACCTCAGTCAGTCACAGGTGTGTGACAAGCTCTGCTCTAAACAGGCTGTTTAAACTTGCCAAGTTCACTGGCGATTGCCATTTTCAAACGCTTGTAGTTTTAAAAGTATAAATGCTACCGTGAAAAGGTTTATATTGTGACAATCACAAGAAAAAGACCTAAATTTTGATATATAGTATGTCTCTGCAATATTAAAAATGAAGGCACAGTCGCAGTTTAAAAACGTCCCTTAAAATGTCAGGTATCTAGAGTGGAGTTTCAATGAAAGTCAATGGGAGGGGTGAGGTGCAAACACATGGTCATATTCTGAAAACTATCAGGAGTATGTCCTAGCCGTGAACATTTTTAGTGACAGCAGGGTTAGCTGAACGTTTTGATATAAGATATGTGTAGGTGGGCTTGAAAATGACATAGTTATGGCAGTTTACAAATTATGTTCTGATTTTTCCTTCCACACTGCAGCTTTCTCACTCTAATGTGACTCAGCTGCCCCCTGAGTGACCTTTGCTTGCACCTGTTACCTCAGTCAGTCACAGGTGTGTGACAAGTTCTGCTCTAAACAGACTATTTAAACTTGCCAAGTTCACTGGCGATTGCCATTTTCAAACGCTTGTAGTTTTAAAAGTATAAATGCTACCGTGAAAAGGTTTATACTGTGACAATCACAAGAAAAAGACCTAAATTTTGATGTATAGTATGTCTCTGAAAGATAAAAAATGAAGGCACAGTCGCAGTTTAAAAACGTCCCTTAAAATTTCTTGTGTCTAAAGTGGAGTTTCAATGAAAGTCAATGGGAGGGATGAGGTCCAAACAAATGGTCATATTCTGAAAACTATCAGGAGTATGTCCTAGCCGTGAACATTTTTAGTGACAGCAGGGTTAGCTGAACGTTTTGATATAAGATATGTGTAGGTGGGCTTGATAATGACATAGTGATGGCAGTTTACAAATCATGTTCTGATTTTTCCTTTCACACTGCAGCTTTCTCACTCTAATGTGACTCAGCTGCCCCCTGAGTGACCTTTGCTTGCACCTGTTACCTCAGTCAGTCACAGGTGTGTGAGGAGCTGTGCTCTAAACAGGCTATTTAAACTTGCCAAGTTCACTGGCGATTGCCATTTTCAAACGCTTGTAGTTTTAAAAGTATAAATGCTACAGTGAAAAGGTTTATACTGTGACAATCACAAGAAACAGACCTAAATTTTGATGTATAGTATGTCTCTGAAAGATAAAAAATGAAGGCACAGTCGCAGTTTAAAAACGTCCCTTAAAATTTCTTGTGTCTAAAGTGGAGTTTCAATGAAAGTCAATGGGAGGGGTGAGGTCCAAACAAATGGTCATATTGTGAAAACTATCAGGAGTATGTCCTAGCCGTGGACATTTTTAGTGACAGCAGGGTTAGCTGAACGTTTTGATATAAGATATGTGTAGGTGGGCTTGAAAATGGCAGAGTGATGGCAGTTTACAAATCATGTTCTGATTTTTCCTTTGCACACTCTAGCTGTGCTCTGCTGCCACTCTAAATGCACCATTCATTCCTATGGGAAAATTTCGCCGCAAAAACCGCGATATTTCTTGAACGATTCGGCGAAACGTTCCACAAAGTAATAGCAATCCGATCGAGAACAATCCGCACGTTTTGATATATTACTTGTCTTTGTAGTGTAAAAACTGTGGGAGGAGTTAGCGTGGCAAATTTGGCTATAATAATAAGAATAAGAACTAGACAATCTACAATTTCTGGGGAAATTGTGTAAAGTGTTCTTGCCGCAACCTTTACCAAATGATTGATGAAATGTAAGCAGTGCACATTGCAAGCCTGATAGTGAGAAATGCATTTCAGCTTGTATTTTGAAGCTCACAGTCCAGCCTCGTGAGTCATCTGCCTCTTGAGTGACCTTTGGTTGCTGCACCTGGAGAGGGCGGAGTAGGCTCACTGTGCTGAGACAGCTGGGTTGCTATGACAACTCACTCTGAGAGGAATGTCAGCATGTGTGTTCTAAACAGGCTTTTTAAACTTGCCAAGTTCAATTGCGTGCTAAAATTAGTATTAATTAAATATTAAAGAAAAGAAACATAGTGTCTTATCCGGGATATCAATTATTTATTTATTTTTTTATTTTAATTTTTTTTTATTTTAATTTTATTTTAATTTTAATTTTTATTATTTTATTTTATTTTTAATTTTATTTTTATTTTATTTTAATTTTATATTTATTTTTATTTTAATTTTATATTTATTTTTATTTTAATTTTATATTTATTTTTATTTTAATTTTAATTTTATTTTAATTTTATTTTTATTTTAATTTTATGTTAATTTTATTTTTATTTTAATTTTATGTTAATTTTAATTTTATTTTTATTTTTATTTTAATTTTATTTTATTTTTAATTTTATTTTTATTTTTAATTTTATTTTTATTTTTATTTTTATTTTAATTTTATGTTAATTTAATTTTATTTTAATTTTTATTTTAATTTTATTTTTATTTTAATTTTATGTTCATTTTATTTTGATTTTAATTTTTTTTTAATTTTAATTTTATTTTTATTTTAATTTTTATTTTTATTTTATTTTTAATTTTATTTTAATTTTAATTTTATTTTTTTTTTATTTTAATTAAATTTTTATTTTATTTTTTTTTTTTATCCAGACTGAATAATAATACCATCTCATTTATACAGAAGGAACTGTCATTCCCACTGCAAATATTTTTTATTTATTTTAATTTTTATTTAATTTTAATTTTATTTTTATTTTAATTTTATTTTAATTTTAATTTTTATTATTTTATTTTATTTTTAATTTTATTTTTATTTTATTTTAATTTTATATTTATTTTTATTTTAATTTTATATTTATTTTTATTTTAATTTTATATTTATTTTTATTTTAATTTTAATTTTATTTTAATTTTATTTTTATTTTAATTTTATGTTAATTTTATTTTTATTTTAATTTTATGTTAATTTTAATTTTATTTTTATTTTTATTTTAATTTTATTTTATTTTTAATTTTATTTTTATTTTTAATTTTATTTTTATTTTTATTTTTATTTTAATTTTATGTTAATTTAATTTTATTTTAATTTTTATTTTAATTTTATTTTTATTTTAATTTTATGTTCATTTTATTTTGATTTTAATTTTTTTTTAATTTTAATTTTATTTTTATTTTAATTTTTATTTTTATTTTATTTTTAATTTTATTTTAATTTTAATTTTATTTTTTTTTTATTTTAATTAAATTTTTATTTTATTTTTTTTTTTTATCCAGACTGAATAATAATACCATCTCATTTATACAGAAGGAACTGTCATTCCCACTGCAAATATTTTTTATTTATTTTAATTTTTATTTAATTTTAATTTTATTTTTATTTTAATTTTATTTTAATTTTAATTTTATTTTTATTTTAATTTTATTTTTATTTTATTTTTATTTTTAATTTTATTTTAATTTTAATTTTTAATTTTATTTTTATTTTAATTTTATTTTATTTTTATTTTTATCCAGACTGAATAATAACACCATCTCATTTATACAGAAGGAACTGTCATTCCCACTGCAAATATTTTTTATTTTTTATTTATATTTTTCATTCATAGTTTTTGTTTTTTCACATTGATAAATTAATTTATTTTATATATTTACACAAATCATATATTTAAGTATAATTAATTGATGTAATTATTTGATTATCGGTGGTACACTTATGAATTCATTATATCACATAAGGTAGAATATATTGGAGCGCGGTACACTACTGGCATTCGTGAACATTTTTAGTGACAGCAGGGTTAGCTGAACGTTTTGATATAAGATATGTGTAGGTGGGCTTGAAAATGGCAGAGTGATGGCAGTTTACAAATCATGTTCTGATTTTTCTGATTTTTCCTTTGCACACTCTAGCTGTGCTGTGCTGCTCAATGCATTCCTATGGGAAAATTTCGCCGCAAAAACCGCGATATTTCTTGAACGATTCGGCGAAACGTTCTACAAAGTAATAGCAATCCGATCGGGATCAATGCGCACGTTTTGATATATTACTTGTCTTTGTAGTGTAAAAACTGTGGGAGGAGTTAGCGTGGCAAATATGGCTATAATAAGAATAAGAATTAGATTTCAAATATGGCAGAGAAGAGCGGTTAAAAACAAACTGCTTCAAATTGCTCACTTCACTGGTGTCTTCACAATTTCTGTGGAAATTGTGTGGTGTTCTGGCCTCCACACACTGGAGTGGGTGGAGTAGCTTTTGTCTCTCTGCTTCCTGCTCACACAGCTGGGTTCCTATGGCAACTCCCTCCACACCAAGGGCAGAGTCATGGTTATAAACAAACTGCTCCAAGTTGCTGACATCACTGGCGATTGCCATCTTCAAACGGTTGTAGTTTTAAAAGTATAAATGCTACCGTGAAAAGGCTTATATTGTGACAATCACAAGAAACAGACCTAAATTTTGATATATAGTATGTCTCTGCAATATTAAAAATGAAGGCACAGTCGCAGTTTAAAAACGTCCCTTAAAATTTCTTGTGTCTAAAGTGGAGTTTCAATGAAAGTCAATGGGAGGATTGAGGTGCAAACACATGGTCATATTCTGAAAACTATCAGGAGTATGTCCTAGCCGTGAACATTTTTAGTGACAGCAGGGTTAGCTGAACGTTTTGATATAAGATATGTGTAGGTGGGCTTGAAAATGACATAGTGATGGCAGTTTACAAATCATGTTCTGATTTTTCCTTTCACACTGCAGCTTTCTCACTCTAATGTGACTCAGCTGCCCTCTGAGTGACCTTTGCTTGCACCTGTTACCTCAGTCAGTCACAGGTGTGTGAGGAGCTGTGCTCTAAACAGGCTGTTTAAACTTGCCAAATTCACTGGCGATTGCCATCTTCAAACGCTTGTAGTTTTAAAAGTATAAATGCTACCGTGAAAAGGTTTATATTGTGACAATCACAAGAAAAAGACCTACAGTTTGATGTATAGTATGTCTCTGAAAGATAACAAATGAAGGCACAGTCGCAGTTTAAAAATGTCCCTTAAAATGTCTGGTGTCTAGAGTGGAGTTTCAATGAAAGTCAATGGGAGGGGTGATGTGCAAACAAATGGTCATATTCTGAAAACTATCAGGAGTATGTCCTAGCCGTGAACATTTTTAGTGACAGCAGGGTTAGCTGAACGTTTTGATATAAGATATGTGTAGGTGGGCTTGAAAATGGCAGAGTGATGGCAGTTTACAAATCATGTTCTGATTTTTCCTTTGCACACTCTAGCTGTGCACTGCTGCCACTCTACATGCACCATTCATTCCTATGGGAAAATTTCGCCACAAAAACCGCGATATTTCTTGAACGATTCGGCGAAACGTTCCACAAAGTAATAGCAATCCGATCGGGAACAATCCGCACGTTTTGATATATTACTTGTATTTGTAGTGTAAAAACTGTGGGAGGAGTTAGCGTGGCAAATTTGGCTATAATAATAAGAATAAAAATAAGAATAAGAATAAGAATATATTTGTGAGATAACAATAAGTGTTCCTTGCTATGCAAGAACACTTAATAAAAATAAGAATAAGAATATATTTGTGAGATAACAATAAGTGTTCCTTGCTATGCAAGAACACTTAACTAGACAATCTACAATTTCTGGGGAAATTGTGTAAAGTGTTCTTGCCGCAACCTTTACCAAATGATTGATGAAATGTAAGCAGTGCACATTGCAAGCCTGATAGTGAGAAATGCATTTCAGCTTGTATTTTGAAGCTCACAGTCCAGCCTGGTGAGTCATCTGCCTCTTGAGTGACCTTTGGTTGCTGCACCTGGAGAGGGCGGAGTAGGCTCACTGTGCTGAGACAGCTGGGTTGCTATGACAACTCACTCTGAGAGGAATGTCAGCATGTGTGTTCTAAACAGGCTTTTTAAACTTGCCAAGTTCAATTGTGTGCTAAAATTAGTATTAATTAAATATTAAAGAAAAGAAACATAGTGTCTTATCCGGGATATCAATTATTTATTTTTATTTTTATTTTAATTTTTTTTTTATTTTAATTTTATTTTAATTTTAATTTTTATTATTTTATTTTATTTTATTTTATTTTTAATTTTATTTTTATTTTTATTTTATTTTAATTTTATGTTTATTTCAAATTTAATTTTATTTTAATTTTAATTTTAATTTTATTTTAATTTTAATTTTATTTTAATTTTATTTTTATTTTAATTTTATGTTAATTTTAATTTTATTTTTATTTTTATTTTATTTTTATTTTATTTTTAATTTTATTTTAATTTTTATTTTTAATTTTATTTTTATTTTTATTTTAATTTTAATTTTATTTTTATTTTAATTTTATTTTTATTTTAATTTTTATTTTATTTTTAATTTAATTTTAATTTTAATTTTATTTTTTTTTATTTTAATTAAATTTTTATTTTATTTTTATTTTTATCCAGACTGAATAATAATACCATCTCATTTATACAGAAGGAACTGTCATTCCCACTGCAAATATTTTTTATTTATTTTAATTTTAATTTTAATTTAATTTTTATTTTATTTTTCATTTTTATTTTATTTTTAATTTTATTTTAATTTAAATTTTATTTTTTTTTTATTTTAATTAAATTTTTATTTTATTTTTATTTTTATCCAGACTGAATAATAATACCATCTCATTTATACAGAAGGAACTGTCATTCCCACTGCAAATATTTTTTATTTATTTTAATTTTTATTTAATATTTATTTTATTTTTAATTTTTATTTTGTTTTAATTTTAATTTTTAATTTTATTTTTATTTTAATTTTATTTTATTTTTATTTTTATCCAGACTGAATAATAACACCATCTCATTTATACAGAAGGAACTGTCATTCCCACTGCAAATATTTTTTATTTTTTATTTATATTTTTCATTCATAGTTTTTGTTTTTTCACATTGATAAATTAATTTATTTTATATATTTACACAAATCATATATTTAAGTATAATTAATTGATGTAATTATTTGATTATCGGTGGTACACTTATGAATTCATTATATCACATAAGGTAGAATATATTGGAGCGCGGTACACTACTGGTATTCGTGAACATTTTTAGTGACAGCAGGGTTAGCTGAACGTTTTGATATAAGATATGTGTAGGTGGGCTTGAAAATGAAAGAGTGATGGCAGTTTACAAATCATGTTCTGATTTTTCTGATTTTTCCTTTGCACACTCTAGCTGTGCTGTGCTGCTCAATGCATTCCTATGGGAAAATTTCGCCGCAAAAACCGCGATATTTCTTGAACGATTCGGCGAAACGTTCTACAAAGTAATAGCAATCCGATCGGGATCAATGCGCACGTTTTGATATATTACTTGTCTTTGTAGTGTAAAAACTGTGGGAGGAGTTAGCGTGGCAAATATGGCTATAATAAGAATAAGAATTAGATTTCAAATATGGCAGAGAAGAGCGGTTAAAAACAAACTGCTTCAAATTGCTTACTTCACTGGCGTCTTCACAATTTCTGTGGAAATTGTGTGGTGTTCTGGCCTCCACACAACTGGAGTGGGCAGGTTAGCTTTTGTCTCTCTGCTTCCTGCTCACACAGCTGGGTTCCTATGGCAACTCCCTCCACACCAAGGGCAGAGTCATGGTTATAAACAAACTGCTCCAAGTTGCTGACATCACTGGCGATTGCCATCTTCAAACGCTTGTAGATTTAAAAGTATAAATGCTACCGTGAAAAGGCTTATATTGTGACAATCACAAGAAACAGACCTAAATTTTGATGTATAGTATGTCTCTGCAATATTAAAAATGAAGGCACAGTCGCAGTTTAAAAACGTCCCTTAAAATTTCTTGTGTCTAAAGTGGAGTTTCAATGAAAGTCAATGGGAGGAGTGAGGTGCAAACAAATGGTCATATTCTGAAAACTATCAGGAGTATGTCCTAGCCGTGAACATTTTTAGTGACAGCAGGGTTAGCTGAACGTTTTGATATAAGATATGTGTAGGTGGGCTTGAAAATGACATAGTTATGGCAGTTTACAAATCATGTTCTGATTTTTCCTTTCACACTGTAGATTTCTCACTCTAATGTGACTCAGCTGCCCCCTGAGTGACCTTTGCTTGCACCTGTTACCTCAGTCAGTCACAGGTGTGTGAGAAGCTCTGCTGAAAACAGGCTGTTTAAACTTGCCAAGTTCACTGGCGATTGCCATTTTCAAACACTTGTAGTTTTAAAAGTATACATGCTACCGTGAAAAGGTTTATATTGTGACAATCACAAGAAAAAGACCTAAATTTTGATATATAGTATGTCTCTGCAATATTAAAAATGAAGGCACAGTCGCAGTTTAAAAACGTCCCTTAACATTTCTTGTGTCTAAAGTGGAGTTTCAATGAAAGTCAATGGGAGGGGTGAGGTCCAAACAAATGGTCATATTGTGAAAACTATCAGGAGTATGTCCTAGCCGTGAACATTTTTAGTGACAGCAGGGTTAGCTGAACGTTTTGATATAAGATATGTGTAGGTGGGCTTGAAAATGACATAGTGATGGCAGTTTACAAATCATGTTCTGATTTTTCCTTTGCACACTCTAGCTGTGCTCTGCTGCCACTCTAGATGCACCATTCATTCCTATGGGAAAATTTTGCCGCAAAAACCGCGATATTTCTTGAACGATTCGGCGAAACGTTCCACAAAGTAATAGCAATCCGATCGGGAACAATCCGCACGTTTTGATATATTACTTGTCTTTGTAGTGTAAAAACTGTGGGAGGAGTTAGCGTGGCAAATTTGGCTATAATAATAAGAATAAGAATAAAAATAAGAACTAGACAATCTACAATTTCTGGGGAAATTGTGTAAAGTGTTCTTGCCGCAACCTTTACCAAATGATTGATGAAATGTAAGCAGGGCACATTGCAAGCCTGATAGTGAGAAATGCATTTCAGCTTGTATTTTGAAGCTCACAGTCCAGCCTGGTGAGTCATCTGCCTCTTGAGTGACCTTTGGTTGCTGCACCTGGAGAGGGCGGAGTAGGCTCACTGTGCTGAGACAGCTGGGTTGCTATGACAACTCACTCTGAGAGGAATGTCAGCATGTGTGTTCTAAACAGGCTTTTTAAACTTGCCAAGTTCAATTGCGTGCTAAAATTAGTATTAATTAAATATTAAAGAAAAGAAACATAGTGTCTTATCCGGGAAATCAATTATTTATTTTTATTTTTATTTTAATTTTTTTTTTATTTTAATTTTATTTTAATTTTTATTATTTTATTTTATTTTTAATTTTATTTTTATTTTTATTTTATTTTAATTTTATGTTTATTTTTATTTTAATTTTAATTTTATTTTAATTTTATTTTTATTTTAATTTTATGTTAATTTTAATTTTATTTTTATTTTAATTTTAATTTTATTTTATTTTTAATTTTATTTTTATTTTTAATTTTATTTTTATTTTAATTTTAATTTTAATTTTATTTTTATTTTAATTTTATGTTAATTTTAATTTTATTTTTATTTTTATTTTAATTTTAATTTTATTTTTATTTTAATTTTATGTTAATTTAATTTTATTTTAATTTTTATTTTAATTTTATTTTTATTTTAATTTTATGTTAATTTTATTTTGATTTTAATTTTTTTTTAAATTTAATTTTATTTTAATTTTTATTTTTATTTTATTTTAAATTTTATTTTAATTTTAATTTTTTTTTTTTTATTTTAATTAAATTTTTATTTTATTTTTATTTTTATCCAGACTGAATAAGAATACCATCTCATTTATACAGAAGGAACTGTCATTCCCACTGCAAATATTTTTTATTTATTTTAATTTTTATTTAATTTTTTTTTTATTTTTAATTTTTATTTTGTTTTAATTTTAATTTTTAATTTTATTTTTATTTTAATTTTATTTTATTTTTATTTTTATCCAGACTGAATAATAACACCATCTCATTTATACAGAAGGAACTGTCATTCCCACTGCAAATATTTTTTATTTTTTATTTATATTTTTCATTCATAGTTTTTGTTTTTTCACATTGATAAATTAATTTATTTTATATATTTACACAAATCATATATTTAAGTATAATTAATTGATGTAATTATTTGTACACTTATGAATTCATTATATCACATAAGGTAGAATATATTGGAGCGCGGTACACTACTGGTATTCGTGAACATTTTTAGTGACAGCAGGGTTAGCTGAACGTTTTGATATAAGATATGTGTAGGTGGGCTTGAAAATGAAAGAGTGATGGCAGTTTACAAATCATGTTCTGATTTTTCTGATTTTTCCTTTGCACACTCTAGCTGTGCTGTGCTGCTCAATGCATTCCTATGGGAAAATTTCGCCGCAAAAACCGCGATATTTCTTGAACGATTCGGCGAAACGTTCTACAAAGTAATAGCAATCCGATCGGGATCAATGCGCACGTTTTGATATATTACTTGTCTTTGTAGTGTAAAAACTGTGGGAGGAGTTAGCGTGGCAAATATGGCTATAATAAGAAAAAGAATTAGATTTCAAATATGGCAGAGAAGAGCGGTTAAAAACAAACTGCTTCAAATTGCTTACTTCACTGGCGTCTTCACAATTTCTGTGGAAATTGTGTGGTGTTCTGGCCTCCACACAACTGGAGTGGGCAGGTTAGCTTTTGTCTCTCTGCTTCCTGCTCACACAGCTGGGTTCCTATGGCAACTCCCTCCACACCAAGGGCAGAGTCATGGTTATAAACAAACTGCTCCAAGTTGCTGACATCACTGGCGATTGCCATCTTCAAACGGTTGTAGTTTTAAAAGTATAAATGCTACCGTAAAAAGGCTTATATTGTGACAATCACAAGAAACAGACCTAAATTTTGATATATAGTATGTCTCTGCAATATTAAAAATGAAGGCACAGTCGCAGTTTAAAAACGTCCCTTAAAATTTCTTGTGTCTAAAGTGGAGTTTCAATGAAAGTCAATGGGAGGAGTGAGGTGCAAACAAATGGTCATATTCTGAAAACTATCAGGAGTATGTCCTAGCCGTGAACATTTTTAGTGACAGCAGGGTTAGCTGAACGTTTTGATATAAGATATGTGTAGGTGGGCTTGAAAATGACATAGTTATGGCAGTTTACAAATCATGTTCTGATTTTTCCTTCCACATTGCAGCTTTCTCACTCTAATGTGACTCAGCTGCCCCCTGAGTGACCTTTGCTTGCACCTGTTACCTCAGTCAGTCACAGGTGTGTGAGGAGCTGTGCTCTAAACAGGCTATTTAAACTTGCCAAATTCGCTGGCGATTGCCATCTTCAAACGCTTGTAGTTTTAAAAGTATAAATGCTACCGTGAAAAGGTTTATATTGTGACAATCACAAGAAAAAGACCTACAGTTTGATGTATAGTATGTCTCTGAAAGATAACAAATGAAGGCACAGTCGCAGTTTAAAAACGTCCCTTAAAATGTCTGGTGTCTAGAGTGGAGTTTCAATGAAAGTCAATGGGAGGGGTGATGTGCAAACAAATGGTCATATTCTGAAAACTATCAGGAGTATGTCCTAGCCGTGAACATTTTTAGTGACAGCAGGGTTAGCTGAACGTTTTGATATAAGATATGTGTAGGTGGGCTTGAAAATGGCAGAGTGATGGCAGTTTACAAATCATGTTCTGATTTTTCCTTTGCACACTCTAGCTGTGCTCTGCTGCCACTCTAGATGCACCATTCATTCCTATGGGAAAATTTCGCCGCAAAAACCGCGATATTTCTTGAACGATTCGGCGAAACGTTCCACAAAGTAATAGCAATCCGATCGGGAACAATCCGCACGTTTTGATATATTACTTGTCTTTGTAGTGTAAAAACTGTGGGAGGAGTTAGCGTGGCAAATTTGGCTATAATAATAAGAATAAAAACTAGACAATCTACAATTTCTGGGGAAATTGTGTAAAGTGTTCTTGCCGCAACCTTTACCAAATGATTGATGAAATGTAAGCAGTGCACATTGCAAGCCTGATAGTGAGAAATGCATTTCAGCTTGTATTTTGAAGCTCACAGTCCAGCCTGGTGAGTCATCTGCCTCTTGAGTGACCTTTGGTTGCTGCACCTGGAGAGGGCGGAGTAGGCTCACTGTGCTGAGACAGCTGGGTTGCTATGACAACTCACTCTGAGAGGAATGTCAGCATGTGTGTTCTAAACAGGCTTTTTAAACTTGCCAAGTTCAATTGCGTGCTAAAATTAGTATTAATTAAATATTAAAGAAAAGAAACATAGTGTCTTATCCGGGATATCAATTATTTATTTTTATTTTTATTTTAATTTTTATTTTATTTTAATTTTATTTTAATTGTAATTTTTATTATTTTATTTTATTTTATTTTTAATTTCATTTTTATTTTTATTTTATTTTAATTTTAATTTTATGTTTATTTTTATTTTATTTTAATTTTATTTTTATTTTAATTTTATGTTAATTTTAATTTTATTTTTATTTTAATTTTAATTTTATTTTATTTTTAATTTTATTTTTAATTGTATTTTTATTTTTATTTTAATTTTAATTTTATTTTTATTTTAATTTTATGTTAATTTTATTTTTATTTTAATTTTAATTTTATTTTTATTTTTATTTTAATTTTATGTTAATTTTATTTTTATTTTAATTTTTTTTTATTTTAATTTTATTTTTATTTTAATTTTAATTTTTATTTTATTTTTAATTTTATTTTAATTTTAATTTTATTTTTTTTTAATTTTAATTAAATTTTTATTTTATTTTTATTTTTATCCAGACTGAATAATAATACCATCTCATTTATACAGAAGGAACTGTCATTCCCACTGCAAATATTTTTTATTTATTTTAATTTTTATTTAATTTTTAATTTTATTTTTATTTTAATTTTATTTTATTTTTATTTTTATCCAGACTGAATAATAACACCATCTCATTTATACAGAAGGAACTGTCATTCCCACTGCAAATATTTTTTATTTATATTTTTCATTCATAGTTTTTGTTTTTTCACATTGATAAATTAATTTATTTTATATATTTACACAAATCATATATTTAAGTATAATTAATTGATGTAATTATTTGATTATCGGTGGTACACTTATGAATTCATTATATCACATAAGGTAGAATATATTGGAGCGCGGTACACTACTGGTATTCGTGAACATTTTTAGTGACAGCAGGGTTAGCGGAACGTTTTGATATAAGATATGTGTAGGTGGGCTTGAAAATGGCAGAGTGATGGCAGTTTACAAATCATGTTCTGATTTTTCTGATTTTTCCTTTGCACACTCTAGCTGTGCTGTGCTGCTCAATGCATTCCTATGGGAAAATTTCGCCGCAAAAACCGCGATATTTTTTGAACGATTCGGCGAAACGTTCTACAAAGTAATAGCAATCCGATCGGGATCAATGCGCACGTTTTGATATATTACTTGTCTTTGTAGTGTAAAAACTGTGGGAGGAGTTAGCGTGGCAAATATGGCTATAATAAGAAAAAGAATTAGATTTCAAATATGGCAGAGAAGAGCGGTTAAAAACAAACTGCTTCAAATTGCTCACTTCACTGGCGTCTTCACAATTTCTGTGGAAATTGTGTGGTGTTCTGGTCTCCACACAACTGGAGTGGGCAGGTTAGCTTTTGTCTCTCTGCTTCCTGCTCACACAGCTGGGTTCCTATGGCAACTCCCTCCACACCAAGGGCAGAGTCATGGTTATAAACAAACTGCTCCAAGTTGCTGACATCACTGGCGATTGCCATCTTCAAACGGTTGTAGTTTTAAAAGTATAAATGGTACCGTGAAAAGGCTTATATTGTGACAATCACAAGAAACAGACCTAAATTTTGATATATAGTATGTCTCTGCAATATTAAAAATGAAGGCACAGTCGCAGTTTAAAAACGTCCCTTAAAATTTCTTGTGTCTAAAGTGGAGTTTCAATGAAAGTCAATGGGAGGAGTGAGGTGCAAACAAATGGTCATATTCTGAAAACTATCAAGAGTATGTCCTAGCCGTGAACATTTTTAGTGACAGCAGGGTTAGCTGAACGTTTTGATATAAGATATGTGTAGGTGGGCTTGATAATGACATAGTTATGGCAGTTTACAAATCATGTTCTGATTTTTCCTTTCACATTGTAGCTTTCTCACTCTAATGTGACTCAGCTGCCCCCTGAGTGACCTTTGCTTGCACCTGTTACCTCAGTCAGTCACAGGTGTTTGAGAAGCTGTGCTCTAAACAGGCTATTTAAACTTGCCAAATTCACTGGCGATTGCCATCTTCAAACGCTTGTAGTTTTAAAAGTATAAATGCTACCGTGAAAAGGTTTATATTGTGACAATCACAAGAAAAAGACCTACAGTTTGATGTATAGTGTGTCTCTGAAAGATAACAAATGAAGGCACAGTCGCAGTTTAAAAACGTCCCTTAAAATGTCTGGTGTCTAGAGTGGAGTTTCAATGAAAGTCAATGGGAGGTGTGAGGTCCAAACAAATGGTCATATTGTGAAAACTATCAGGAGTATGTCCTAGCCGTGAACATTTTTAGTGACAGCAGGGTTAGCTGAACGTTTTGATATAAGATATGTGTAGGTGGACTTGAAAATGAAAGAGTGATGGCAGTTTACAAATCATGTTCTGATTTTTCTGATTTTTCCTTTGCACACTCTAGCTGTGCTGTGCTGCTCAATGCATTCCTATGGGAAAATTTCGCCGCAAAAACCGCGATATTTCTTGAACGATTCGGCGAAACGTTCTACAAAGTAATAGCAATCCGATCGGGATCAATGCGCACATTTTGATATATTACTTGTCTTTGTAGTGTAAAAACTGTGGGAGGAGTTAGCGTGGCAAATATGGCTATAATAAGAATAAGAATAAGAATAAGAATATATATGTGAGATAACAATAAGTGTTCCTTGCTATGCAAGAACACTTAATAAGAATAAGAATAAGAATATATTTGTGAGATAACAATAAGTGTTCCTTGCTATGCAAGAACACTTAATAAGAATATATTTGTGAGATAACAATAAGTGTTCCTTGCTATGCAAGAACACTTAATAAGAATATACTTGTGAGATAACAATAAGTGTTCCTTGCTATGCAAGAACACTTAATAAGAATAAGAATATATATGTGAGATAACAGTAAGTGTTCCTTGCTATGCAAGAACACTTAATAAGAATATATATGTGAGATAACAATAAGTGTTCCTTGCTATGCAAGAACACTTAATAAGAATATACTTGTGAGATAACAATAAGTGTTCCTGCTATGCAAGAACACTTAATAAAAATAAGAACTAGAAAATCTACAATTTCTGGTGAAATTGTGTAAAGTGTTCTTGCCTCCACCAGTAGTCTACAATTGGAGTGGGCGGAGTAACTGGGTGGAGTGGGTGGAGTAACTGGGTGGAGTGGGCGGAGTAACTGTTGTGTTGTTGGAGTGCCTGGAGTAAGTGTAAAAAGGTTGGACTGGGCAGAGTAACTTTATGGAGTGTTTGGAGTGAGTAAAGATAGTAAACATTACATTACCCATTGATTGATCAAATTTAAAAAGTGCACATGACAAGCTTGATAGAGTGAGTAATGCATTTCAACTTTTAATTATTTATATAGCAAATTCAATTGCAATTTTGTTGCCCAAAGTGCTTCACAGTTACATTAAAACATACATTTATAAAAACATTAACAGCATTATCAAGTCTAGCAGATGAAGGTATGACCACATGCATTTGGGGGGTCTCAGCATCTTGACGTAGAATGGAGGTGAAGGTGTGCTATCTGTTTTGTCTTGGAAATTCGCTTTTAACAAATTTCTCCTTACCGTGAGTACTCGCAGTTGGATGCACAGAAATCCCCCATAAAGCTGTGCGAATCTCGCTTACCACGGCTGCAGCTAAACTACACGATTCCTGCCCATCCAACTGGGTTAGCTCTGTTGAGATGTGGGGAATGGAGCTCCGTTACCCAAGAATGATCAGGCGACACTCTCAGGTTGCTGTTCGAATGCACCAAGAGCAGGGTCCAACTCCAGCCTCGGATTTTTATTTACAAGCAGACACACGCCCCCCCACATGAATAAGGTCAATCCCCTCCCACAGAACAATGCAATGGGGAGTGCCAATACACAGGATGTACATTTTGATTGGAGCATAGCCTTTCCTATTATCTATCACTGGTCCTCCCTTATGAGCCCTCTGAGGTCAGCAGACTTCCTCCCCTTCCCCCCATGAGCCCTCTATGGAGAGCATACTTCCTGTCCTACTAGCTCCTATTGGTATGTAAATTCTCTGTACAAGCATTCCCTAGAAACACCAGTCTGTACCTGGATGGGCCCGATACGATCTTTATTAAAACACATCCATCCAGATACAGTTTCAGGTCGGTAATGGGTTGTAAGATATACATGAGCCTACACGCGGAGTTCACACCGCTTGGCGCCTTGCGTTATGAAGTCCATGTGGTACTATGCTGCTGATATGTGGATACAGGCCCGCGGCCTACCGCCGGCGGCATTCGCATCGAATGCCGTGGTGGTATACACGCCGGTCTATAAGCGCAGATCTGCCATCTCATCCATTACCGAGCTGAGTACTGTAATACATACATTGTACATGCGCATGGCCCAATTGCAGCCTTCAGAGCTTTAATTAAGCCACACGAGAGACATATGAATAACACTCATATATGACACATTTAAAGTTCAACCTGTAAATACAAAATGTCCATGACATTCCCTCCTGTTTTATCATATTCTCCTCGTGTTCCTTCTTGATCTTCTTCAGCTTGATGGGTGTAGTCTCAAAACCTCAAAGAGTTGGTCTTAGACCAGAGTTCCTGTAGTTGTCCCTGAGAATAAAGCTCCACGGGGTACCTGAAACAACAAGACCCGACGCAGACTCGACACAAACAGTCTTGATTGAAGCGATGATCCTCAAGAGCGTTGGAACCTTCACTACAGGAAGGCTCTTGCAAAAACCACAAACAGACTTGTGGTATGAATAAGGCTTGTGATCCCACGGTGGTCTGGGGAGATCCAGCAGCAGATTCTCAAATTGCCCCTGCAGACGGGGCCACACAAGGCTGTTCTCGACCCAGACAGTTTTCCAAATCGCAGACACAAACCATGATGAGGCTTGAAGCTTGCTTGGAGGTCTTGGAGAATGTGGTCTTCAGGGAGATAAATTAGAGGGAAGCCAGGACGTAATCTGCAGAGAAGGTGGTTGGTTGGTGAGGCCTTCCTCCGATCAGTGGTTGGAGTGGGATCCCAGGAGCAGGCATGGAGATGTGGTCGTCTGCCTGAGCTTGGTTTACACGGTCGATGAGGCAACAGGAACATCTCACCGCGGCATATAAAAGGCACAGGAAAAAGAGAAGCATTAGGACATACACTCCCACTTCCTTCAACCAAAATCCGATGGAGAACAGGAAATCTCCCAATCCTCCCAAACCCTTGAATGGATTCCAACCCTCACTAGCTATAGCTCTAGCTTTTCCCTGTAGTTCACTAACTTTGTCCATATGGGCCTGGACCTTGTCATCCCTCACAGGTGATAGTCCCAACAAACTTGTTACCTGTGCCAAAGCTGATGTTAAACCACACCTGAGTGCTGCCTAGCTGTCCAGTTACCCATAATGGACTGACAAGGGCCCTACAGGAGCTAGAGCTAATGTTGGTACTGAAACTGGTGTTACCTGCTAAAAATGTGTCATTAAGTTCTACCGACAAATGTCTACGTGGGGGCTGACCAGGGGTCCCTTGCTTTTTCATGCCGACACGGATGTCATATAGGGCATGAACAGCGGCCATTGCGGACATGTGATGACTGGGTGGGGGCTTAGAGCATACCCAACAGTTGGTTTTGTTGGCGGTTCTGGCTAAACGCAGATGCATTTTAAATAAAAGGTTGGGGTATCTGCCGTCTTTTCCTCCGTTCACACACATGTAAGACATACAAACAAAAAGAAAAAGGAAAATGACACCCCTCATTCTCTGGTGTAGCTGAAAAGCTTCTTGCAGTGGCTTGCGTGCACCCAGTTGTCTCGTCCCTCGAGCTTGAGTGAGGTAGGTGTCGTCAGCTGGACTTGGTATGGTCCGGTGAACCGTGGCTCGAGTCCGGTTCTTTGATGTTTCTTTAGGACGACCCAATCACCTAGCTCAATAGAAAGAACACCTGTTAATGCATTTGGATCCGGGAGCGATTTACGAACCCGGTGGTGTATCTTCTGCAGCTCCCGTTGCAGAGATTGCACGTAACCTGTAAGCTGTGAATGCGAAGATGACAACAGTTGAGGAAAGTACAACCCTGTTTTGGGAGGTCCCCCAAACAACACCTCGCAGGGTGACAGCCAAGGGGCATTCCAGATAAAATAGAGGGCAATGGGGAGACACTCAGGCCAAGGTTTTTGGGTATCGGCTATGATTTGGAGATCCTGTTTTTAAGGATTCCGTTGAGACGTTCAACCTTACCGCTACTCTCGGGGTGATACGGGGTGTGTAGCCCATGGTTGATGTGAAGGGCTTTACATACCTCTGTAAAGATCTGCTCAGTGAAGTGTGACCCCCTATCGGACTCGATGGTTTCAGGTAGACCCCAGTGGCACACAACCTCAAACAGGATTTTCTTCGCCATGGTACTAGCGTAGGCACACGTAACGGGCCACGCAACTCACATGCCCTGGCCAGTGCCCACAGCTCAGCTTCCTGAGCTGACATATGTGCTTTCAAAGAGCAACCAGTGTGTGGCTTACCGTCTTGGGTGTAGTACCTGGACCCATCGACAAAAAGATTTTTCGCTTCCGGTAGTGGCGTTTCCTTCACCGGGCTGATCGCCGCTGACTCCAGTTCCACCAAAGAAATGCAGTTGTGTCCTTTGGAAGAGAGGTTAGTAGTGGACAAAGAAGACATGTTAGCAGAAGAGGTGTTAGTGTTGTTAGTTGGGTTGCAAAATTCAGCACTGTCATTGCTGTCCTCCCCCCCCTTCTCATCTTCCAATACAGGAAGAAGAGAAGCTGGGTTAAGAATAGTGCATCGTTTGATAGTGAGGTTAGTAGGGGTTAGGAGGGCTTTCCCCTGAGAGGGGTACCTTGCCTTGGATGTCCTGTTTTTACAAGACCATTCTTGCTGCACTGGTGTCGGTGAGGCAAGGGAGGGGATGTTTTAATTCCTCTAGAAAAAGATGGATCGGGGCCGACACCGATTTGTCAACTTCCTATGAGGATTCATAGGAGTTACTTACCATGGTGGTCACAGGGGCGGAGGACTCATCCGGAATGAACTGCCACCGACCTTTAGGTAATTGGGGACAGCTCCTCCTTATATGCCCCGTTTGGTGGCACTGGAAGCACCTGGGTGGGGGCCTATCCTTCCTGTGACCCAGATCCCTTGGTTTTTCATGTGGGGTCTGGGACATAAGAACTTTGGCCTTGTCCTGTTTTCTCCTATCCATTTCCTTCTCTATTGCCGCAAGAGTGGAAAGGATAGCAGGGATAGACATCTCATTATATTCGGGTCGGGCTAGAACCAGCCTTTCCCGAATTTTGGTATCGATGCCTTCCAAAAATTTGGCCCGCAACAGAATGTGCGTCGCGGTCACCTTTACCCCTTCAGTTGGAGCATCAGGTCCACCTTCCAGATCCGCATCCAGTGCCGTCTGCTTGAGACGGCGCCAGAAGCAGGCGCTTTCCTCATTAGGACCCTGGGTGAGTTTCATCATGTCCGTAGTAGAGGTAGCACCATACATTTCTGGAAGCTTTGCCTTTAGCTGTGCACAAAACTCTTTGCCCCCTGAAGTCATCTCCTCATGAGTGGTTATAGAGCACCCTGCAATAACCGGGTGTCTATTCCCCTTAATTCGCAGATAGTCTGCAAATCGGTTGTTGAGAAGACTTCGTAGTTGGAAACAGAAGGAACTGGGGTGAAGCAGGGAGAAGGGAGAGGTAGAGGCAGAGGCAGAGGCTGAGGCATAGATATAGAAGACACGAAAGGTACGCCAAGAGTGATGTCACTAGCAGAAGAGACAGGTGCAGTTATACTTATCTCAGCCACTGTTGGTTGTTGGGGAACCCCAGCAGACCCTGATCCTGCCTGCCTTAGTAGAGTCAGCCCTGAAAGAGCTTCCTCCACCTCTGACACTGGATCCTCCTGTTTTATTCCCTCTGGAGGCCAGGTATACATCACCTGGTTCTTCCGGACAGACACCAGTTTATGTATGCCCTGCTTCCCTAATCGGATTGACCTGTGAAGCCATAGCTGTGCGATCTCTAGTTCTGACGCCTGCATCCGTGGTCCAAATTCAGAGATGAATGTTTCCCACCTCCATGTGTCAAATGTACCTTCCCGGGGAATTTCCCATCTGGTACCCTTCGACCATTTATTCCACCTTTTGAGGGGTTCTGTAGACTTCCCCCCCAAACTCACCTTCATCAGTTGTGCAGCTGTCCTTACCCTGAAGAAGGCTGGTTCCCCCTCTCTCTTCATGGACTGACTACTGCCCATCGTGACTAGTCACTGGTATATATCCCGCGTCCGGGTACCTGTTTACCCCCTGGAGCACTCGGTGGGATCCTACCGAGAGGCCTGATTCCACCACTTTCCCAGCACAGCGTAATTTATGTGAATCTTATCGATCACCCGAAGCGCATCAAGTGGCGGTCAGACTTAGAGCACACCTCCCACTCCCACAGCGCAATTTATGTGATCCTGACCACCCGAAGTGTTTGTGGTAACCAGGCTAAGCGTTACACTTCCCTGGACCGCCCACTCGTACAGCGCAATTTATGTGGTTCTCATCACCCACTGTGTTTGGCAGGCCACACCGCACAATGATGAAAGTGGTTTTTCTCTCCCTGCACACAGTAGCTAACACAAGTCAAACCAAAAGAAGGGGTTCTTGGATGTTACTTAGGGGTCACTGGTTGCCCGGAAACCTGCTAACTGACCTTTAGGAAAGATCGTGTAAAGAAAAAACTTCTCTAATACACACAGAAAAACCCCTTTTCAACTAGAAAAACCGTAAAAAAAGGACAAAGTGGAACCTTATGGAAAACACGGTACGTTTCGCAGTAAAACAATTACACAGAGGTAAACTGTAAAACTGCGCCAAAAATAACCAGTTGCAGACACGAAAATCGCTCCTACCAGCGCTGCTAAATGATCTGCACTACACCTGCGATCTTCGCTGCAACCGCCTAAAAGCGTTCACACAAAAAGTCTGCTGGACGCGAAACACGCAACGCAGCAGCTTTAAAACAAACCCGCTTTACAATAAGGAACTACTTTTAACAAGAAAAACACAAGAAAAACATAATCACTATACAAGAAATCTATGTGCAAAAACCCAGACTTCACTGCGCTCACTAAATGTGGAACACGTGAGGGAAAAACTCACTTAACACACTTTAAATTGGCCGGCAATACGCAAATTTAAAGCTAAAAGCAAACAAATTAAACTGTAAAAAATGTGGACTAAAAACACAATATGGGTCAAATGCATATAGAAAGCTGCATACACATTGCATAGAGATCATTGAAACTCAAAGCGAAACTTGGAAAAAGGAATGGTGGAGAAGCCGCATGGCAGTCACAACTGGTTACCAAACAAAGTAGCACATGTGGTTAGTCAAGAAAATGGCCCCCCACAGAGAAGCACATGGCAGAAACTAAAGTGGCCCCCCCCACAGAGAAGCACATGGCAGCAGACACTAGCCTCAAAATTGCCTCTAACCTCTTACATAAAACAGACTTTTGGACAGAACATACACTGGACAATTACACAACAATATACAGTACACATACAACACAATTTGGCACAATCACAGAACAGACATAAAACACCAACATATCACACTAACATGCACATGTAACAGAAAGGACCCCCTGCTGCATGCTTGCTGGGAGCAGTAGTACTGACAAAACATTGCACAGACTATATACACACAAAGATCTTACAACAGTTAACAATTAACCTAAACCTTTCAGCACTGTAATAATTACCTCACGTGGAGGGGGTAGAGCAATCACCCCAGTACCTACAACCCGCAAATACTTACCTAAACTATGCAACAACTTTTACCCACTAAAACATATACCCGTTTAATTTTTGGTTGAAAGATTTTTAAACTTGACCAAATCCAGCCAACCAAACCCACCCCTCTGCTGCTCTCAGCAGAGAAAAACCCTTGTCTTTCACCCACAAATCAAGATTTTAGGACAACTAGGTCCTTGCTAAGTGGAAATCACGTTAGCTAACAGAGAGCAAAATCAGCCACACGAACGTGCAAAAAGCGATCCTCTTAATGGCAGAGAGACCTGAAATGTGCCGGCATACTTTTTGCTAGTTCATGATGGCTCATTCCCCCCTTGTGCTCGGTTAGCTATCGCAGAATTTGCGTTAGTATCCACTGGCTCGCCAAACTGTCTTTGAAATTCGCTTTTAATGAATTTCTCCTTACCGTGAGTACTCGCAGTTGGATGCGCAGAAATCCCCCATAAAGCTGTGCGAATCTCGCTTACCACGGCTGCAGCTAAACTTCACGATTCCTGCCCATCCAACTGGGTTAGCTCTGTTGAAATGTGGGGAATGGAGCTCCGTTACCCAAGAATGGTCAGGTGACACTCTCAGGTTGCTGTTCGAATGCACCAAGAGCCGGGTCCAACTCCAGCCTCGGATTTTTATTTACAAGCAGACACACGCCCCCCCACATGAATAAGGTCAATCCCCTCCCACAGAACAATGCAATGGGGAGTGCCTATACACAGGATGTACATTCCGATTGGAGCATAGCCTTTCCTATTATCTATCACTGGTCCTCCCTCATGAGCCCTCTGAGGTCAGCAGACTTCCTCCCCTTCCCCCCATGAGCCCTCTATGGAGAGCATACTTCCTGTCCTACTAGCTCCTATTGTGTCACGGTGTAAGGTCAGGTTCAGAGACCAGTTGCTATAGCAGTAAAAGGCTTACCTGGAACCAGCAGGATAGGTACACCAGCGGATCCCCCTGGGAATGACGCAGGCTCACCTGAGGTGCGGGGTCTAAGTATTAACCGGTATTCACCAGAGCTCCTAATGGTGGAGATGGATTGGGCTGCGTGTTAATACCAGGTCGCAGATCTCAGGATCACCCCACCAGGGAATGAGCAGACTGGGAACCAATAGCGGATCAACAGGTTAGGGATCAGACGAAAGCAGAGTCGGTCACAAGCCAAGGGTCGGTCACAAATGGTAGCAGATCAATCGTAGTACGTTAGGATGAGACAAAATCGTGGTCAGGAACAAGCCAAAGATCAGTAGCGGAGGCGTAGACAGCAGCAGGAACAGTAGAGGGATATTGGCATTGACATTCCAGATAGCTCAGTGAGAAGAGACATTGCCTCTCACTGCAGAAGGACCAGGTTTGATCCCAGGCTCTGACATATTGGTATGTAAATTCTCTGTACAAGCATTCCCTAGAAACACCAGTCTGTACCTGGATGGGCCCGATATGATCTTTATTAAAACACATCCATCCAGATACAGTTTCAGGTCGGTAATGGGTTGTAAGATATACATGAGCCTACACGCAGAGTTCACACCGCTTGGCGCCTTGCGTTATGAAGTCCATGTGGTACTATGCTGCTGATATGTGGATACAGGCCCGCGGCCTACCGCCGGCAGCATTCGCATCGAATGCCGTGGTGGTATACACGCCGGTCTATAAGCGCAGATCTGCCATCTCATCCATTACCGAGCTGAGTACTGTAATACATACATTGTACATGCGCATGGCCCAATTGCAGCCTTCAGAGCTTTAATTATACACACCAGAGACATATGAATAACACTCATATATGACACATTTAAAGTTCAACCTGTAAATACAAAATTTCCATGACAGTTTGATGATAATCAGTATTCACAACTAGAGATGAGCGAATTATTCAAAAATTTGATTCGGATGATTCGCCGAATTTGAGGAAGAAATTTGATTCGATGCGAATTTATTCGCTACGAAGTTAACTTATAAAAAGGGTTTCTAGGCTTCAGAGAGCCTTTAAATTAGTGCAGAACACTGTACCTTTAATTTAAATGCTCTTGGAGATGAGGAAGGAGAAGGAGAAGGATGAGAAGAAGGAGAAGGAGAAGGATGAGAAGAAGGAGAAGGAGAAGGATGAGAAGAAGGAGAAGGATGAGAAGAAGGAGAAGGATGAGAAGAAGGAGAAGGATGAGAAGAAGGAGAAGGAGAAGGATGAGAAGAAGGAGAAGGAGAAGGATGAGAAGATGGAGAAGGAGAAGGATGAGAAGAAGGAGAAGGAGAAGGATGAGAAGAAGGAGAAGGATGAGGAGAAGGAGAAGGATGAGAAGAAGGAGAAGGAGAAGGATGAGAAGAAGAAGGATGAGAAGAAGGAGAAGGATGAGAAGAAGGAGAAGGAGAAGGATGAGAAGAAGGAGAAGGATGAGAAGAAAGAGAAGGATGAGAAGAAGGAGAAGGATGAGAAGAAGGATGAGAAGAAGGAGAAGGATGAGAAGAAGGAGAAGGATGAGAAGAAGGATGAGAAGAAGGATGAGAAGAAGGAGAAGGATGAGAAGAAGGATGAGAAGAAGGAGAAGGATGAGAAGAAGGAGAAGGATGAGAAGAAGGAGAAGGATGAGAAGAAGGAGAAGGATGAGAAGAAGGATGAGAAGGAGAAGGATGAGAAGAAGGATGAGAAGAAGGAGAAGGATGAGAAGAAGGAGAAGGAGAAGGATGAGAAGAAGGAGAAGGATGAGAAGAAGGAGAAGGATGAGAAGAAGGAGAAGGAGAAGGATGAGAAGAAGGAGAAGGATGAGAAGAAGGAGAAGGATGAGAAGAAGGAGAAGAAGGAGAAGGATGAGAAGAAGGAGAAGGATGAGAAGAAGGAGAAGGATGAGAAGAAGGAGAAGGATGAGAAGAAGGATGAGAAGGAGAAGGATGAGAAGAAGGATGAGAAGAAGGAGAAGGATGAGAAGAAGGAGAAGGAGAAGGATGAGAAGAAGGAGAAAGATGAGAAGAAGGAGAAGGATGAGAAGAAGGAGAAGGAGAAGGATGAGAAGAAGGAGAAGGAGAAGGATGAGAAGAAGGAGAAGGATGAGAAGAAGGAGAAGAAGGAGAAGGAGAAGGATGAGAAGAAGGAGAAGGAGAAGGATGAGAAGAAGGAGAAGGATGAGAAGAAGGAGAAGGAGAAGGATGAGAAGAAGGAGAAGGATGAGAAGAAGGATGAGAAGAAGGAGAAAGATGAGAAGAAGGATGAGAAGAAGGAGAAGGATGAGAAGAAGAAGCATGAGAAGAAGGAGAAGGATGAGAAGAAGAAGAAGGATGAGAAGAAGGAGAAGGATGAGAAGAAGGAGAAGAAGAAGAAGGATGAGAAGAAGAAGAAGGATGAGAAGAAGGAGAATTCCAAGCCGGCAAAAAGTGTATCTGCAGAGCTCCGCTATTTCTTAGCGGAGCTCTGCAGATACACTTAGCGGAGCTCTGCAGATACACTTTTTGCCGGCTTGGAATTCTTCTTATTTTCATCCTACTTCTTCTTCTTCTTCTTCATCCTCATCCTCATCCTCTTCTTCTTCTTCTGAGGATAAGGATGAGGATGAAGAAGAAGAAGAAGAAGAAGAAGTAGGATGAAAATAAGAATTCCAAGCCGGCAAAAAGTGTATCTGCAGAGCTCCGCTAAGTGTATCTGCAGAGCTCCGCTATTCCTGACAGTTCTCTGACATTCACTCCATACAGCGGTTGAAACATTGTATCTATTTGTTTCCATAAATGGAAACAAATAGATACAATGTTTCAACTGCTGTATGGAGGGAATGTCAGAGAACTGTCAGAAATAGCGGAGCTCTGCAGATACACTTAGCGGAGCTCTGCAGATAGATACAGCGGTTGAAACATAGGCTATGTTTCAACCGCTGTATGGAGTGAATGTCAGAGAACTGTCAGAAATAGCCTATTTCTGACAGTTCTGTGACATTCACTCCATACAGCGGTTGAAACATTGTATCTATTTGTTTCCATAAATGGAAACAAATAGATACAATGTTTCAACCGCTGTATGGAGTGAATGTCAGAGAACTGTCAGAAATAGCGGAGCTCTGCAGATACACTTAGCGGAGCTCTGCAGATACACTTTTTGCCGGCTTGGAATTCTTCTTATTTTCATCCTACTTCTTCTTCTTCTTCTTCATCCTCATACTCATCCTCTTCTTCTGAGGATGAGGATGAAGAAGAAGAAGTAGGATGAAAATAAGAATTCCAAGCCGGCAAAAAGTGTATCTGCAGAGCTCCTCTAAGTGTATCTGCAGAATAGAGGAGCTCTGCAGATACACTTTTTGCCGGCTTGGAATTCTTCTTATTTTCATCCTACTTCTTCTTCTTCTTCATCCTCATCCTCAGAAGAAGAAGAAGAGGATGAGGATGAAGAGGAAGAAGAAGAAGAAGAAGTAGGATGAAAATAAGAAGAATTCCAAGCCGGCAAAAAGTGTATCTGCAGAGCTCCTCTATTCTGCAGATACACTTAGAGGAGCTCTGCAGATACACTTTTTGCCGGCTTGGAATTCTTCTTATTTTCATCCTACTTCTTCTTCTTCTTCTTCATCCTCATCCTCAGAAGAAGAAGAAGAGGATGAGGATGAAGAAGAAGAAGAAGAAGAAGTAGGATGAAAATAAGAAGAATTCCAAGCCGGCAAAAAGTGTATCTGCAGAGCTCCTCTATTCTGCAGATACACTTAGAGGAGCTCTGCAGATACACTTTTTGCCGGCTTGGAATTCTTATTTTCATCCTACTTCTTCTTCTTCATCCTCATCCTCAGAAGAAGAAGAAGAGGATGAGGATGAAGAGGAAGAAGAAGAAGAAGTAGGATGAAAATAAGAAGAATTCCAAGCCGGCAAAAAGTGTATCTGCAGAGCTCCTCTATTCTGCAGATACACTTAGAGGAGCTCTGCAGATACACTTTTTTGCCGGCTTGGAATTCGTCTTATTTTCATCCTACTTCTTCTTCTTCTTCTTCATCCTCATCCTCAGAAGAAGAAGAAGAGGATGAGGATGAGGATGAAGAGGAAGAAGAAGAAGAAGAAGAAGAAGTAGGATGAAAATAAGAAGAATTCCAAGCCGGCAAAAAGTGTATCTGCAGAGCTCCTCTATTCTGCAGATACACTTAGAGGAGCTCTGCAGATACACTTTGTGCCGGCTTGGAATTCTTCTTATTTTCATCCTACTTCTTCTTCTTCTTCTTCATCCTCATCCTCAGAAGAAGAAGAAGAGGATGAGGATGAGGATGAAGAGGAAGAAGAATAAAAAGAAGAAGTAGGATGAAAATAAGAAGAATTCCAAGCCGGCAAAAAGTGTATCTGCAGAGCTCCTCTATTCTGCAGATACACTTAGAGGAGCTCTGCAGATACACTTTTTGCCGGCTTGGAATTCTTCTTATTTTCATCCTACTTCTTCTTCTTCATCCTCATCCTCAGAAGAAGAAGAAGAGGATGAGGATGAAGAGGAAGAAGAAGAAAAAGAAGAAGTAGGATGAAAATAAGAAGAATTCCAAGCCGGCAAAAAGTGTATCTGCAGAGCTCCTCTATTCTGCAGATACACTTAGAGGAGCTCTGCAGATACACTTTTTGCCGGCTTGGAATTCTTCTTATTTTCATCCTACTTCTTCTTCATCCTCATCCTCAGAAGAAGAAGAAGAAGAGGATGAGGATGAAGAGGAAGAAGAAGAAGAAGTAGGATGAAAATAAGAAGAATTCCAAGCCGGCAAAAAGTGTATCTGCAGAGCTCCTCTATTCTGCAGATACACTTAGAGGAGCTCTGCAGATACACTTTTTGCCGGCTTGGAATTCTTCTTATTTTCATCCTACTTCTTCTTCTTCTTCTTCATCCTCATCCTCAGAAGAAGAAGAAGAAGAGGATGAGGATGAAGAGGAAGAAGAAGAAGAAGTAGGATGAAAATAAGAAGAATTCCAAGCCGGCAAAAAGTGTATCTGCAGAGCTCCTCTATTCTGCAGATACACTTAGAGGAGCTCTGCAGATACACTTTTTGCCGGCTTGGAATTCTTCTTATTTTCATCCTACTTCTTCTTCTTCTTCATCCTCATCCTCTTCTTCTTCTTCTGAGGATGAGGATGAAGAAGAAGAAGTAGGATGAAAATAAGAAGAATTCCAAACCGGCAAAAAGTGTATCTGCAGAGCTCCGCTAAGTGTATCTGCAGAGCTCCTCTATTTCTGACAGTTCTCTGACTTTCACATTTACAGCGGTTGAAACATTGTATCTGTTTCCGAATAAAAACATCTGTATCCTAAATGGAAACAAATAGATACAATGTTTCAACCGCTGTACATGTGAAGGAACTGTCAGAGAACTGTCAGAAATAGCGGAGCTCTCTGCAGGGACACTTTTGCCGGCTGATCGGGAAAAATCCAATTCGCGCACCCGAAGTAGGCTAATATTCGGATTCGATGCGAATCAAATTTTTCCTGAAATTCGAATCGAATTCCACTTCGCCTGGTTCGATTCGCTCATCTCTATTCACAACCACTGTTTCCATGCAACGCTCATGCCCCGTTTATGCAGGCTCTAAGCATGTTCACAACCACTGCTCAAAACACAATACACAGGATCATGATAGCTGTAATAACTGTGCAGTACTCCTGACTGGAGACAGTGCTGCACCCTGGAGATGTAAATGTGATCCAACAGTGTGTTTTTTTCTGTGGTGGCTGCCCAGACCAGTTGGGTATATCCTCTTGAGTGAAGAAGGTCAGATATTGGCTTCTTTGCTCTGGACATAAAATCTTCATTGAAATCTCCACAGAGTACTATAGGTTGGCAATCCATTCTTTCCAAAGATTCCAAGAGTCCCAGCAGGTTAGTAAGGAATTGACCAATACTGTAATCCGGTGGCCTGTAAACAGTGGCGATCAAAGCTTGTACAGGGGACTCCAGTTTGACAACCAAGAACTCCAAGTCAGTCACATTGTGATGATACTGCTTTTCAAAGGCCTTGAAATGGTTTCTGACATACATGGCGACACCTCCGCCACTTTTACTTGCAATGTCAGGAACGTTTGTGTACGAGAGGTGTCTGTTGCGTTTGAACAGGTTGTAGCCCTCCAGCTGGAGACTTTTAGCAACAGAAGAGCCTGAGAGATGAGTTTCAGTGAAACATAAAACATCTCCAAGTATCAACTCGTGGTGAGATTTGATATCTTCAATGTGAGCTGGTAATCCTTCCGTGTTGTGATGGATAATTGTTAATGTTTGCTGTTTGTCTGTTGTCTGTAGAAACTTTAAGAGGGGCATAACACTTTCCAGTGATGCATTCTTCATTGAGTCCAGGGAGGCTGTGATTTCAGGATCAGCAAAGATCTTCTTCTCATCAAAGTCGGTTATGTGCAGTCCTTGCAGTGTAGTCGTTCTACTCAGAGCAACATAGGCCATTCCCGGTTGGAAGACCCGTTTCAATGAGACCACTGCCGACTGTATCGACATCCCCTGACACTTATGAATCATACATGCAAAAGCCAACTTCAGGGGGAACTGCCTGCGAACAACTCCTTTCTGTCTCAGGTTTTCCTCTACCCTTTCCAAGTACACCAAGTTGTCAGCATCACCAGACAACTTGTTACGGTATCTCTGTCCTGCATTTGGATTGTCCAGCACAAGGCCAAGCTTGTTTACCGTAGTAGCACCATTCTCAGTCTGGATGATTATTCTTGCAATCTTGCCAAATGTCCCGTTAACAAGCCCGTCTTCAACATCAATGTTTCTTGTGATCATGATACGGGCACCTTCAGCTGCTTGCAGTGTGTCAATCAGATTGTCTTTGTGTCCTTTGAAAGGTTGGTCTTGCCTCTGCATCACTCCTGTTTTAGGGTCTTTTTTGTAATCGTCGGCATATATGTTGGTGACGTTTGAATGGAGAACAGACACAGTTGCGGCATTATGTTTGTGAACCTCTTTGTTGGTGGCAAAGATGTGCAGCACATCATTAGGGCAGTGGGTGGGATCTGTCAAAGCCTGAGCAAGCAGAGCTTTGTCATCATTGCTTAAGGTGCCAGTCGTCTGCTTCACTCTGATTCTATTCAAAAGCTCAGCAAATGAAATGTCATCCTTCTGTCGCATGATTTCTGTCAGCGTGATCATCTGAAAGTAGTCTTTCCAGACGTCATAGTTATTTTCCTCAAACACGCAGAGTGGCTTACTTTTTCCCAGTGGGGGGACCTGGTAAAAGTCTCCTACTGCTAGTACTGACATACCACCAAAAGGTTTCTTACTGCCTTTGATTTGCTGTAATCTCCAGTTGATGTAGGCAAACAGGGGCTTTGAAATCATTGACACCTCATCAATAACAATGATCTCCGCATTTGACAGCTGTGCCCTCACTTCATCTATGAGATTTCCAAGTCCTTGGTAGGGTGGCTTCAAGCTTCTTGGCAACTTCAGCAGAGAATGCAAAGTGTTGCCTGAAATGTTGAAAGCTGCTGTTCCTGTAAATGCAGTTAGTAAAACGCTGGGCATGGATATGTCTGCTTCCTCACGTAGTCTGGGAAGTTTACTGAGTATCTTTGTTGCCTCAGCATAGATGCACTTTATCAGGTGTGATTTGCCTGTCCCTGCGCCACCAGTGACAAAGTAATAGAATGGGTCAGGATTTAGGCCACGCACACGGTTAGTGCACCAGTCACAAACTGAGTAGAATGTCTGAGCTTGCGTCCGGTTAAGGTTTCTGTACATTTTCCTAAGGAAATCAGGGCACACTTGTGGGGCCTTCACAGTAAGCGAAATTCCACCTGTTTGTTTGTGACGTGTATACTCCGGAACATCATCTTGTTCATTCTCATGAAGCGGCTCCCCTTCTTTGCGTTCCTCTATACATTCCAACCTATCCAACTCGGCTTCTGGGGCAAAGGTGTTCCAAGCATCTTCAACAGGGCCGTTTTTTACAAAGTCATCCAAGACTTGTTCCACAATTTTGTTGTGTTGTTCGAACTTCTTTTGGTTGCTGGTAACAATTGTAGACACTGCTCGGATTGCTTCTTCTCCTGGTAAGCTTACACAGGCGCCTTGGTAAAACTCCTGGTATGTTGGGAACCTTACAGTTTTCAGTGATGACTCTGAACGGTGGGGGAGGTAGAGTTTAAGCAGTCTGCCGTAGTAGTTCTCGGGGTCCTTCTTCTCTGAGAAGCGTGCGTACCTGATGATTGCAGGATTCCCTCTCGTGCGTTTTTGAATCATTCCCATTTCATTCAATAGGCTGACACGCTTGCCGTCTTCCTTTTGCTTGCCATCTTCCTTTTGCTTGCCATAGACAACCCTGTAATGGGATGCAAAGTCTGCCAGACACATGGACTCAAACTCTGGTGTTTCGGGTCTGGCTCTGTATTTGTCGACAAAACTCGTCATCCACACATTAAGAGAATCGGCTGGTTTGTTCTGCAACACACTGAGCGGGAGACTCATTTTCAGTGTGTTGTCAGCAGTTGGCAGAAAAACAACCTCACGTGAGCAAGACTTCATTTTCAGGCTGCACGTACGGGCCACAGACTCCTGGGCGCTGACCTCTCTGTGTTTTGAATAAGCCTGAAGAACTTCTTTCATTTCTTCTCGTTCTGTCTCTGTTTCTGGGCTCATTTCTTTGACTATTGTTTTGAGATAGTCACTAAGCTCGCGTTCTGGTTTGGATATGTAGGACAACATGTACATGATGCAACCATATTCATCAAGAATGTACTGGATGTCCATGTTGGCATTCCAGGCCATCAGCAAATGTGGATTGTAGTTGTTCACCCAGCAGTCCTTGACATCACGCTTCATTAGAATAACACTTGAGGAGGTCAATGCCTCAATGTATGAGTTGTACTGATTGAAAGTCATATCACACTGTGCCAGTAGCTGTGACATGTCTTCAAGCTGCACTTTCGGGTTATTAAGCAAATCCCAGACTGGTTTCAGTTTGTTTTTGGCTGCTTGTGGTTTCATTGCACAATCTCCTTGTTCTTCTGGCATCGGATAAGTTATCCTCGTTTTTCTAACCGGTGGCTTTGGAAATCCAAATCTGCATACTCTGTTACCTTTCTTGCACGATTTTGAATGAGATCTACTGTGCATTTGAAGTTCTGTTACAAATCTGTGAAGTAAGGGCTGTTTGCCTTCATCAGGCAGCTGGCATGAGATGTTATGATCTATAAAGGCACACACCTTGTCATCACTGTGTTGTCCAAATATAGGAGCTCCTGCTACCCAACAGAGACAATGTATATGAGGGCTCCCTCTCGCCTGAAATTCAACCCGGTAAAAGTAGTCGATAACTTCACCGATTGGCTGTGCAGGACCCAACAGCAGCTCTCGCATCAGAGCATCAACCCGTTTGTCAAACATGCGCATGGTGGTCACTGGGTTTCCTCGAAGAATGTCACACTTTTCAGCCCAGTCTAGCTCTGCAAAATCCACCTTTTGACCTTGTTGCGCCTTTATTGCCGTTATTACCTCTGGCCATCTGAATTCTGCAGCAGAGAAGGTAAGAAAAAAAGTTGGCTTACCCAATTGTCTGACCATGGCTAGCAAATTCTTCAGATTTTTATCCCAGTAAGCTGGACTCCCTCTCAGTGGTTGCATGAACCTAGTGGCATCTCGGTTTCGCACCAACCTCTCAACCTCACGCTTGTCCTGTAGCAACTTGTTGGATATTTTCCGTCCATCCCTGGTATTTGGTTTTCCTTTTCTTAACTGGATGGACATGCTGCTTTTGGCCATGTGTGTCTCTGTGACAAACTGCGCAAAGAAGAGGTAGCTTGTGTCTCTTGCAAAACGAGTATCAACACAAAAAAGCCTTGCATTGAAATACATGCTCGGGGACAGTTTGACTTGTCTTGCCTGGTCCAATGTATTCTGTCCAGTAGGGAACTGAACAGGGAAAGCCATTGCCTCAAGCCTTGGAACTTTAAAGAAGCTGACAGGTGTGTTTCCTTGTGCAGGTGCAATGCTGAATATTCCATCACCATGTGTCAGTGCTTCCTCTCCAAGGTCAGATGGCTGTAAACAACTGTCTAGTCCAATTCCAGGTCTTAGTGCATCCTTCTCATCCTCTGCATCGGGAGGTTCTTGGTTATGGCCTTCCTGTTGCTCAGAAGCAGCTGGTAAACATGCAGACTGTACCTCTGATGGATCACAATTTTCGATGCATTCAAGTATCTCCATCATTTCAGTTTCATCACAACTGTCGAGTTGCATGCCATCATCATTATCAGCATCATCATCAGCGATTGGCTCATCCACTCTGATTGAAATGTCACTGTAGTCGGGGTGTGTGTCAATGAGTTTTGACAGACCTACTACTACATTTCTCATGTTGACATTGTGAAACAGCTGGTGGCCTTTGTAAGTCAGACGTCTTTTCAGCTTCACTCTGTGTAACTGGGATGTGCTGTGTGATCTTGGTAGAGTATTGACCGTGGTTTCCACCTCGGATGGCACACACACTACAGCGCCGTGTATAGCTGCCTGTCGACCTTTGGGAAGTGTGATGATCTTGGCAAATGGCAGTATTTTGGCCAAAAGTTGTCTTTCCAGCACATTCAAATCGCAGAGTTCTGGGGGAATGGGCGCCAGCTCCATGTTGTTAGCCACAGCGATGGATGATTTGTGTCCTGCTTTTAAATGTGAATCACAGTTGTGACAAATCCATTCTTTGGTCCTTTCATCTGGTATGGTGCATTGTTCAGGGCCTTGACAGTGATTGTTGCACACATGGACATATTTCCCTGTCAAACAGGCAGCAACAATATGTAGATTCTTCTTGTAATTGCTGTGAATGCAATGTTTCACTTGGTTAGGGAAAAGGGTACGATGACACATCGTGCACACAAAAGTTGGCCCAGCTTTAATGCATTTATGGAAAGTGGATATAGCTGTCTGCATTAGGCTGTTGTCCACTGGTTGACAGCATTCCTGCATGACACGAGTCCATCGTCTGTATTTCATTCTTATTTTGAAGGCACATTGCATCTTATGGATTATGTGAAAATCTGCTTGAGTGTGACGCTTCATTTTCATGTAACTCATGCACTGTTGCAAGTGATGTTTTCTGAAAGCAGGATCATTATGATATTTTCTGGTGATGTATTGCTTCTTCTTCAAGGTAAAATTGGCATCTGTCGCATATTTGCTGGTTGTGTATTGCTTCTGCTTTAACTTGAAACATGCATCTGTTGCATATTTTCTGGTGATGTATTGCTTCTTCTTCAAGTTAAAATTGGCATCTGTCGCATATTTGCTGGTTGTGTATTGCTTCTGCTTTAACTTGAAACATGCATCTGTTGCATATTTTCTGGTGATGTATTGCTTCTTCTTCAAGTTAAAATTGGCATCTGTCGCATATTTGCTGGTTGTGTATTGCTTCTGCTTTAACTTGAAACATGCATCTGTTGCATATTTTCTGGTGATGTATTGCTTCTTCTTCAAGTTAAAATTGGCATCTGTCGCATATTTGCTGGTTGTGTATTGATTCTGCTTTAACTTGAAACATGCATCTGTTGCATATTTTCTGGTGATGTATTGCTTCTTCTTCAAGTTAAAATTGGCATCTGTCGCATATTTGCTGGTTGTGTATTGCTTCTGCTTTAACTTGAAACATGCATCTGTTGCATATTTTCTGGTGATGTATTGCTTTTTCTTCAAGTTAAAATTGGCATCTGTCGCATATTTGCTGGTTGTGTATTGCTTTTGCTTTAACTTGAAACATGCATCTGTTGCATATTTTCTGGTGATGTAATGCTTTTTCTTCAACTTGAAATCGGCATTTGTCGCATATTTTCTGGTGATGTATTCCTTCTGTTTCAACTTAAAATCAGCATCTGCTCTGTATCGGCTGATGATGTAAGTCCTCTTCGTATTGGTGACAGACATCTTTGTAGCCTTGAAATCATGCCTTCTTTCATTTCTGTGTCTTGTGTTCAGTTTTTGTCGCTGCTGTACATTTAATTTGGAAAATGCCTTACTGTCCTTCCATATGCCCTGTGAGGATTTTGCATCAAGTGACCGTGTAGAATACTTGTTGGCTGGGAATCCAGTGTGTGTTGCATCTTTGGTCATCTGTGTAACTTTGTTCTCCACATGCTTTCCATTATGTGGTTTGTCAGATTGCGCCGGTGGGGACAGCAAACCATCTGACAGACGTCTTGCACAATGAAATGAGACTGGCATGAAGTCATACTGCAGTCCATCAATAGGGCCTCTGGTGTCTGTAAGGAGCAATTCATACAACTTATAAATCCTTGCTCCCATATCACTCAAATGTGTAAAAGTGATCATAACAGCTTTTCCTTTTCCAGTGGCAGGAAGTCCATCTTTATTTCGACTATGAGAATCAAACAGTCCATATCTCCCAGACTTGTCTCTGAACAATGCAATACAAAATGGCGTTACTATAAAAAGTGCATGTGTAACATCTGCATTGAGGCACTGAAGTCTTGTTGAGAGGTCAACAAACCAACCTTGGTTGTCACTGTCGACCGTGGCTCTCACACATCCCGATAACACTGTAGATTTAACAACATTATACTCATATTTGTCAGTGTTGACTATGAGGGGCACTTCTTCCATTGTCAAGTGTTGGTGCTGATAGACATTTCTTCTTTTTAGCTGTTTTATTGTTGTGCCATACAAGCTGTTGCCCTTCTTCAGTATTTGATCAAGATCATCCTTCCTCACATCATTAAGCTCACTGTGGTATGCCAAAAATGTCAGAGCCATGCATGTACACTGTTTGTTCCTTAACCTTCCATAGCCATGATGACCCTGATGAAATGATGCCTGCACAGATATCTCACTTGGTACACATGGTTCTTGCATGCCATGGTTTTCAGAAGTGCCCATCACACTGTCACTGTGCTCTTGAACTTGACACTGAGTTGAACATGGGAATGACACCACAGGTTCACTATATACCTTGAGGGCGCATTCACTGTCACAAACCTCCATTTCCACTATGCTGCTGTGGGGCTCTGGATCCAGAATGTCACAAACCTCCATTTCCACTATGCTGCTGTGGGGCTCTGGATCCAGAATGTCACAAACCTCCATTTCCACTATGCTGCTGTGGGGCTCCAGATCCCTAAAGCGTGGGTCTGAAAGGTCAAGTTTAGCCCAGCGTATCTTTGCAGCTTTAGATCTCTTTCCTTTAGATGGCATGATGATATTCACACAGCTCTAATTTCTTTTCAGAAATGTAGCTAGTTGAAACACCTCAAATACTCTCTACTATAGAAAACTTATTTCCCAACCTTTAACCAGAAGCCGGGAAAACTGTCACAATTAGATTTCAAATATGGCAGAGAAGAGCGGTTAAAAACAAACTGCTTCAAATTGCTTACTTCACTGGCGTCTTCACAATTTCTGTGGAAATTGTGTGGTGTTCTGGCCTCCACACAACTGGAGTGGGCAGGTTAGCTTTTGTCTCTCTGCTTCCTGCTCACACAGCTGGGTTCCTATGGCAACTCCCTCCACACCAAGGGCAGAGTCATGGTTATAAACAAACTGCTCCAAGTTGCTGACATCACTGGCGATTGCCATCTTCAAACGCTTGTAGTTTTAAAAGTATAAAGGCTACCGTGAAAAGGCTTATATTGTGACAATCACAAGAAACAGACCTAAATTTTGATATATAGTATGTCTCTGCAATATTAAAAATGAAGGCACAGTCGCAGTTTAAAAACGTCCCTTAAAATGTCAGGTATCTAGAGTGGAGTTTCAATGAAAGTCAATGGGTGGGGTGATTTGCAAACAAATGGTCATATTGTGAAAACTATCAGGAGTATGTCCTAGCCGTGAACATTTTTAGTGACAGCAGGGTTAGCTGAACGTTTTGATATAAGATATGTGTAGGTGGGCTTGAAAATGACATAGTTATGGCAGTTTACAAATCATGTTCTGATTTTTCCTTTCACACTGCAGCTTTCTCACTCTAATGTGACTCAGCTGCCCCCTGAGTGACCTTTGGTTGCACCTGTTACCTCAGTCAGTCACAGGTGTGTGACAAGATCTGCTCTAAACAGGCTGTTTAAACTTGCCAAGTTCACTGGCGATTGCCATTTTCAAACGCTTGTAGTTTTAAAAGTATAAATGCTACCGTGAAAAGCTTTATATTGTGACGAACACAAGAAAAAGACCGAAATTTTGATATATAGTATGTCTCTGCAATATTAAAAATGAAGGCACAGTCGCAGTTTAAAAATGTCCCTTAACATTTCAGGTGGCTGTGAGTGAAGTTTCAATGAAAGTCAATGGGAGGGGTGAGGTGCTAACAAATGGTCATATTGTGAAAACTATCAGGAGTATGTCCTAGCCGTGAACATTTTTAGTGACAGCGGGGTTAGCTGAACGTTTTGATATAAGATATGTGTAGGTGGGCTTGAAAATGACACAGTGATGGCAGTTTACAAATCATGTTCTGATTTTTCCTTTGCACACTCTAGCTGTGCTCTGCTGCCACTCTAGATGCACCATTCATTCCTATGGGAAAATTTCGCCACAAAAACCACGATATTTCTTGAACGATTTGGCGAAACGTTCCACAAAGTAATAGCAATCCGATCGGGAACAATCCGCACGTTTTGATATATTACTTGTCTTTGTAATGTAAAAACTGTGGGAGGAGTTAGCGTGGCAAATTTGGCTATAATAATAAGAATAAAAATAAGAACTAGACAATCTACAATTTCTGGGGAAATTGTGTAAAGTGTTCTTGCCGCAACCTTTACCAAATGATTGATGAAATGTAAGCAGTGCACATTGCAAGCCTGATAGTGAGAAATGCATTTCAGCTTGTATTTTGAAGCTCACAGTCCAGCCTCGTGAGTCATCTGCCTCTTGAGTGACCTTTGGTTGCTGCACCTGGAGAGGGCGGAGTAGGCTCACTGTGCTGAGACAGCTGGGTTGCTATGACAACTCACTCTGAGAGGAATGTCAGCATGTGTGTTCTAAACAGGCTTTTTAAACTTGCCAAGTTCAATTGTGTGCTAAAATTAGTATTAATTAAATATTAAAGAAAAGAAACATAGTGTCTTATCCGGGATATCAATTATTTATTTTTATTTTAATTTTTTTTTTATTTTAATTTTATTTTAATTTTAATTTTTATTATTTTATTTTATTTTATTTTATTTTTAATTTTATTTTTATTTTTATTTTATTTTAATTTTAATTTTATGTTTATTTTAATTTTAATTTTAATTTTATTTTAATTTTAATTTTAATTTTAATTTTATTTTAATTTTAATTTTATTTTAATTTTATTTTTATTTTAATTTTATGTTAATTTTAATTTTATTTTTATTTTAATTTTAATTTTATTTTATTTTTAATTTTATTTTAATTTTTATTTTTAATTTTATTTTTATTTTTATTTTAATTTTAATTTTATTTTTATTTTAATTTTATGTTAATTTTAATTTTATGTTAATTTTTATTTTAATTTTATTTTTATTTTAATTTTTATTTTTATTTTATTTTTAATTTTATTTTAATTTTAATTTTATTTTTTTTTATTTTAATTAAATTTTTATTTTATTTTTATTTTTATCCAGACTGAATAATAATACCATCTCATTTATACAGAAGGAACTGTCATTCCCACTGCAAATATTTTTTATTTATTTTAATTTTTTTTTAATTTTAATTTTATTTTTATTTTAATTTTTATTTTTATTTTATTTTTAATTTTATTTTTATTTAAATTTTATTTTTTTTTTATTTTAATTAAATTTTTATTTTATTTTTATTTTTATCCAGACTGAATAATAATACCATCTCATTTATACAGAAGGAACTGTCATTCCCACTGCAAATATTTTTTATTTATTTTAATTTTTATTTAATATTTATTTTATTTTTAATTTTTATTTTGTTTTAATTTTAATTTTTAATTTTATTTTTATTTTAATTTTATTTTATTTTTATTTTTATCCAGACTGAATAATAACACCATCTCATTTATACAGAAGGAACTGTCATTCCCACTGCAAATATTTTTTATTTTTTATTTATATTTTTCATTCATAGTTTTTGTTTTTTCACATTGATAAATTAATTTATTTTATATATTTACACAAATCATATATTTAAGTATAATTAATTGATGTAATTATTTGATTATCGGTGGTACACTTATGAATTCATTATATCACATAAGGTAGAATATATTGGAGCGCGGTACACTACTGGTATTCGTGAACATTTTTAGTGACAGCAGGGTTAGCTGAACGTTTTGATATAAGATATGTGTAGGTGGGCTTGAAAATGGCAGAGTGATGGCAGTTTACAAATCATGTTCTGATTTTTCTGATTTTTCCTTTGCACACTCTAGCTGTGCTGTGCTGCTCAATGCATTCCTATGGGAAAATTTCGCCGCAAAAACCGCGATATTTCTTGAACGATTCGGCGAAACGTTCTACAAAGTAATAGCAATCCGATCGGGATCAATGCGCACGTTTTGATATATTACTTGTCTTTGTAGTGTAAAAACTGTGGGAGGAGTTAGCGTGGCAAATATGGCTATAATAAGAATAAGAATTAGATTTCAAATATGGCAGAGAAGAGCGGTTAAAAACAAACTGCTTCAAATTGCTTACTTCACTGGCGTCTTCACAATTTCTGTGGAAATTGTGTGGTGTTCTGGCCTCCACACAACTGGAGTGGGTGGAGTAGCTTTTGTCTCTCTGCTTCCTGCTCACACAGCTGGGTTCCTATGGCAACTCCCTCCACACCAAGGGCAGAGTCATGGTTATAAACAAACTGCTCCAAGTTGCTGACATCACTGGCGATTGCCATCTTCAAACGCTTGTAGATTTAAAAGTATAAATGCTACCGTGAAAAGGCTTATATTGTGACAATCACAAGAAACAGACCTAAATTTTGATGTATAGTATGTCTCTGCAATATTAAAAATGAAGGCACAGTCGCAGTTTAAAAACGTCCCTTAAAATTTCTTGTGTCTAAAGTGGAGTTTCAATGAAAGTCAATGGGAGGAGTGAGGTGCAAACAAATGGTCATATTCTGCAAACTATCAGGAGTATGTCCTAGCCGTGAACATTTTTAGTGACAGCAGGGTTAGCTGAACGTTTTGATATAAGATATGTGTAGGTGGGCTTGAAAATGACATAGTTATGGCAGTTTACAAATCATGTTCTGATTTTTCCTTCCACACTGCAGCTTTCTCACTCTAATGTGACTCAGCTGCCCCCTGAGTGACCTTTGCTTGCACCTGTTACCTCAGTCAGTCACAGGTGTGTGAGGAGCTGTGCTCTAAACAGGCTGTTTAAACTTGCCAAATTCACTGGCGATTGCCATCTTCAAACGCTTGTAGTTTTAAAAGTATAAATGCTACAGTGAAAAGGTTTATATTGTGACAATCACAAGAAAAAGACCTACAGTTTGATGTATAGTATGTCTCTGAAAGATAACAAATGAAGGCACAGTCGCAGTTTAAAAACGTCCCTTAAAATGTCTGGTGTCTAGAGTGGAGTTTCAATGAAAGTCAATGGGAGGGGTGATGTGCAAACAAATGGTCATATTCTGAAAACTATCAGGAGTATGTCCTAGCCGTGAACATTTTTAGTGACAGCAGGGTTAGCTGAACGTTTTGATATAAGATATGTGTAGGTGGGCTTGAAAATGAAAGAGTGATGGCAGTTTACAAATCATGTTCTGATTTTTCTGATTTTTCCTTTACACACTCTAGCTGTGCTGTGCTGCTCAATGCATTCCTATGGGAAAATTTCGCCACAAAAACCGCGATATTTCTTGAACGATTCGGCGAAACGTTCCACAAAGTAATAGCAATCCGATCGGGAACAATGCGCACGTTTTGATATATTACTTGTCTTTGTAGTGTAAAAACTGTGGGAGGAGTTAGCGTGGCAAATTTGGCTATAAGAATAAGAATAAGAACTAGACAATCTACAATTTCTGGGGAAATTGTGTAAAGTGTTCTTGCCGCAACCTTTACCAAATGATTGATGAAATGTAAGCAGTGCACATTGCAAGCCTTATAGTGAGAAATGCATTTCAGCTTGTATTTTGAAGCTCACAGTCCAGCCTCGTGAGTCATCTGCCTCTTGAGTGACCTTTGGTTGCTGCACCTGGAGAGGGCGGAGTAGGCTAACTGTGCTGAGACAGCTGGGTTGCTATGACAACTCACTCTGAGAGGAATGTCAGCATGCCTGTTCTAAACAGGCTTTTTAAACTTGCCAAGTTCAATTGCGTGCTAAAATTAGTATTAATTAAATATTAAAGAAAAGAAACATAGTGTCTTATCCGGGATATCAATTATTTATTTTTATTTTTATTTTAATTTTTTTTTTATTTTAATTTTAATTTTAATTTTTATTTTATTTTATTTTATTTTTAATTTTATTTTTATTTTAATTTTATGTTAATTTTAATTTTATTTTTATTTTATTTTAATTTTATTTTTATTTTAATTTTATGTTAATTTTAATTTTATTTTAATTTTAATTTAATTTTATTTTTAATTTAATTTTTATTTTTATTTTAATTTTATGTTAATTTTAATTTTATTTTTATTTTTTTTTTAATTTTATTTTTATTTTAATTTTATGTTAATTTTATTTTTATTTTAATTTTTTTTTTAATTTAATTTTATTTTTATTTTAATTTTTATTTTTATTTTATTTTTAATTTTATTTTAATTTTTTTATTTTTATTTTTATTTAATTTTTTATTTTAATTTTAATTTTTTTATTTTAATTTTTATTTTTATTTTTAATTTTATTTTAATTTTAGTTTTATTTTTTTTTTATTTTAATTTAATTTTAATATAATTTTTATTTTTATCCAGACTGAATAATAATACCATCTCATTTATACAGAAGGAACTGTCATTCCCACTGCAAATATTTTTTATTTATTTTAATTTTAATTTTATTTTTATTTTTATTTTAATTTTATTATTTTTTTTTTTTTAATTTTAATTTTATTTTATTTTTATCCAGACTGAATAATAACACCATCTCATTTATACAGAAGGAACTGTCATTCCCACTGCAAATATTTTTATTTTTTATTTCTATTTTTCATTCATAGTTTTTGTTTTTTCACATTGATAAATTAATTTATTTTATATATTTACACAAATCATATATTTAAGTATAATTAATTGATGTAATTATTTGATTATCGGTGGTACACCTATGAATTCATTATATCACATAAGGTAGAATATATTGGAGCGCGGTACACTACTGGCATTCGTGAACATTTTTAGTGACAGCAGGGTTAGCTGAACGTTTTGATATAAGATATGTGTAGGTGGGCTTGAAAATGACATAGTTATGGCAGTTTACAAATCATGTTCTGATTTTTCCTTTCACACTGCAGCTTTCTCACTCTAATGTGACTCAGCTGCCCCCTGAGTGACCTTTGGTTGCACCTGTTACCTCAGTCAGTCACAGGTGTGTGACAAGCTCTGCTCTAAACAGGCTGTTTAAACTTGCCAAGTTCACTGGCGATTGCCATTTTCAAACGCTTGTAGTTTTAAAAGTATAAATGCTACAGTGAAAAGGTTTATATTGTGACAATCACAAGAAACAGACCTAAATTTTGGTGTATAGTATGTCTCTGAAAGATAAAAAATGCAGGCACAGTCGCAGTTTAAAAACGTCCCTTAAAATTTCTTGTGTCTAAAGTGGAGTTTCAATGAAAGTCAATGGGAGGGATGAGGTGCAAACAAATGGTCATATTCTGAAAACTATCAGGAGTATGTCCTAGCCGTGAACATTTTTAGTGTCAGCAGGGTTAGCTGAACGTTTTGATATAAGATATGTGTAGGTGGGCTTGAAAATGACATAGTTATGGCAGTTTACAAATCATGTTCTGATTTTTCCTTTCACACTGCAGCTTTCTCACTCTAATGTGACTCAGCTGCCCCCTGAGTGACCTTTGCTTGCACCTGTTACCTCAGTCAGTCACAGGTGTGTGAGAAGCTCTGCTGAAAACAGGCTGTTTAAACTTGCCAAGTTCACTGGCGATTGCCATTTTCAAACGCTTGTAGTTTTAAAAGTAAAAATGCTACCGTGAAAAGGTTTATATTGTGACAATCACAAGAAACAGACCTAAATTTTGATGTATAGTATGTCTCTGAAAGATAAAAAATGAAGGCACAGTCGCAGTTTAAAAACGTCCCTTAAAATTTCTTGTGTCTAAAGTGGAGTTTCAATGAAAGTCAATGGGAGGGGTGAGGTCCAAACAAATGGTCATATTGTGAAAACTATCAGGAGTATGTCCTAGCTGTGAACATTTTTAGTGACAGCAGGGTTAGCTGAACGTTTTGATATAAGATATGTGTAGGTGGGCTTGAAAATGGCAGAGTGATGGCAGTTTACAAATCATGTTCTGATTTTTCTGATTTTTCCTTTACACACTCTAGCTGTGCTCTGCTTCTCAATGCATTCCTATGGGAAAATTTCGCCGCAAAAACCGCGATATTTCTTGAACGATTCGGCGAAACGTTCCACAAAGTAATAGCAATCCGATCGGGAACAATCCGCACGTTTTGATATATTACTTGTATTTGTAGTGTAAAAACTGTGGGAGGAGTTAGCGTGGCAAATATGGCTATAATAAGAATAAGAATAAAAACTAGACAATCTACAATTTCTGGGGAAATTGTGTAAAGTGTTCTTGCCGCAACCTTTACCAAATGATTGATGAAATGTAAGCAGTGCACATTGCAAGCCTGATAGTGAGAAATGCATTTCAGCTTGTATTTTGAAGCTCACAGTCCAGCCTGGTGAGTCATCTGCCTCTTGAGTGACCTTTGGTTGCTGCTCCTGGAGAGGGCGGAGTAGGCTCACTGTGCTGAGACAGCTGGGTTGCTATGACAACTCACTCTGAGAGGAATGTCAGCATGTGTGTTCTAAACAGGCTTTTTAAACTTGCCAAGTTCAATTGCGTGCTAAAATTAGTATTAATTAAATATTAAAGAAAAGAAACATAGTGTCTTATCCGGGATATCAATTATTTATTTTTATTTTTATTTTAATTTTTTTTTTATTTTAATTTTATTTTAATTTTAATTTTTATTATTTTATTTTATTTTTAATTTTATTTTTATTTTTATTTTATTTTAATTTTATGTTTATTTTTATTTTAATTTTAATTTTATTTTAATTTTATTTTTATTTTAATTTTATGTTAATTTTAATTTTATTTTTATTTTAATTTTATGTTAATTTTATTTTTAATTTTATTTTTATTTTTAATTTTATTTTTATTTTAATTTTAATTTTATTTTTATTTTAATTTTAATTTTATTTTATTTTTAATTTTATTTTTATTTTTAATTTTATTTTTATTTTAATTTTATGTTAATTTTATTTTGATTTTAATTTTTTTTTAAATTTAATTTTATTTTTATTTTAATTTTTATTTTATTTTTAATTTTACTTTAATTTTAATTTTTTTTTTTTTATTTTAATTAAATTTTTATTTTATTTTTATTTTTATCCAGACTGAATAAGAATACCATCTCATTTACACAGAAGGAACTGTCATTCCCACTGCAAATATTTTTTATTTATTTTAATTTTTATTTAATTTTTATTTTATTTTTAATTTTTATTTTGTTTTAATTTTAATTTTTAATTTTATTTTTATTTTAATTTTATTTTATTTTTATTTTTATCCAGACTGAATAATAACACCATCTCATTTATACAGAAGGAACTGTCATTCCCACTGCAAATATTTTTTATTTTTTATTTATATTTTTCATTCATAGTTTTTGTTTTTTCACATTGATAAATTAATTTATTTTATATATTTACACAAATCATATATTTAAGTATAATTAATTGATGTAATTATTTGATTATCGGTGGTACACTTATGAATTCATTATATCACATAAGGTAGAATATATTGGAGCGCGGTACACTACTGGTATTCGTGAACATTTTTAGTGACAGCAGGGTTAGCTGAACGTTTTGATATAAGATATGTGTAGGTGGGCTTGAAAATGAAAGAGTGATGGCAGTTTACAAATCATGTTCTGATTTTTCTGATTTTTCCTTTGCACACTCTAGCTGTGCTGTGCTGCTCAATGCATTCCTATGGGAAAATTTCGCCGCAAAAACCGCGATATTTCTTGAACGATTCGGCGAAACGTTCTACAAAGTAATAGCAATCCGATCGGGATCAATGCGCACGTTTTGATATATTACTTGTCTTTGTAGTGTAAAAACTGTGGGAGGAGTTAGCGTGGCAAATATGGCTATAATAAGAAAAAGAATTAGATTTCAAATATGGCAGAGAAGAGCGGTTAAAAACAAACTGCTTCAAATTGCTTACTTCACTGGCGTCTTCACAATTTCTGTGGAAATTGTGTGGTGTTCTGGCCTCCACACAACTGGAGTGGGCAGGTTAGCTTTTGTCTCTCTGCTTCCTGCTCACACAGCTGGGTTCCTATGGCAACTCCCTCCACACCAAGGGCAGAGTCATGGTTATAAACAAACTGCTCCAAGTTGCTGACATCAGTGGCGATTGCCATCTTCAAACGGTTGTAGTTTTAAAAGTATAAATGCTACCGTGAAAAGGCTTATATTGTGACAATCACAAGAAACAGACCTAAATTTTGATATATAGTATGTCTCTGCAATATTAAAAATGAAGGCACAGTCGCAGTTTAAAAACGTCCCTTAAAATTTCTTGTGTCTAAAGTGGAGTTTCAATGAAAGTCAATGGGAGGAGTGAGGTGCAAACAAATGGTCATATTCTGAAAACTATCAGGAGTATGTCCTAGCCGTGAACATTTTTAGTGACAGCAGGGTTAGCTGAACGTTTTGATATAAGATATGTGTAGGTGGGCTTGAAAATGACATAGTGATGGCAGTTTACAAATCATGTTCTGATTTTTCCTTCCACATTGCAGCTTTCTCACTCTAATGTGACTCAGCTGCCCCCTGAGTGACCTTTGGTTGCACCTGTTACCTCAGTCAGTCACAGGTGTGTGAGGAGCTGTGCTCTAAACAGGCTATTTAAACTTGCCAAATTCACTGGCGATTGCCATCTTCAAACGCTTGTAGTTTTAAAAGTATAAATGCTACCGTGAAAAGGTTTATATTGTGACAATCACAAGAAAAAGACCTACAGTTTGATGTATAGTATGTCTCTGAAAGATAACAAATGAAGGCACAGTCGCAGTTTAAAAACGTCCCTTAAAATGTCTGGTGTCTAGAGTGGAGTTTCAATGAAAGTCAATGGGAGGGGTGATGTGCAAACAAATGGTCATATTCTGAAAACTATCAGGAGTATGTCCTAGCCGTGAACATTTTTAGTGACAGCAGGGTTAGCTGAACGTTTTGATATAAGATATGTGTAGGTGGGCTTGAAAATGGCAGAGTGATGGCAGTTTACAAATCATGTTCTGATTTTTCCTTTGCACACTCTAGCTGTGCTCTGCTGCCACTCTAGATGCACCATTCATTCCTATGGGAAAATTTCGCCGCAAAAACCGTGATATTTCTTGAACGATTCGGCAAAACGTTCCACAAAGTAATAGCAATCCGATCGGGAACAATCCGCACGTTTTGATATATTACTTGTCTTTGTAGTGTAAAAACTGTGGGAGGAGTTAGCGTGGCAAATTTGGCTATAATAATAAGAATAAGAACTAGACAATCTACAATTTCTGGGGAAATTGTGTAAAGTGTTCTTGCCGCAACCTTTACCAAATGATTGATGAAATGTAAGCAGTGCACATTGCAAGCCTGATAGTGAGAAATGCATTTCAGCTTGTATTTTGAAGCTCACAGTCCAGCCTCGTGAGTCATCTGCCTCTTGAGTGACCTTTGGTTGCTGCACCTGGAGAGGGCTGAGTAGGCTAACTGTGCTGAGACAGCTGGGTTGCTATGACAACTCACTCTGAGAGGAATGTCAGCATGCCTGTTCTAAACAGGCTTTTTAAACTTGCCAAGTTCAATTGCGTGCTAAAATTAGTATTAATTAAATATTAAAGAAAAGAAACATAGTGTCTTATCCGGGATATCAATTATTTATTTTTATTTTTATTTTAATTTTTTTTTAATTTTAATTTTAATTTTATTTTATTTTATTTTTAATTTTATTTTTATTTTAATTTTATGTTAATTTTATTTTTATTTTATTTTAATTTTATTTTTATTTTAATTTTATGTTAATTTTAATTTTATTTTAATTTTAATTTAATTTTATTTTTAATTTAATTTTTATTTTTATTTTAATTTTATGTTAATTTTAATTTTATTTTTATTTTTTTTTTAATTTTATTTTAATTTTAATTTTATGTTAATTTTATTTTTATTTTAATTTTTTTTTTTAATTTAATTTTTATTTTTATTTTAATTTTTATTTTTATTTTATTTTTAATTTTATTTTAATTTTAATTTAATTTTAATTTAATTTTTACTTTTATCCAGACTGAATAATAATACCATCTCATTTATACAGAAGGAACTGTCATTCCCACTGCAAATATTTTTTATTTATTTTAATTTTAATTTAATTTTATTTTTATTTTAATTTTATTTTATTTTTTTATTTTAATTTTAATTTTATTTTATTTTTATCCAGACTGAATAATAACACCATCTCATTTATACAGAAGGAACTGTCATTCCCACTGCAAATATTTTTTATTTTTTATTTATATTTTTCATTCATAGTTTTTGTTTTTTCACATTGATAAATTAATTTATTTGATATATTTACACAAATCATATATTTAAGTATAATTAATTGATGTAATTATTTGATTATCGGTGGTACACTTATGAATTCATTATATCACATAAGGTAGAATATATTGGAGCGCGGTACACTACTGGCATTCGTGAACATTTTTAGTGACAGCAGGGTTAGCTGAACGTTTTGATATAAGATATGTGTAGGTGGGCTTGAAAATGACATAGTTATGGCAGTTTACAAATCATGTTCTGATTTTTCCTTCCACACTGCAGCTTTCTCACTCTAATGTGACTCAGCTGCCCCCTGAGTGACCTTTGCTTGCACCTGTTACCTCAGTCAGTCACAGGTGTGTGACAAGCTCTGCTCTAAACAGGCTGTTTAAACTTGCCAAGTTCACTGGCGATTGCCATTTTCAAACGCTTGTAGTTTTAAAAGTATAAATGCTACCGTGAAAAGGTTTATATTGTGACAATCACAAGAAAAAGACCTAAATTTTGATATATAGTATGTCTCTGCAATATTAAAAATGAAGGCACAGTCGCAGTTTAAAAACGTCCCTTAAAATGTCAGGTATCTAGAGTGGAGTTTCAATGAAAGTCAATGGGAGGGGTGAGGTGCAAACACATGGTCATATTCTGAAAACTATCAGGAGTATGTCCTAGCCGTGAACATTTTTAGTGACAGCAGGGTTAGCTGAACGTTTTGATATAAGATATGTGTAGGTGGGCTTGAAAATGAAAGAGTGATGGCAGTTTACAAATCATGTTCTGATTTTTCCTTTCACACTGCAGCTTTCTCACTCTAATGTGACTCAGCTGCCCCCTGAGTGACCTTTGCTTGCACCTGTTACCTCAGTCAGTCACAGGTGTGTGAGGAGCTCTGCTCAAAACAGGCTATTTAAACTTGCCAAGTTCACTGGCGATTGCCATTTTCAAACGCTTGTAGTTTTAAAAGTATAAATGCTACAGTGAAAAGGTTTATATTGTGACAATCACAAGAAAAAGACCTACAGTTTGATGTATAGTATGTCTCTGAAAGATAAAAAATGAAGGCACAGTCGCAGTTTAAAAACGTCCCTTAAAATGTCTGGTGTCTAGAGTGGAGTTTCAATGAAAGTCAATGGGAGGGATGAGGTCCAAACAAATGGTCATATTCTGAAAACTATCAGGAATATGGCTTAGCTGTGAACATTTTTAGTGACAGCAGGGTTAGCTGAACGTTTTGATATAAGATATGTGTAGGTGGGCTTGAAAATGAAAGAGTGATGGCAGTTTACAAATCATGTTCTGATTTTTCTGATTTTTCCTTTACACACTCTAGCTGTGCTCTGCTTCTCAATGCATTCCTATGGGAAAATTTCGCCGCAAAAACCGCGATATTTCTTGAACGATTCGGCGAAACGTTCCACAAAGTAATAGCAATCCGATCGGGAACAATGCGCACGTTTTGATATATTACTTGTATTTGTAGTGTAAAAACTGTGGGAGGAGTTAGCGTGGCAAATATGGCTATAATAAGAATAAGAATAAAAATAAGAATAAGAATATATATGTGAGATAACAATAAGTGTTCCTTGCTATGCAAGAACACTTAACTAGACAATCTACAATTTCTGGGAAAATTGTGTAAAGTGTTCTTGCCGCAACCTTTACCAAATGATTGATGAAATGTAAGCAGGGCACATTGCAAGCCTGATAGTGAGAAATGCATTTCAGCTTGTATTTTGAAGCTCACAGTCCAGCCTCGTGAGTCATCTGCCTCTTGAGTGACCTTTGGTTGCTGCACCTGGAGAGGGCGGAGTAGGCTCACTGTGCTGAGACAGCTGGGTTGCTATGACAACTCACTCTGAGAGGAATGTCAGCATGCCTGTTCTAAACAGGCTTTTTAAACTTGCCAAGTTCAATTGCGTGCTAAAATTAGTATTAATTAAATATTAAAGAAAAGAAACATAGTGTCTTATCCGGGATATCAATTATTTATTTTTATTTTAATTTTTTTTTTATTTTAATTTTAATTTTAATTTTTATTTTATTTTATTTTTATTTTAATTTAATTTTAATTTTATGTTAATTTTATTTTTATTTTTATTTTAATTTTATGTTAATTTTAATTTTATGTTAATTCTATGTTAATTTTAATTTAATTTTTATTTTATTTTTTTTTTATTTTATTTTTAATTTTAATTTTATTTTTATTTTAATTTTATTTTTATTTTATGTTATTTTAATTTTATTTTTATTTTAATTTTATGTTAATTTTATTTTTATTTAATTTTTTTTTTTAATTTTAATTTTATTTTTATTTTAATTTTTATTTTTATTTTTAATTTTATTTTAATTTTAATTTTATTTTTTTTTTTATTTTAATTTAATTTTTATTTTATTTTTATTTTTATCCAGACTGAATAATAATACCATCTCATTTATACAGAAGGAACTGTCATTCCCACTGCAAATATTTTTTATTTATTTTAATTTTAATTTTAATTTAATTTTTATTTTATTTTTCATTTTATTTTTATTTTAATTTTAATTTTTAATTTTATTTTTATTTTAATTTTATTTTATTTTTTTATTTTAATTTTAATTTTATTTTATTTTTATCCAGACTGAATAATAACACCATCTCATTTATACAGAAGGAACTGTCATTCCCACTGCAAATATTTTTTATTTTTTATTTATATTTTTCATTCATAGTTTTTGTTTTTTCACATTGATAAATTAATTTATTTTATATATTTACACAAATCATATATTTAAGTATAATTAATTGATGTAATTATTTGATTATCGGTGGTACACTTATGAATTCATTATATCACATAAGGTAGAATATATTGGAGCGCGGTACACTACTGGCATTCGTGAACATTTTTAGTGACAGCAGGGTTAGCTGAACGTTTTGATATAAGATATGTGTAGGTGGGCTTGAAAATGAAAGAGTTATGGCAGTTTACAAATCATGTTCTGATTTTTCCTTTCACACTGCAGCTTTCTCACTCTAATGTGACTCAGCTGCCCCCTGAGTGACCTTTGGTTGCACCTGTTACCTCAGTCAGTCACAGGTGTGTGATGAGCTCTGCTCTAAACAGGCTGTTTAAACTTGCCAAGTTCACTGGCGATTGCCATTTTCAAACGCTTGTAGTTTTAAAAGTATAAATGCTACCGTGAAAAGGTTTATACTGTGACAATCACAAGAAAAAGACCTAAATTTTGATGTATAGTATGTCTCTGAAAGATAAAAAATGAAGGCACAGTCGCAGTCCCTTAAAATTTCTTGTGTCTAAAGTGGAGTTTCAATGAAAGTCAATGGGAGGGATGAGGTCCAAACAAATGGTCATATTCTGAAAACTATCAGGAGTATGTCCTAGCCGTGAACATTTTTAGTGACAGCAGGGTTAGCTGAACGTTTTGATATAAGATATGTGTAGGTGGGCTTGATAATGACATAGTGATGGCAGTTTACAAATCATGTTCTGATTTTTCCTTTCACACTGCAGCTTTCTCACTCTAATGTGACTCAGCTGCCCCCTGAGTGACCTTTGCTTGCACCTGTTACCTCAGTCAGTCACAGGTGTGTGAGGAGCTCTGCTCTAAACAGGCTATTTAAACTTGCCAAGTTCACTGGCGATTGCCATTTTCAAACGCTTGTAGTTTTAAAAGAATAAATGCTACAGTGAAAAGGTTTATACTGTGACAATCACAAGAAACAGACCTAAATTTTGATGTATAGTATGTCTCTGAAAGATAAAAAATGAAGGCACAGTCGCAGTTTAAAAACGTCCCTTAAAATTTCTTGTGTCTAAAGTGGAGTTTCAATGAAAGTCAATGGGAGGGGTGAGGTCCAAACAAATGGTCATATTGTGAAAACTATCAGGAGTATGTCCTAGCCGTGGACATTTTTAGTGACAGCAGGGTTAGCTGAACGTTTTGATATAAGATATGTGTAGGTGGGCTTGAAAATGGCAGAGTGATGGCAGTTTACAAATCATGTTCTGATTTTTTTTTTGCACACTCTAGCTGTGCTCTGCTGCCACTCTAGATGCACCATTCATTCCTATGGGAAAATTTCGCCGCAAAAACCGCGATATTTCTTGAACGATTCGGCGAAACGTTCCACAAAGTAATAGCAATCCGATCGAGAACAATCCGCACGTTTTGATATATTACTTGTCTTTGTAGTGTAAAAACTGTGGGAGGAGTTAGCGTGGCAAATTTGGCTATAATAATAAGAATAAGAATAAAAATAAGAATAAGAATATATTTGTGAGATAACAATAAGTGTTCCTTGCTATGCAAGAACACTTAACTAGACAATCTACAATTTCTGGGGAAATTGTGTAAAGTGTTCTTGCCGCAACCTTTACCAAATGATTGATGAAATGTAAGCAGTGCACATTGCAAGCCTGATAGTGAGAAATGCATTTCAGCTTGTATTTTGAAGCTCACAGTCCAGCCTGGTGAGTCATCTGCCTCTTGAGTGACCTTTGGTTGCTGCACCTGGAGAGGGCGGAGTAGGCTCACTGTGCTGAGACAGCTGGGTTGCTATGACAACTCACTCTGAGAGGAATGTCAGCATGTGTGTTCTAAACAGGCTTTTTAAACTTGCCAAGTTCAATTGCGTGCTAAAATTAGTATTAATTAAATATTAAAGAAAAGAAACATAGTGTCTTATCCGGGATATCAATTATTTATTTTTATTTTAATTTTTATTTTATTTTAATTTTATTTTAATTGTAATTTTTATTATTTTATTTTATTTTATTTTTAATTTCATTTTTATTTTTATTTTATTTTAATTTTAAGTTTATGTTTATTTTTATTTTATTTTAATTTTATTTTTATTTTAATTTTATGTTAATTTTAATTTTATTTTTATTTTAATTTTAATTTTATTTTATTTTTAATTTTATTTTTAATTGTATTTTTATTTTTATTTTTATTTTAATTTTATGTTAATTTTATTTTTATTTTAATTTTAATTTTATTTTTATTTTTATTTTAATTTTATGTTAATTTTATTTTTATTTTAATTTTTTTTTTATTTTAATTTTATTTTTATTTTAATTTTTATTTTTATTTTATTTTTAATTTTATTTTAATTTTAATTTTATTTTTTTTTAATTTTAATTAAATTTTTATTTTATTTTTATTTTTATCCAGACTGAATAATAATACCATCTCATTTATACAGAAGGAACTGTCATTCCCACTGCAAATATTTTTTATTTTTTATTTATATTTTTCATTCATAGTTTTTGTTTTTTCACATTGATAAATTAATTTATTTTATATATTTACACAAATCATATATTTAAGTATAATTAATTGATGTAATTATTTGATTATCGGTGGTACACTTATGAATTCATTATATCACATAAGGTAGAATATATTGGAGCGCGGTACACTACTGGCATTCGTGAACATTTTTAGTGACAGCAGGGTTAGCTGAACGTTTTGATATAAGATATGTGTAGGTGGGCTTGAAAATGAAAGAGTGATGGCAGTTTACAAATCATGTTCTGATTTTTCTGATTTTTCCTTTGCACACTCTAGCTGTGCTGTGCTGCTCAATGCATTCCTATGGGAAAATTTCGCCGCAAAAACCGCGATATTTCTTGAACGATTCGGCGAAACGTTCTACAAAGTAATCGCAATCCGATCGGGATCAATGCGCACGTTTTGATATATTACTTGTCTTTGTAGTGTAAAAACTGTGGGAGGAGTTAGCGTGGCAAATATGGCTATAATAAGAAAAAGAATTAGATTTCAAATATGGCAGAGAAGAGCGGTTAAAAACAAACTGCTTCAAATTGCTCACTTCACTGGCGTCTTCACAATTTCTGTGGAAATTGTGTGGTGTTCTGGCCTCCACACAACTGGAGTGGGCAGGTTAGCTTTTGTCTCTCTGCTTCCTGCTCACACAGCTGGGTTCCTATGGCAACTCCCTCCACACCAAGGGCAGAGTCATGGTTATAAACAAACTGCTCCAAGTTGCTGACATCACTGGCGATTGCCATCTTCAAACGGTTGTAGTTTTAAAAGTATAAATGGTACCGTGAAAAGGCTTATATTGTGACAATCACAAGAAACAGACCTAAATTTTGATATATAGTATGTCTCTGCAATATTAAAAATGAAGGCACAGTCGCAGTTTAAAAACGTCCCTTAAAATTTCTTGTGTCTAAAGTGGAGTTTCAATGAAAGTCAATGGGAGGAGTGAGGTGCAAACAAATGGTCCTATTCTGAAAACTATCAGGAGTATGTCCTAGCCGCGAACATTTTTAGTGACAGCAGGGTTAGCTGAACGTTTTGATATAAGATATGTGTAGGTGGGCTTGAAAATGACAGAGTGATGGCAGTTTACAAATCATGTTCTGATTTTTCCTTTCACATTGTAGCTTTCTCACTCTAATGTGACTCAGCTGCCCCCTGAGTGACCTTTGCTTGCACCTGTTACCTCAGTCAGTCACAGGTGTTTGAGAAGCTGTGCTCTAAACAGGCTATTTAAACTTGCCAAATTCACTGGCGATTGCCATCTTCAAACGCTTGTAGTTTTAAAAGTATAAATGCTACCGTGAAAAGGTTTATATTGTGACAATCACAAGAAAAAGACCTACAGTTTGATGTATAGTGTGTCTCTGAAAGATAACAAATGAAGGCACAGTCGCAGTTTAAAAACGTCCCTTAAAATGTCTGGTGTCTAGAGTGGAGTTTCAATGAAAGTCAATGGGAGGTGTGAGGTCCAAACAAATGGTCATATTGTGAAAACTATCAGGAGTATGTCCTAGCCGTGAACATTTTTAGTGACAGCAGGGTTAGCTGAACGTTTTGATATAAGATATGTGTAGGTGGGCTTGAAAATGAAAGAGTGATGGCAGTTTACAAATCATGTTCTGATTTTTCTGATTTTTCCTTTGCACACTCTAGCTGTGCTGTGCTGCTCAATGCATTCCTATGGGAAAATTTCGCCGCAAAAACCGCGATATTTCTTGAACGATTCGGCGAAACGTTCTACAAAGTAATAGCAATCCGATCGGGATCAATGCGCACATTTTGATATATTACTTGTCTTTGTAGTGTAAAAACTGTGGGAGGAGTTAGCGTGGCAAATATGGCTATAATAAGAATAAGAATAAGAACTAGACAATCTACAATTTCTGGGGAAATTGTGTAAAGTGTTCTTGCCGCAACCTTTACCAAATGATTGATGAAATGTAAGCAGTGCACATTGCAAGCCTTATAGTGAGAAATGCATTTCAGCTTGTATTTTGAAGCTCACAGTCCAGCCTCGTGAGTCATCTGCCTCTTGAGTGACCTTTGGTTGCTGCACCTGGAGAGGGCGGAGTAGGCTAACTGTGCTGAGACAGCTGGGTTGCTATGACAACTCACTCTGAGAGGAATGTCAGCATGCCTGTTCTAAACAGGCTTTTTAAACTTGCCAAGTTCAATTGCGTGCTAAAATTAGTATTAATTAAATATTAAAGAAAAGAAACATAGTGTCTTATCCGGGATATCAATTATTTATTTATTTTTTTATTTTAATTTTTTTTTATTTTAATTTTATTTTAATTTTAATTTTTATTATTTTATTTTATTTTTAATTTTATTTTTATTTTATTTTAATTTTATATTTATTTTTATTTTAATTTTATATTTATTTTTATTTTAATTTTATATTTATTTTTATTTTAATTTTATATTTATTTTAATTTTATTTTTATTTTAATTTTATGTTAATTTTATTTTTATTTTAATTTTATGTTAATTTTAATTTTATTTTTATTTTATTTTAATTTTATTTTATTTTTATTTTAATTTTATGTTAATTTTATTTTTATTTAATTTTTTTTTTAATTTTAATTTTATTTTTATTTTTATTTTTATTTTTAATTTTATTTTAATTTTAATTTTATTTTTTTTTTATTTTAATTTAATTTTTATTTTATTTTTATTTTTATCCAGACTGAATAATAATACCATCTCATTTATACAGAAGGAACTGTCATTCCCACTGCAAATATTTTTTATTTATTTTAATTTTAATTTAATTTTTATTTTATTTTTAATTTTATTTTAATTTTAATTTTATTTTTTTTTTAATTTTATTTTATTTTTTTATTTTAATTTTAATTTTTTTTTATTTTTATCCAGACTGAACAATAACACCATCTCATTTATACAGAAGGAACTCATTCCCACTGCAAATATTTTTTATTTTTTATTTATATTTTTCATTCATAGTTTTTGTTTTTTCACATTGATAAATTAATTTATTTTATATATTTACACAAATCATATATTTAAGTATAATTAATTGATGTAATTATTTGATTATCGGTGGTACACTTATGAATTCATTATATCACATAAGGTAGAATATATTGGAGCGCGGTACACTACTGGCATTCGTGAACATTTTTAGTGACAGCAGGGTTAGCTGAACGTTTTGATATAAGATATGTGTAGGTGGGCTTGAAAATGGAAGAGTGATGGCAGTTTACAAATCATGTTCTGATTTTTCTGATTTTTCCTTTACACACTCTAGCTGTGCTCTGCTGCTCAATGCATTCCTATGGGAAAATTTCGCCGCAAAAACCGCGATATTTCTTGAACGATTTGGCGAAACGTTCCACAAAGTAATAGCAATCCGATCGGGAACAATCCGCACGTTTTGATATATTACTTGTATTTGTAGTGTAAAAACTGTGGGAGGAGTTAGCGTGGCAAATATGGCTATAATAAGAAACGGAATAAAAATAAGAATTAGATTTCAAATATGGCAGAGAAGAGCGGTAAAAACAAACTGCTTAAAATTGCTCACTTCACTGGCGTCTTCACAATTTCTGTGGAAATTGTGTGGTGTTCTGGCCTCCACACACTGGAGTGGGTGGAGTAGCTTTTGTCTCTCTGCTTCCTGCTCACAAGCTGGGTTCCTATGGCAACTCCCTCCACACCAAGGGCAGAGTCATGGTTATAAACCAGTGCTCAAACTTGCCGACATCACTGGCGATTGCCATCTTCAAACGCTTGTAGTTTTAAAAGTATAAATGCTACCGTGAAAAGGTTTATAATGTGACAATCACAAGAAACAGACCTAAATTTTGATGTATAGTATGTCTCTGCAATATTAAAAATGAAGGCACAGTCGCAGTTTAAAAACGTCCCTTAACATTTCAGGTGGCTCTGAGTGGATTTTCAATGAAAGTCAATGGGAGGGGTTATTTGCAAACAAATGGTCATATTGTGAAAACTATCAGGAGTATGTCCTAGCCGTGAACATTTTTAGTGACAGCAGGGTTAGCTGAACGTTTTGATATAAGATATGTGTAGGTGGGCTTGATAATGACATAGTGATGGCAGTTTACAAATCATGTTCTGATTTTTCCTTTCACACTGTAGCTTTCTCACTCTAATGTGACTCAGCTGCCCCCTGAGTGACCTTTGCTTGCACCTGTTACCTCAGTCAGTCACAGGTGTGTGACAAGCTCTGCTCTAAACAGGCTATTTAAACTTGCCAAATTCACTGGCGATTGCCATCTTCAAACGCTTGTAGTTTTAAAAGTATAAATGCTACCGTGAAAAGCTTTATATTGTGATAATCACAAGAAAAAGACCTACAGTTTGATGTATAGTATGTCTCTGAAAGATAACAAATGAAGGCACAGTCGCAGTTTAAAAACGTCCCTTAAAATTTCTTGTGTCTAAAGTGGAGTTTCAATGAAAGTCAATGGGTGGGATGAGGTCCAAACAAATGGTCATATTCTGAAAACTATCAGGAATATGTCCTAGCCGTGAACATTTTTAGTGACAGCAGGGTTAGCTGAACGTTTTGATATAAGATATGTGTAGGTGGGCTTGAAAATGAAAGAGTGATGGCAGTTTACAAATCATGTTCTGATTTTTCTGATTTTTCCTTTGCACACTCTAGCTGTGCTGTGCTGCTCAATGCATTCCTATGGGAAAATTTTGCCGCAAAAACCGCGATATTTCTTGAACGATTCAGCGAAACGTTCCACAAAGTAATAGCAATCCGATCGGGAACAATCCGCACGTTTTGATATATTACTTGTATTTGTAGTGTAAAAACTGTGGGAGGAGTTAGCGTGGCAAATATGGCTATAATAAGAAACGGAATAAGAATAAGAATATATATGTGAGATAACAATAAGTGTTCCTTGCTATGCAAGAACACTTAATAAGAATAAGAATATATATGTGAGATAACAATAAGTGTTCCTTGCTATGCAAGAACACTTAATAAGAATATATATGTGAGATAACAATAAGTGTTCCTTGCTATGCAAGAACACTTAATAAGAATAAGAATATATATGTGAGATAACAATAAGTGTTCCTTGCTATGCAAGAACACTTAATAAGAATAAGAATATATATGTGAGATAACAATAAGTGTTCCTTGCTATGCAAGAACACTTAATAAGAATAAGAATATATATGTGAGATAACAATAAGTGTTCCTTGCTATGCAAGAACACTTAATAAGAACTAGACAATCTACAATTTCTGGGGAAATTGTGTAAAGTGTTCTTGCCGCAACCTTTACCAAATGATTGATGAAATGTAAGCAGTGCACATTGCAAGCCTGATAGTGAGAAATGCATTTCAGCTTGTATTTTGAAGCTCACAGTCCAGCCTGGTGAGTCATCTGCCTCTTGAGTGACCTTTGGTTGCTGCACCTGGAGAGGGCGGAGTAGGCTCACTGTGCTGAGACAGCTGGGTTGCTATGACAACTCACTCTGAGAGGAATGTCAGCATGCCTGTTCTAAACAGGCTTTTTAAACTTGCCAAGTTCAATTGCGTGCTAAAATTAGTATTAATTAAATATTAAAGAAAAGAAACATAGTGTCTTATCCGGGATATCAATTATTTATTTTTATTTTTATTTTAATTTTATTTTTATTTTAATTTTATGTTAATTTTAATTTTATTTTTATTTTTATTTTAATTTTATTTTTATTTTTATTTTAATTTTATGTTAATTTTAATTTTATTTTAATTTTTATTCTAATTTTATTTTTATTTTTATTTTAATTTTTATTTTATTTTTAATTTTATTTTAATTTTATTTTTTTTTTTTTTATTTTAATTAAATTTTTATTTTATTTTTATTTTTATCCAGACTGAATAAGAATACCATCTCATTTATACAGAAGGAACTGTCATTCCCACTGCAAATATTTTTTATTTATTTTAATTTTTATTTAATTTTTATTTTATTTTTAATTTTTATTTTGTTTTAATTTTAATTTTTAATTTTATTTTTATTTTAATTTTATTTTTATTTTTATCCAGACTGAATAATAACACCATCTCATTTATACAGAAGGAACTGTCATTCCCACTGCAAATATTTTTTATTTTTTATTTATATTTTTCATTCATAGTTTTTGTTTTTTCACATTGATAAATTAATTTATTTTATATATTTACACAAATCATATATTTAAGTATAATTAATTGATGTAATTATTTGATTATCGGTGGTACACTTATGAATTCATTATATCACATAAGGTAGAATATATTGGAGCGCGGTACACTACTGGTATTCGTGAACATTTTTAGTGACAGCAGGGTTAGTGGAACGTTTTGATATAAGATATGTGTAGGTGGGCTTGAAAATGGCAGAGTGATGGCAGTTTACAAATCATGTTCTGATTTTTCTGATTTTTCCTTTGCACACTCTAGCTGTGCTGTTCTGCTCAATGCATTCCTATGGGAAAATTTCGCCGCAAAAACCGCGATATTTCTTGAACGATTCGGCGAAACGTTCTACAAAGTAATAGCAATCCGATCGGGATCAATGCGCACGTTTTGATATATTACTTGTCTTTGTAGTGTAAAAACTGTGGGAGGAGTTAGCGTGGCAAATATGGCTATAATAAGAAAAAGAATTAGATTTCAAATATGGCAGAGAAGAGCGGTTAAAAACAAACTGCTTCAAATTGCTTACTTCACTGGCGTCTTCACAATTTCTGTGGAAATTGTGTGGTGTTCTGGCCTCCACACAACTGGAGTGGGCAGGTTAGCTTTTGTCTCTCTGCTTCCTGCTCACACAGCTGGGTTCCTATGGCAACTCCCTCCACACCAAGGGCAGAGTCATGGTTATAAACAAACTGCTCCAAGTTGCTGACATCACTGGCGATTGCCATCTTCAAACGGTTGTAGTTTTAAAAGTATAAATGGTACCGTGAAAAGGCTTATATTGTGACAATCACAAGAAACAGACCTAAATTTTGATATATAGTATGTCTCTGCAATATTAAAAATGAAGGCACAGTCGCAGTTTAAAAACGTCCCTTAAAATTTCTTGTGTCTAAAGTGGAGTTTCAATGAAAGTCAATGGGAGGAGTGAGGTGCAAACAAATGGTCATATTCTGAAAACTATCAGGAGTATGTCCTAGCCGTGAACATTTTTAGTGACAGCAGGGTTAGCTGAACGTTTTGATATAAGATATGTGTAGGTGGGCTTGATAATGACATAGTTATGGCAGTTTACAAATCATGTTCTGATTTTTCCTTTCACATTGTAGCTTTCTCACTCTAATGTGACTCAGCTGCCCCCTGAGTGACCTTTGCTTGCACCTGTTACCTCAGTCAGTCACAGGTGTTTGAGAAGCTGTGCTCTAAACAGGCTATTTAAACTTGCCAAATTCACTGGCGATTGCCATCTTCAAACGCTTGTAGTTTTAAAAGTATAAATGCTACCGTGAAAAGGTTTATATTGTGACAATCACAAGAAAAAGACCTACAGTTTGATGTATAGTGTGTCTCTGAAAGATAACAAATGAAGGCACAGTCGCAGTTTAAAAACGTCCCTTAAAATGTCTGGTGTCTAGAGTGGAGTTTCAATGAAAGTCAATGGGAGGTGTGAGGTCCAAACAAATGGTCATATTGTGAAAACTATCAGGAGTATGTCCTAGCCGTGAACATTTTTAGTGACAGCAGGGTTAGCTGAACGTTTTGATATAAGATATGTGTAGGTGGGCTTGAAAATGAAAGAGTGATGGCAGTTTACAAATCATGTTCTGATTTTTCTGATTTTTCCTTTGCACACTCTAGCTGTGCTGTGCTGCTCAATGCATTCCTATGGGAAAATTTCGCCGCAAAAACCGCGATATTTCTTGAACGATTCGGCGAAACGTTCTACAAAGTAATAGCAATCCGATCGGGATCAATGCGCACATTTTGATATATTACTTGTCTTTGTAGTGTAAAAACTGTGGGAGGAGTTAGCGTGGCAAATATGGCTATAATAAGAATAAGAATAAGAACTAGACAATCTACAATTTCTGGGGAAATTGTGTAAAGTGTTCTTGCCGCAACCTTTACCAAATGATTGATGAAATGTAAGCAGTGCACATTGCAAGCCTGATAGTGAGAAATGCATTTCAGCTTGTATTTTGAAGCTCACAGTCCAGCCTCGTGAGTCATCTGCCTCTTGAGTGACCTTTGGTTGCTGCACCTGGAGAGGGCGGAGTAGGCTCACTGTGCTGAGACAGCTGGGTTGCTATGACAACTCACTCTGAGAGGAATGTCAGCATGTGTGTTCTAAACAGGCTTTTTAAACTTGCCAAGTTCAATTGCGTGCTAAAATTAGTATTAATTAAATATTAAAGAAAAGAAACATAGTGTCTTATCCGGGATATCAATTATTTATTTATTTTTTTATTTTAATTTTTTTTTATTTTAATTTTATTTTAATTTTAATTTTTATTATTTTATTTTATTTTTAATTTTATTTTTATTTTATTTTAATTTTATATTTATTTTTATTTTAATTTTATATTTATTTTTATTTTAATTTTATATTTATTTTTATTTTAATTTTATATTTATTTTAATTTTATTTTTATTTTAATTTTATGTTAATTTTATTTTTATTTTAATTTTATGTTAATTTTAATTTTATTTTTATTTTTATTTTAATTTTATTTTATTTTTAATTTTATTTTTATTTTTAATTTTATTTTTATTTTTATTTTTATTTTAATTTTATGTTAATTTAATTTTATTTTAATTTTTATTTTAATTTTATTTTTATTTTAATTTTATGTTCATTTTATTTTGATTTTAATTTTTTTTTAATTTTAATTTTATTTTGATTTTAATTTTTATTTTTATTTTATTTTTAATTTTATTTTAATTTTAATTTTATTTTTTTTTTATTTTAATTAAATTTTTATTTTATTTTTTTTTTTTATCCAGACTGAATAATAATACCATCTCATTTATACAGAAGGAACTGTCATTCCCACTGCAAATATTTTTTATTTATTTTAATTTTTATTTAATTTTAATTTTATTTTTATTTTAATTTTATTTTAATTTTAATTTTATTTTTATTTTAATTTTATTTTTATTTTATTTTTAATTTTATTTTTATTTTTAATTTTATTTTAATTTTAATTTTTAATTTTATTTTTATTTTAATTTTATTTTATTTTATTTTTATCCAGACTGAATAATAACACCATCTCATTTATACAGAAGGAACTGTCATTCCCACTGCAAATATTTTTTATTTTTTATTTATATTTTTCATTCATAGTTTTTGTTTTTTCACATTGATAAATTAATTTATTTTATATATTTACACAAATCATATATTTAAGTATAATTAATTGATGTAATTATTTGATTATCGGTGGTACACTTATGAATTCATTATATCACATAAGGTAGAATATATTGGAGCGCGGTACACTACTGGCATTCGTGAACATTTTTAGTGACAGCAGGGTTAGCTGAACGTTTTGATATAAGATATGTGTAGGTGGGCTTGAAAATGGCAGAGTGATGGCAGTTTACAAATCATGTTCTGATTTTTCTGATTTTTCCTTTGCACACTCTAGCTGTGCTGTGCTGCTCAATGCATTCCTATGGGAAAATTTCGCCGCAAAAACCGCGATATTTCTTGAACGATTCGGCGAAACGTTCTACAAAGTAATAGCAATCCGATCGGGATCAATGCGCACGTTTTGATATATTACTTGTCTTTGTAGTGTAAAAACTGTGGGAGGAGTTAGCGTGGCAAATATGGCTATAATAAGAATAAGAATTAGATTTCAAATATGGCAGAGAAGAGCGGTTAAAAACAAACTGCTTCAAATTGCTCACTTCACTGGTGTCTTCACAATTTCTGTGGAAATTGTGTGGTGTTCTGGCCTCCACACACTGGAGTGGGTGGAGTAGCTTTTGTCTCTCTGCTTCCTGCTCACACAGCTGGGTTCCTATGGCAACTCCCTCCACACCAAGGGCAGAGTCATGGTTATAAACAAACTGCTCCAAGTTGCTGACATCACTGGCGATTGCCATCTTCAAACGGTTGTAGTTTTAAAAGTATAAATGCTACCGTGAAAAGGCTTATATTGTGACAATCACAAGAAACAGACCTAAATTTTGATATATAGTATGTCTCTGCAATATTAAAAATGAAGGCACAGTCGCAGTTTAAAAACGTCCCTTAAAATTTCTTGTGTCTAAAGTGGAGTTTCAATGAAAGTCAATGGGAGGAGTGAGGTGCAAACACATGGTCATATTCTGAAAACTATCAGGAGTATGTCCTAGCCGTGAACATTTTTAGTGACAGCAGGGTTAGCTGAACGTTTTGATATAAGATATGTGTAGGTGGGCTTGAAAATGACATAGTGATGGCAGTTTACAAATCATGTTCTGATTTTTCCTTTCACACTGCAGCTTTCTCACTCTAATGTGACTCAGCTGCCCTCTGAGTGACCTTTGCTTGCACCTGTTACCTCAGTCAGTCACAGGTGTGTGAGGAGCTGTGCTCTAAACAGGCTGTTTAAACTTGCCAAATTCACTGGCGATTGCCATCTTCAAACGCTTGTAGTTTTAAAAGTATAAATGCTACCGTGAAAAGGTTTATATTGTGACAATCACAAGAAAAAGACCTACAGTTTGATGTATAGTATGTCTCTGAAAGATAACAAATGAAGGCACAGTCGCAGTTTAAAAACGTCCCTTAAAATGTCTGGTGTCTAGAGTGGAGTTTCAATGAAAGTCAATGGGAGGGGTGATGTGCAAACAAATGGTCATATTCTGAAAACTATCAGGAGTATGTCCTAGCCGTGAACATTTTTAGTGACAGCAGGGTTAGCTGAACGTTTTGATATAAGATATGTGTAGGTGGGCTTGAAAATGGCAGAGTGATGGCAGTTTACAAATCATGTTCTGATTTTTCCTTTGCACACTCTAGCTGTGCACTGCTGCCACTCTACATGCACCATTCATTCCTATGGGAAAATTTCGCCACAAAAACCGCGATATTTCTTGAACGATTCGGCGAAACGTTCCACAAAGTAATAGCAATCCGATTGGGAACAATCCGCACGTTTTGATATATTACTTGTCTTTGTAGTGTAAAAACTGTGGGAGGAGTTAGCGTGGCAAATTTGGCTATAATAATAAGAATAAGAATAAAAATAAGAATAAGAATATATTTGTGAGATAACAATAAGTGTTCCTTGCTATGCAAGAACACTTAACTAGACAATCTACAATTTCTGGGGAAATTGTGTAAAGTGTTCTTGCCGCAACCTTTACCAAATGATTGATGAAAGGTAAGCAGTGCAAATTGCAAGCCTGATAGTGAGAAATGCATTTCAGCTTGTATTTTGAAGCTCACAGTCCAGCCTGGTGAGTCATCTGCCTCTTGAGTGACCTTTGGTTGCTGCACCTGGAGAGGGCGGAGTAGGCTCACTGTGCTGAGACAGCTGGGTTGCTATGACAACTCACTCTGAGAGGAATGTCAGCATGTGTGTTCTAAACAGGCTTTTTAAACTTGCCAAGTTCAATTGCGTGCTAAAATTAGTATTATTAAATATTAAAGAAAAGAAACATAGTGTCTTATCCGGGATATCAATTATTTATTTTTATTTTTATTTTAATTTTTTTTTTATTTTAATTTTAATTTTTATTTTATTTTATTTTTAATTTTATTTTTATTTTTATTTTAATTTAATTTTAATTTTATGTTAATTTTAATTTTATTTTTATTTTATTTTAATTTTATTTTATTTTTAATTTTATTTTTAATTTTATTTTTAATTTTATTTTTATTTTAATTTTATTTTTATTTTATGTTATTTTAATTTTATTTTTATTTTAATTTTATGTTAATTTTATTTTTATTTAATTTTTTTTTTTAATTTTAATTTTATTTTTATTTTTATTTTTAATTTTATTTTAATTTGAATTTTATTTTTTTTTATTTTAATTTATTTTTTTTTTATTTTTATTTTTATCCAGACTGAATAATAATACCATCTCATTTATACAGAAGGAACTGTCATTCCCACTGCAAATATTTTTTATTTATTTTAATTTTAATTTTAATTTAATTTTTATTTTATTTTTCATTTTATTTTTATTTTAATTTTATTTTATTTTTTTATTTTAATTTTAATTTTATTTTATTTTTATCCAGACTGAATAATAACACCATCTCATATATACAGAAGGAACTGTCATTCCCACTGCAAATATTTTTTATTTTTTATTTATATTTTTCATTCATAGTTTTTGTTTTTTCACATTGATAAAATAATTTATTTTATATATTTACACAAACCATATATTTAAGTATAATTAATTGATGTAATTATTTGATTATCGGTGGTACACTTATGAATTCATTATATCACATAAGGTAGAATATATTGGAGCGCGGTACACTACTGGCATTCGTGAACATTTTTAGTGACAGCAGGGTTAGCTGAACGTTTTGATATAAGATATGTGTAGGTGGGCTTGAAAATGACATAGTTATGGCAGTTTACAAATCATGTTCTGATTTTTCCTTTCACACTGCAGCTTTCTCACTCTAATGTGACTCAGCTGCCCCCTGAGTGACCTTTGCTTGCACCTGTTACCTCAGTCAGTCACAGGTGTGTGAGAAGCTCTGCTGAAAACAGGCTGTTTAAACTTGCCAAGTTCACTGGCGATTGCCATTTTCAAACGCTTGTAGTTTTAAAAGTAAAAATGCTACCGTGAAAAGGTTTATATTGTGACAATCACAAGAAACAGACCTAAATTTTGATGTATAGTATGTCTCTGAAAGATAAAAAATGAAGGCACAGTCGCAGTTTAAAAACGTCCCTTAAAATTTCTTGTGTCTAAAGTGGAGTTTCAATGAAAGTCAATGGGAGGGGTGAGGTCCAAACAAATGGTCATATTGTGAAAACTATCAGGAGTATGTCCTAGCTGTGAACATTTTTAGTGACAGCAGGGTTAGCTGAACGTTTTGATATACGATATGTGTAGGTGGGCTTGAAAATGGCAGAGTGATGGCAGTTTACAAATCATGTTCTGATTTTTCTGATTTTTCCTTTACACACTCTAGCTGTGCTCTGCTTCTCAATGCATTCCTATGGGAAAATTTTGCCGCAAAAACCGCGATATTTCTTGAACGATTCGGCGAAACGTTCCACAAAGTAATAGCAATCCGATCGGGAACAATGCGCACGTTTTGATATATTACTTGTATTTGTAGTGTAAAAACTGTGGGAGGAGTTAGCGTGGCAAATATGGCTATAATAAGAATAAGAATAAAAATAAGAACTAGACAATCTACAATTTCTGGGGAAATTGTGTAAAGTGTTCTTGCCGCAACCTTTACCAAATGATTGATGAAATGTAAGCAGTGCACATTGCAAGCCTGATAGTGAGAAATGCATTTCAGCTTGTATTTTGAAGCTCACAGTCCAGCCTGGTGAGTCATCTGCCTCTTGAGTGACCTTTGGTTGCTGCACCTGGAGAGGGCGGAGTAGGCTCACTGTGCTGAGACAGCTGGGTTGCTATGACAACTCACTCTGAGAGGAATGTCAGCATGTGTGTTCTAAACAGGCTTTTTAAACTTGCCAAGTTCAATTGCGTGCTAAAATTAGTATTAATTAAATATTAAAGAAAAGAAACATAGTGTCTTATCCGGGATATCAATTATTTATTTTTATTTTAATTTTTTTTTTATTTTAATTTAATTTTAATTTTTATTATTTTATTTTATTTTTAATTTTATTTTTATTTTTATTTTATTTTAATTTTATGTTTATTTTTATTTAAATTTTAATTTTATTTTAATTTTATTTTTATTTTAATTTTATGTTAATTTTAATTTTATTTTTATTTTAATTTTAATTTTATTTTATTTTTAATTTTATTTTTATTTTTAATTTTATTTTTATTTTAATTTTATGTTAATTTAATTTTATTTTAATTTTTATTTTAATTTTATTTTTATTTTAATTTTATGTTAATTTTATTTTGATTTTAATTTTTTTTTAAATTTAATTTTATTTTTATTTTAATTTTAATTTTTATTTTATTTTTAATTTTATTTTAATTTTAATTTTTTTTTTTTTTATTTTAATTAAATTTTTATTTTATTTTTATTTTTATCCAGACTGAATAAGAATACCATCTCATTTATACAGAAGGAACTGTCATTCCCACTGCAAATATTTTTTATTTATTTTAATTTTTATTTAATTTTTATTTTATTTTTAATTTTTATTTTGTTTTAATTTTAATTTTTAATTTTATTTTTATTTTAATTTTATTTTTATTTTTATCCAGACTGAATAATAACACCATCTCATTTATACAGAAGGAACTGTCATTCCCACTGCAAATATTTTTTATTTTTTATTTATATTTTTCATTCATAGTTTTTGTTTTTTCACATTGATAAATTAATTTATTTTATATATTTACACAAATCATATATTTAAGTATAATTAATTGATGTAATTATTTGATTATCGGTGGTACACTTATGAATTCATTATATCACATAAGGTAGAATATATTGGAGCGCGGTACACTACTGGTATTCGTGAACATTTTTAGTGACAGCAGGGTTAGCTGAACGTTTTGATATAAGATATGTGTAGGTGGGCTTGAAAATGAAAGAGTGATGGCAGTTTACAAATCATGTTCTGATTTTTCTGATTTTTCCTTTGCACACTCTAGCTGTGCTGTGCTGCTCAATGCATTCCTATGGGAAAATTTCGCCGCAAAAACCGCGATATTTCTTGAACGATTCGGCGAAACGTTCTACAAAGTAATAGCAATCCGATCGGGATCAATGCGCACGTTTTGATATATTACTTGTCTTTGTAGTGTAAAAACTGTGGGAGGAGTTAGCGTGGCAAATATGGCTATAATAAGAAAAAGAATTAGATTTCAAATATGGCAGAGAAGAGCGGTTAAAAACAAACTGCTTCAAATTGCTCACTTCACTGGCGTCTTCACAATTTCTGTGGAAATTGTGTGGTGTTCTGGCCTCCACACAACTGGAGTGGGCAGGTTAGCTTTTGTCTCTCTGCTTCCTGCTCACACAGCTGGGTTCCTATGGCAACTCCCTCCACACCAAGGGCAGAGTCATGGTTATAAACAAACTGCTCCAAGTTGCTGACATCACTGGCGATTGCCATCTTCAAACGGTTGTAGTTTTAAAAGTATAAATGCTACCGTGAAAAGGCTTATATTGTGACAATCACAAGAAACAGACCTAAATTTTGATATATAGTATGTCTCTGCAATATTAAAAATGAAGGCACAGTCGCAGTTTAAAAACGTCCCTTAAAATTTCTTGTGTCTAAAGTGGAGTTTCAATGAAAGTCAATGGGAGGAGTGAGGTGCAAACAAATGGTCATATTCTGAAAACTATCAGGAGTATGTCCTAGCCGTGAACATTTTTAGTGACAGCAGGGTTAGCTGAACGTTTTGATATAAGATATGTGTAGGTGGGCTTGATAATGACATAGTTATGGCAGTTTACAAATCATGTTCTGATTTTTCCTTCCACATTGCAGCTTTCTCACTCTAATGTGACTCAGCTGCCCCCTGAGTGACCTTTGCTTGCACCTGTTACCTCAGTCAGTCACAGGTGTGTGAGAAGCTCTGCTGAAAACAGGCTGTTTAAACTTGCCAAGTTCACTGGCGATTGCCATTTTCAAACGCTTGTAGTTTTAAAAGTAAAAATGCTACCGTGAAAAGGTTTATATTGTGACAATCACAAGAAACAGACCTAAATTTTGATGTATAGTATGTCTCTGAAAGATAAAAAATGAAGGCACAGTCGCAGTTTAAAAACGTCCCTTAAAATTTCTTGTGTCTAAAGTGGAGTTTCAATGAAAGTCAATGGGAGGGGTGAGGTCCAAACAAATGGTCATATTGTGAAAACTATCAGGAGTATGTCCTAGCTGTGAACATTTTTAGTGACAGCAGGGTTAGCTGAACGTTTTGATATACGATATGTGTAGGTGGGCTTGAAAATGGCAGAGTGATGGCAGTTTACAAATCATGTTCTGATTTTTCTGATTTTTCCTTTACACACTCTAGCTGTGCTCTGCTTCTCAATGCATTCCTATGGGAAAATTTTGCCGCAAAAACCGCGATATTTCTTGAACGATTCGGCGAAACGTTCCACAAAGTAATAGCAATCCGATCGGGAACAATGCGCACGTTTTGATATATTACTTGTATTTGTAGTGTAAAAACTGTGGGAGGAGTTAGCGTGGCAAATATGGCTATAATAAGAATAAGAATAAAAATAAGAACTAGACAATCTACAATTTCTGGGGAAATTGTGTAAAGTGTTCTTGCCGCAACCTTTACCAAATGATTGATGAAATGTAAGCAGTGCACATTGCAAGCCTGATAGTGAGAAATGCATTTCAGCTTGTATTTTGAAGCTCACAGTCCAGCCTGGTGAGTCATCTGCCTCTTGAGTGACCTTTGGTTGCTGCACCTGGAGAGGGCGGAGTAGGCTCACTGTGCTGAGACAGCTGGGTTGCTATGACAACTCACTCTGAGAGGAATGTCAGCATGTGTGTTCTAAACAGGCTTTTTAAACTTGCCAAGTTCAATTGCGTGCTAAAATTAGTATTAATTAAATATTAAAGAAAAGAAACATAGTGTCTTATCCGGGATATCAATTATTTATTTTTATTTTAATTTTTTTTTTATTTTAATTTAATTTTAATTTTTATTATTTTATTTTATTTTTAATTTTATTTTTATTTTTATTTTATTTTAATTTTATGTTTATTTTTATTTAAATTTTAATTTTATTTTAATTTTATTTTTATTTTAATTTTATGTTAATTTTAATTTTATTTTTATTTTAATTTTAATTTTATTTTATTTTTAATTTTATTTTTATTTTTAATTTTATTTTTATTTTAATTTTATGTTAATTTAATTTTATTTTAATTTTTATTTTAATTTTATTTTTATTTTAATTTTATGTTAATTTTATTTTGATTTTAATTTTTTTTTAAATTTAATTTTATTTTTATTTTAATTTTAATTTTTATTTTATTTTTAATTTTATTTTAATTTTAATTTTTTTTTTTTTTATTTTAATTAAATTTTTATTTTATTTTTATTTTTATCCAGACTGAATAAGAATACCATCTCATTTATACAGAAGGAACTGTCATTCCCACTGCAAATATTTTTTATTTATTTTAATTTTTATTTAATTTTTATTTTATTTTTAATTTTTATTTTGTTTTAATTTTAATTTTTAATTTTATTTTTATTTTAATTTTATTTTTATTTTTATCCAGACTGAATAATAACACCATCTCATTTATACAGAAGGAACTGTCATTCCCACTGCAAATATTTTTTATTTTTTATTTATATTTTTCATTCATAGTTTTTGTTTTTTCACATTGATAAATTAATTTATTTTATATATTTACACAAATCATATATTTAAGTATAATTAATTGATGTAATTATTTGATTATCGGTGGTACACTTATGAATTCATTATATCACATAAGGTAGAATATATTGGAGCGCGGTACACTACTGGTATTCGTGAACATTTTTAGTGACAGCAGGGTTAGCTGAACGTTTTGATATAAGATATGTGTAGGTGGGCTTGAAAATGAAAGAGTGATGGCAGTTTACAAATCATGTTCTGATTTTTCTGATTTTTCCTTTGCACACTCTAGCTGTGCTGTGCTGCTCAATGCATTCCTATGGGAAAATTTCGCCGCAAAAACCGCGATATTTCTTGAACGATTCGGCGAAACGTTCTACAAAGTAATAGCAATCCGATCGGGATCAATGCGCACGTTTTGATATATTACTTGTCTTTGTAGTGTAAAAACTGTGGGAGGAGTTAGCGTGGCAAATATGGCTATAATAAGAAAAAGAATTAGATTTCAAATATGGCAGAGAAGAGCGGTTAAAAACAAACTGCTTCAAATTGCTCACTTCACTGGCGTCTTCACAATTTCTGTGGAAATTGTGTGGTGTTCTGGCCTCCACACAACTGGAGTGGGCAGGTTAGCTTTTGTCTCTCTGCTTCCTGCTCACACAGCTGGGTTCCTATGGCAACTCCCTCCACACCAAGGGCAGAGTCATGGTTATAAACAAACTGCTCCAAGTTGCTGACATCACTGGCGATTGCCATCTTCAAACGGTTGTAGTTTTAAAAGTATAAATGCTACCGTGAAAAGGCTTATATTGTGACAATCACAAGAAACAGACCTAAATTTTGATATATAGTATGTCTCTGCAATATTAAAAATGAAGGCACAGTCGCAGTTTAAAAACGTCCCTTAAAATTTCTTGTGTCTAAAGTGGAGTTTCAATGAAAGTCAATGGGAGGAGTGAGGTGCAAACAAATGGTCATATTCTGAAAACTATCAGGAGTATGTCCTAGCCGTGAACATTTTTAGTGACAGCAGGGTTAGCTGAACGTTTTGATATAAGATATGTGTAGGTGGGCTTGATAATGACATAGTTATGGCAGTTTACAAATCATGTTCTGATTTTTCCTTCCACATTGCAGCTTTCTCACTCTAATGTGACTCAGCTGCCCCCTGAGTGACCTTTGCTTGCACCTGTTACCTCAGTCAGTCACAGGTGTGTGAGGAGCTGTGCTCTAAACAGGCTGTTTAAACTTGCCAAATTCACTGGCGATTGCCATCTTCAAACGCTTGTAGTTTTAAAAGTATAAATGCTACCGTGAAAAGGTTTATATTGTGACAATCACAAGAAAAAGACCTACAGTTTGATGTATAGTATGTCTCTGAAAGATAACAAATGAAGGCACAGTCGCAGTTTAAAAACGTCCCTTAAAATGTCTGGTGTCTAGAGTGGAGTTTCAATGAAAGTCAATGGGAGGGGTGATGTGCAAACAAATGGTCATATTCTGAAAACTATCAGGAGTATGTCCTAGCCGTGAACATTTTTAGTGACAGCAGGGTGAGCTGAACGTTTTGATATAAGATACAGTTGTGTCCAAAATTATTCAACCCCCACTGAAATTGAGTGTTTTGGCCAGTTTGACATTGCTTTTGATCATTCAGTCATCTTGCTTACATTTACATTAAAGAGGCACTTGTAGGTCAGACAAATATAACATAACAGTTATAATGAAATAACCACAAATGTCTTTTCTGTGCTCACAGCATTATCAGTTTTATTCAACCCCCAAGTGACATTCAATCTTAGTACTTAGTACAGCATCCTTTTACAGTTATAACAGCTTTTAAACGTGAAGCATAGCTTGACACAAGTGTCTTGCAGCGATCTACGGGTATCTTCGCCCATTCTTCATGGGCAAAGGCCTCCAGTTCAGTCACATTCTTAGGCTTGCGCACTGCAACTGCTTTCTTTAAGTCCCACCAGAGGTTCTCAATCGGATTTAAGTCTGGTGACTGCGATGGCCACTCCAAAATGTTCCAGCCTTTCCTCTGCAACCATGCTCTAGTGGACTTGGAGGTATGCTTGGGATCATTGTCCTGTTGAAAGGTCCAACGTCTCCCAAGCCTCAGGTGTGTGACGGACTGCATCACGTTTCCATCCAATATCTCCTGGTACTGAAGAGAATTCATGGTACCTTGCACACGCTGAAGCTTCCCTGTACCTGCAGAAGCAAAACAGCCCCAAAGCATGATTGACCCTCCACCATGCTTCACAGTAGGCAAGGTGTTCTTTTCATCATAGGCCTTGTTCTTCCTCCTCCAAACATAGCGTTGATCCATGGGCCCAAACAGTTCTAATTTTGTTTCATCAGTCCACAGAACACTATCCCACAACTTTTGTGGTTTGTCCACATGGCTTTTGGCATACTGCAGTCGACTCTTCTTATTCTTTGGAGACAGCAAGGGGGTACGCCTGGGAGTTCTGGCACGGAGGCCTTCATTACGCAGTGTGCGTCTTATTGTCTGGGCTGAAACTTCTGTACCCACATCTGACAAATCTTTTCTCAGTTCCTCAGCAGTCACACGGGGACTTCTCTCCACTCTACGCTTCAGGTAGCGCACAGCAGTCGAAGTCAGCATCTTCTTTCTGCCACGACCAGGTAGCGTTTCAACAGTGCCCTTTGCCTTGAATTTGCGAATGATGCTTCCTAAGGTGTCTCTTGGTATGTTTAACATCTTTGCAATCTTCTTATAGCCATTGCCCTTCCTGTGAAGAGAAATCACCTCTTCTCTTGTCTTCCTGGACCATTCTCTTGCCTTCACCATGTTTGTAACCACACCAGTAAATGTCTAGAAGGAGCTGAGTATCACAGTCATTTTAAAGCTGCCTAATTGGTGCTTATTATGCTTGATTGCTGCTCGGTGACATCCACAGGTGTTTTCAATACCTGATGGAAAGCACCTGTATGAACCTCTGTTCTTCAGAGTGGTAGTCTTTAAGGGGTTGAATAATTGTGGCAATGAAGAAACCACATAAGAACCATTTACTACTGTATTACATAAACAATTGATGTCATTTTAGTTGCATTTGGGTAGTTACAACGTCCTTGTAGGATTTGATTCTGAATACAATTCCAAATGTACACTATAGTCCCTAAACCCCTTTACAGCATTGGGGGTTGAATAATTTTGGACACAACTGTATGTGTAGGTGGGCTTGAAAATGGCAGAGTGATGGCAGTTTACAAATCATGTTCTGATTTTTCCTTTGCACACTCTAGCTGTGCTCTGCTGCCACTCTAGATGCACCATTCATTCCTATGGGAAAATTTCGCCGCAAAAACCGCGATATTTCTTGAACGATTCGGCGAAACGTTCCACAAAGTAATAGCAATCCGATCGGGAACAATCCGCACGTTTTGATATATTACTTGTCTTTGTAGTGTAAAAACTGTGGGAGGAGTTAGCGTGGCAAATTTGGCTATAATAATAAGAATAAGAATAAAAACTAGACAATCTACAATTTCTGGGGAAATTGTGTAAAGTGTTCTTGCCGCAACCTTTACCAAATGATTGATGAAATGTAAGCAGTGCACATTGCAAGCCTTATAGTGAGAAATGCATTTCAGCTTGTATTTTGAAGCTCACAGTCCAGCCTCGTGAGTCATCTGCCTCTTGAGTGACCTTTGGTTGCTGCACCTGGAGAGGGCGGAGTAGGCTAACTGTGCTGAGACAGCTGGGTTGCTATGACAACTCACTCTGAGAGGAATGTCAGCATGCCTGTTCTAAACAGGCTTTTTAAACTTGCCAAGTTCAATTGCGTGCTAAAATTAGTATTAATTAAATATTAAAGAAAAGAAACATAGTGTCTTATCTGGGATATCAATTATTTATTTTTATTTTTATTTTAATTTTTTTTTAATTTTAATTTTATTTTATTTTATTTTTAATTTTATTTTTATTTTAATTTTATGTTAATTTTAATTTTATTTTTATTTTATTTTAATTTTATTTTTATTTTAATTTTATGTTAATTTTAATTTTATTTTAATTTTAATTTAATTTTATTTTTAATTTAATTTTTATTTTTATTTTATTTTTAATTTTATTTTAATTTTAATTTAATTTTAATTTAATTTTTATTTTTATCCAGACTGAATAATAATACCATCTCATTTATACAGAAGGAACTGTCATTCCCACTGCAAATATTTTTTATTTATTTTAATTTTAATTTTATTTTTATTTTAATTTTATTTTATTTTTTTATTTTAATTTTAATTTTATTTTATTTTTATCCAGACTGAATAATAACACCATCTCATTTATACAGAAGGAACTGTCATTCCCACTGCAAATATTTTTTATTTATTTTAATTTTTATTTAATTTTAATTTTATTTTAATTTTATTTTTATTTTAATTTTATGTTAATTTTAATTTTATTTTTATTTTAATTTTAATTTTATTTTATTTTTAATTTTATTTTTATTTTTAATTTTATTTTAATTTTAATTTTTAATTTTATTTTTATTTTAATTTTATTTTATTTTATTTTTATTTTTATCCAGACTGAATAATAACACCATCTCATTTATACAGAAGGAACTGTCATTCCCACTGCAAATATTTTTTATTTTTTATTTATATTTTTCATTCATAGTTTTTGTTTTTTCACATTGATAAATTAATTTATTTTATATATTTACACAAATCATATATTTAAGTATAATTAATTGATGTAATTATTTGATTATCGGTGGTACACTTATGAATTCATTATATCACATAAGGTAGAATATATTGGAGCGCGGTACACTACTGGCATTCGTGAACATTTTTAGTGACAGCAGGGTTAGCTGAACGTTTTGATATAAGATATGTGTAGGTGGGCTTGAAAATGACATAGTGATGGCAGTTTACAAATCATGTTCTGATTTTTCCTTTCACACTGCAGCTTTCTCACTCTAATGTGACTCAGCTGCCCCCTGAGTGACCTTTGCTTGCACCTGTTACCTCAGTCAGTCACAGGTGTGTGACAAGTTCTGCTCTAAACAGGCTGTTTAAACTTGCCAAGTTCACTGGCGATTGCCATTTTCAAACGGTTGTAGTTTTAAAAGTATAAATGCTACCGTGAAAAGGTTTATATTGTGACAATCACAAGAAAAAGACCTAAATTTTGATATATAGTATGTCTCTGCAATATTGAAAATGAAGGCACAGTCGCAGTTTAAAAACGTCCCTTAAAATGTCAGGTATCTAGAGTGGAGTTTCAATGAAAGTCAATAGGAGGGGTGAGGTGCAAACACATGGTCATATTGTGAAAACTATCAGGAGTATGTCCTAGCCGTGAACATTTTTAGTGACAGCAGGGTTAGCTGAACGTTTTGATATAAGATATGTGTAGGTGGGCTTGAAAATGACATAGTTATGGCAGTTTACAAATCATGTTCTGATTTTTCCTTTCACACTGCAGCTTTCTCACTCTAATGTGACTCAGCTGCCCCCTGAGTGACCTTTGCTTGCACCTGTTACCTCAGTCAGTCACAGGTGTGTGAGGAGCTGTGCTCAAAACAGGCTATTTAAACTTGCCAAGTTCACTGGCGATTGCCATTTTCAAACGCTTGTAGTTTTAAAAGTATAAATGCTACCGTGAAAAGGTTTATACTGTGACAATCACAAGAAAAAGACCTAAATTTTGATGTATAGTATGTCTCTGAAAGAAAACAAATGAAGGCACAGTCGCAGTTTAAAAACGTCCCTTAAAATGTCTGGTGTCTAGAGTGGAGTTTCAATGAAAGTCAATGGGAGGGATGAGGTCCAAACAAATGGTCATATTCTGAAAACTATCAGGAACATGGCTTAGCTGTGAACATTTTTAGTGACAGCAGGGTTAGCTGAACGTTTTGATATAAGATATGTGTAGGTGGGCTTGAAAATGAAAGAGTGATGGCAGTTTACAAATCATGTTCTGATTTTTCTGATTTTTCCTTTGCACACTCTAGCTGTGCTGTGCTGCTCAATGCATTCCTATGGGAAAATTTCGCCACAAAAACCGCGATATTTCTTGAACGATTCGGCGAAACGTTCCACAAAGTAATAGCAATCCGATCGGGAACAATGCGCACGTTTTGATATATTACTTGTCTTTGTAGTGTAAAAACTGTGGGAGGAGTTAGCGTGGCAAATTTGGCTATAAGAATAAGAATAAGAATATACTTGTGAGATAACAATAAGTGTTCCTTGCTATGCAAGAACACTTAATAAGAATAAGAATATATTTGTGAGATAACAATAAGTGTTCCTTGCTATGCAAGAACACTTAATAAGAATATATATGTGAGATAACAATAAGTGTTCCTTGCTATGCAAGAACACTTAATAAGAATATATTTGTGAGATAACAATAAGTGTTCCTTGCTATGCAAGAACACTTAATAAGAATAAGAATATACTTGTGAGATAACAATAAGTGTTCCTTGCTATGCAAGAACACTTAACTAGACAATCTACAATTTCTGGGGAAATTGTGTAAAGTGTTCTTGCCGCAACCTTTACCAAATGATTGATGAAATGTAAGCAGTGCACATTGCAAGCCTTATAGTGAGAAATGCATTTCAGCTTGTATTTTGAAGCTCACAGTCCAGCCTCGTGAGTCATCTGCCTCTTGAGTGACCTTTGGTTGCTGCACCTGGAGAGGGCGGAGTAGGCTAACTGTGCTGAGACAGCTGGGTTGCTATGACAACTCACTCTGAGAGGAATGTCAGCATGTGTGTTCTAAACAGGCTTTTTAAACTTGCCAAGTTCAATTGCGTGCTAAAATTAGTATTAATTAAATATTAAAGAAAAGAAACATAGTGTCTTATCCGGGATATCAATTATTTATTTTTATTTTTATTTTAATTTTTTTTTTATTTTAATTTTAATTTTAATTTTTATTTTATTTTTAATTTTATTTTTAGTTTAATTTTATGTTAATTTTAATTTTATTTTTATTTTATTTTAATTTTATTTTTATTTTAATTTTATGTTAATTTTAATTTTATTTTAATTTGAATTTAATTTTATTTTTAATTTAATTTTTATTTTTATTTTATGTTAATTTTAATTTTATTTTTTTTTTAATTTTATTTTTATTTTAATTTTATGTTAATTTTATTTTTATTTTAATTTTTTTTTTAAATTTAATTTTATTTTTATTTTAATTTTAATTTTTATTTTATTTTTAATTTTATTTTAATTTTAATTTAATTTTAATTTAATTTTTATTTTTATCCAGACTGAATAATAATACCATCTCATTTATACAGAAGGAACTGTCATTCCCACTGCAAATATTTTTTATTTATTTTAATTTTAATTTTAATTTTATTTTTATTTTTATTTTAATTTTATTTTATTTTATTTTTTTAATTTTAATTTTATTTTATTTTTATCCAGACTGAATAATAACACCATCTCATTTATACAGAAGGAACTGTCATTCCCACTGCAAATATTTTTTATTTTTTATTTATATTTTTCATTCATAGTTTTTGTTTTTTCACATTGATAAATTAATTTATTTTATATATTTACACAAATCATATATTTAAGTATAATTAATTGATGTAATTATTTGATTATCGGTGGTACACTTATGAATTCATTATATCACATAAGGTAGAATATATTGGAGCGCGGTACACTACTGACATTCGTGAACATTTTTAGTGACAGCAGGGTTAGCTGAACGTTTTGATATAAGATATGTGTAGGTGGGCTTGAAAATGAAAGAGTGATGGCAGTTTACAAATCATGTTCTGATTTTTCCTTCCACACTGCAGCTTTCTCACTTCTCACTCTAATGTGACTCAGCTGCCCCCTGAGTGACCTTTGGTGCACCTGTTGCCTCAGTCAGTCACAGGTGTGTGACAAGCTCTGCTCTAAACACACTGCTCAAACTTGCCAAATTCACTGGCGATTGCCATCTTAAAACGCTTGTAGTTTTAAAAGTATAAATGCTACCGTGAAAAGGTTTATACTGTGACAATCACAAGAAACAGACCTAAATTTTGATGTATAGTATGTCTCTGCAATATTAAAAATGAAGGCACAGTCGCAGTTTAAAAACATCCCTTAACATTTCAGGTGGCTGTGAGTGAAGTTTCAATGAAAGTCAATGGGAGGGGTGAGGTGCAAACAAATGGTCATATTCTGAAAACTATCAGGAGTATGTCCTAGCCGTGAACATTTTTAGTGACAGCAGGGTTAGCTGAACGTTTTGATATAAGATATGTGTAGGTGGGCTTGATAATGACATAGTTATGGCAGTTTACAAATCATGTTCTGATTTTTCCTTCCACACTGTAGCTTTCTCACTCTAATGTGACTCAGCTGCCCCCTGAGTGACCTTTGCTTGCACCTGTTACCTCAGTCAGTCACAGGTGTGTGACAAGCTCTGCTCTAAACAGGCTATTTAAACTTGCCAAATTCACTGGCGATTGCCATTTTCAAACGCTTGTAGTTTTAAAAGTATAAATGCTACCGTGAAAAGGTTTATATTGTGACAATCACAAGAAAAAGACCTACAGTGTGATGTATAGTATGTCTCTGAAAGATAACAAATGAAGGCACAGTCGCAGTTTAAAAACGTCCCTTAAAATTTCTTGTGTCTAAAGTGGAGTTTCAATGAAAGTCAATGGGAGGGATGAGGTCCAAACAAATGGTCATATTCTGAAAACTATCAGGAATATGGCTTAGCTGTGAACATTTTTAGTGACAGCAGGGTTAGCTGAACGTTTTGATATAAGATATGTGTAGGTGGGCTTGAAAATGGCAGAGTGATGGCAGTTTACAAATCATGTTCTGATTTTTCTGATTTTTCCTTTACACACTCTAGCTGTGCTCTGCTGCTCAATGCATTCCTATGGGAAAATTTTGCCGCAAAAACCGCGATATTTCTTGAACGATTCGGCGAAACGGTCCACAAAGTAATAGCAATCCGATCGGGAACAATCCGCACGTTTTGATATATTACTTGTATTTGTAGTGTAAAAACTGTGGGAGGAGTTAGCGTGGCAAATATGGCTATAATAAGAAACGGAATAAGAATAAGAATATATATGTGAGATAACAATAAGTGTTCCTTGCTATGCAAGAACACTTAATGAATTGCGGTCATATTGGCCCATAGACCTGATTCATCATATGCCCATGTTCTCTGCTGCCATGGCCAGGAATAGATATGAAACGATAATGCTCTTCATGCATTTCAGTGATAAGACTCTCATGAAAAACAGAACATTATATACATATGCCCAACAAGGACTAGCGATGTACTGGTAGTTGTAAAAAAACAAAAAACAAGAAAATGGTATTTAAAAAGATGGAATAAAAAATGCAAAAAATTATTAAACATTTTTTTCATACTGTCACCAGTCAGTGTCCCTGATCACCACCACACTAGTTATACGATGATTGGTGACAGTATGCAAAAAACAAAATGTGAAAAAAAAAATGTTATTTCTGCATTTTCCAAAAAATTATGACAAAAAATTACAACTTCAGAAAATGTGCCATGCCTCTTACTAAAGGCTTTGGACTGTCTACTTTACAAAAAGGGGTCATTTGGGGGATATCTGTACTGTCCTGACATTTTGGGACCTCAAGAAATGAGATTAGCAGTCAGTACACCTGGATTTATTGATTTCCAGATATTTCGTGTACTACTTAGTGGGTATATTTTGTTAAAAACCCTTCCCTCTGCTGTGTTGTCCATCTTGGAACTGCAGGTCATGTGATCGCTCTCAGCTCCACAGCAATCACAGACCTGCCAGTGGGCATTATGTGAGAACTGGAAGTGATGTTGCCGCCGAGTTTCTATATTTCCATGGCAATGCAACACAATCATACTTGGCTGGAAACGTCACTACCCCCCTTCCGCAACCGAGAGTAGGGATTGGTGTGGCTGTACACTGACCACGGATGATGCACGTGCGCTGTGCTTTTGCACAGCACACCTGTATATTTGGCGTGATGACACGAGATGTAAACTGACCACAGTGGCTTTGATCAGCTGCCATGTTACCGTGGTCAGTTTACCTGTAGGAGGAGCAGCACAGGCAGAGTCAACCAGGTATACAGTGGGTATAATAAGTATTAAACACCTCACCATTTTTCTAGGTAAATATATTTCTAAGGGTGCTAGTGACATGAAATTTTCACCACATGTCGGTAACAACCCATGCAATCCATACATACAAAGAAGGTATGTGTAATAAAATGGAATGTCACAGGGAAAAAGCACTGAGCACACGAAGAAAGGGAGGTGCAAAAAGCCATGGAAAGCCAAGACACCAGCTGAAATCTATCAGTAATTAGAAAGCAATCCTGCCCCTTGTCAGTGCAAAGTAATATCAGATGGTTCAGTCTCAATTGATGGCCTATAAAAAGGTGTCTCATTACCAAGGTGTCACACAAGAAAAATCTCATGATGGGTAAAAGCAAAAAACTCTCTCAAGACCTTTGCAACCTTATTATTGCAAAACATACTGATGGCTTTGGTTATGGAAGGATTAATAAACTTGTGAATGTTCCAGTGAGCACTGTTGTGGCCTGTCACAGAGCTAGTCCCCCCCCCCCCCCGTTTCCAACTTTCCACCCCCCCCCCCCCCCAGCGTCCCCTTACCCCACTGCCGCCAGGAGTCTGCCCCCTGCTGAGGCGGCCAGGAGTCTGCCTCCCTGCTGTGTCTGCATGTAAATTCGCCACATGCAGGCTCCACTCCTGTCGCCCCCTCCCTGTCTCCACAGGCACGGCGCAATCCCGGTCTCCGGCACTCCATGCCCGCCAGAGACAAAGGACACACTCCCTGCTCGGGGCCATGGTAACCCAATGCCAAGTCTTGGGTTACCATGGCAATGAGAACGCGCCTGGCTCTGCATATAATGCCAAAGTGGGCCCCGGTTTCTTGATATTTTTTCTTTGCTCCCCCCTGCCTGCTGCTGAGCAAGTTCTGTGCTGCGGCCAGACCCCATGGACCCCCCATCCTCCTTCACTGATGGACTGCAAGCCTGCTCCGGATCTCCCAGGCCTCTAAGCCCCCAGGATCTCCACTGCTAGCTGGTGAGTGGATTAACCCCGTTGTGCCCGGACCTCTGCCCTGCCTTGGACTTAACCCTCTCTGCTCTGCCCTGGACTTAACCCTCTCTGCCCTGATACGCATCCGGTGTATTGAATTAACCCCATTGTGCCCAGAACTCTGCCCTCTGCTGGACTTAGCCTGATTCTGCCTGAAACTCTTGACCACGAACTCCAACCTCCTGCGGTGCCCCGCTGCTCTCTCCTATTGAACCCTGTGGACTATCGGCCCCCTGTTGTCCCATATTGCCATTCTGAGAACCTTACTGTATCGCTGTGTCTTGTGTTATTCTGTGGACTAGCTGTCCTATTGTCTGTACCCTGAAAAACTCCCCAATAAATGCCCTCACATCGGGTTCCATGTGATCTGTCTCCGTGTGCTCTCTCTCTGCGCTCCTAGTTCGTCACATGGCCATAATTCGGAAGTGGAAAGAACATAATTTTACCATAAACCGCACATGACTAGATGCTCAGCACAAGACTTCTGACAGAGGAGTGAAGAATTATCAGAAGAGTTGTCCAAGAGCTAAGGACCACTTGTGGAGAGCTTCAGAAAGACCTGGAAGTAGCAGGTACAATTGTTTCAAAGAAAACCATAAGTAATGCACTCAACCACCATGGCCTGTATGCACGCTCACCACGCCAGAATCTATTGCTGAAGAAAAAGCATGTTGAAACTCATTTAATGTTTGCTGCATAACATTTAGACAAGCCTGTGAAATACTGGGTGAATATAATCTGGTCAGATGAGACCAAAATTGAACTCTTTAGATACCATAATACACATCAAATTTGGAGGTCAAATGGCACTGCACACCACCCCAAAAACACAATACCAACAGTGAAGCATGGAGGTGGAAACATCACGGTATGGGGCTGTTTTTCAGCATACGGCACTGGCAGACTTCATGTCCTTGAAGGAAGGATGACTGGAAAAATGGACCAAAACATTCTTTGTAAAAATCTGCTGCCATCTACCAGGATGATGAAGATGAAACGAGGGTGGACATTTCAGCAAGACAATGATCCCAAACACAAAGCCAAAGAAACTCTCAATTGGTTTCAAAGAAAGAAAATAAAGCTGCTAGAATGACTCAGCCAATCACCTGACTTGAATCCAATAGAAAATCTATGGAAAGAACTAAAGATCAGAGTTCATAGAAGAGACCCACGGAACCTTCAAGATTTTAAGACTGTGTGTGTGGAAGAATGGGCCAAAATCACACCTGAGCAATGCAGGTGACTAGTTTCTCCATACAGTAGGCGTCTTGAAGCGGTTATTACCTACAGATGATTTTGTGTGAAGAATTAAATACATTTCAGTTAGCGTGTTCAATACTTTTTCCCTGCATTCTTCCATTTTCTTCCATATAACTTAATGTCTGAACCTATTTGTTTTGGTTTCTTTGTACTTATGGATTGCATGGGTTGTTACCGACATGTGGTGAAAATGTGATGTCAGTAGCACCTTTAGAAATATATTTGCCTAGAAAAATGGTGACGTGTTTAAGACCTCATGCACACAGGGTGTTTTTTCAGCCACTGTCAGTGGAGTCAGATGGGTTTTTTTACAGCTTCTACATGGTCCTCCATGTTATTCTATGTGTCCGTGCACACATAGAGGCTTAGAAACGTTTAGTAACAGTAGCGTTTACCAGCAGGAAAAAAAACCCCCAGGGCCAGTGCGTCCAGGAGGAGCAGCATTTTGGCAGAAAAAACACTGACAGCTCCTAAATTCTCCTAAACTATGCTAAACGCTGATGTACAGTTTTTTTTTGTTCACTGGTTGTTAAAGAGTGGTTCAGGAGGCGGTGTGGAGTTCCCCCCAATCCTTACCAGGCCTTGTGACGTCTTTTGGGTCTCCCAGTGACATCACCAGATGGCCCCACCCCTTGGTTATTCAAGAGCTGGCAGTCAGCAGGAGCCTTCATCAGGACCGGAGTTCCTTTTTTTTTTTCTTTTTTCAGGGCGGTGTGATTGACAATGCATCTACCGAGGGACATTTGTTTTTGATTTTTTTTAACTTGTCAAAGACTTGTGTTGTGTTTTTATTTACTTTTTACATTTTTTGGGTGAATGGGTAGGGGTACTGTGTATGTTCAAATAGAGGGGGTGTGATCTGGGGGCCCCCTTGTTAAAGGGGGCTTTCTGATGCCGATAAGCCCCCCCACCCACAGACACCCCCACAACCACCGGCCAGGGTTGTGGGGTAGAGGCCCTTGTCCTTATTAACATGGGGACGAAACTTCCGGTTCCGGTGCCGCATGTGAGGGGCACGGGACTCGCAGCTCCAGGCCCTCCGGCATACAACACTGGCTCCCTGCTTCTGGGACTCACACACTGGGCCCCCCCACGCATAGCCCCTGCATCCCGGTGCCACGCTGTATGGAGCGATACCTTCTGCCGGCTCCACCCGGCTCTGTACATGCTCCATGGCCCGACATGTGCAGCTCTCCCTCCTCTGCAGTCAAGATGGCTGACGGAATGGAGACAGCCACAGCAGCAGCACAACACCACACAGCTACAGTGCCTCAGGAACCACAGGTTCCAGCAGATCAATATGACAAAATCGCTCAGGCTGTGGCTGCACTTCCTTCACCTATTATCACGCTGGCTGTGGACCGCGCTGTATCGCTAGGCATTGATCAAATCGGAAAAGAGCTGAGTGAACAGGCGAAACGCTTATCTGAAATGGAGCAACGGCTCTCGGATCTGGAGGATGATGTCCATTCCATTACTGCAGGTACTCAACAAGTTGCACGTATGCAGCAATCAATTCTAGATAAATTGGATGATTTGGAAAATCGCTCACGCAGGAGCAATCTGCGCATTGTTGTCCTTCTCGAATTGTTCAATGCAGGCAGCCTTTTGGATCTATGCTCCGCATGCATCCCTGTGGCCTTGGGCCTCACCGTGCCATGTATAGTGGAAAGAGCGCACTGCTTGGGCTCACCATCAAACAACAGACACACGCCACGGTCTATAATAACCAAGTAAATCAATTACGCTGACAGACTGGCTATCTTAAACTCTTTCCGCAACTCCCGCTCACTGCAAATTGATGGCCACAAATTGTTGATCTTTGCGGACTATTCACAAGAAGTATCGCGTAAAAGAAAGGCCTTTCAACCCATTTGCGCTTCCCTGCACCAGAGCGTCCTGAAATTCACCCTTGCATACCCAGCTACCCTACAGCTCTCCACATCCTCTGGGGAGGCCAAAACCTTCGTCCAACCGGAGGAGGCACTTTACTTTATACACACCTATCTGGATGACATCACTGACCCACCAAACCTTCAACACTGCCTTTGTGACAAAGGTCCCAGAGATCAACGCAGCCCACGTAAAGATCCTCCCAAAAGGCAAAGAGTGAACCACCTTGCAAGCAAGCTCCTACTTCCTTAAACACATTCCGGCCTTTCTGCAGGCCCTTTTATACGAGACGGTGTCAATCTCCAGTCCCGAGATCTCCTCTTGTTTGTCATTTGCTCAGCCCTTGAGCTATGCGGCTCTCAGTTCTCAGTTAACGTATCCTTAATATGCAAATGTATGATCATTCTAATCTGTTATTATGCTGTGGCTATTACTAATTTTTTACATATCCTGTTGATTTTACTTGTTTGATATGTTCCTCGGGGTTCTCCTTTCCATAGCCACATCACCTACGATCATGGAAAGTCCAGGCTACCTAGGTGGTTATGTTCACACATTTGTTGGATACTGAACCCCTGTTGGGTGATATCCATACCCTTCCTACCTCCCCCTTTCACCTTGCTCACCCCTCTCTTCTCTGAAGTACCAAGGTCCTCACCCCATGAGCTAAGGAACCACATCCTATTTCCATGTCGGCATTGGGCAGTGGAGGAACCACCTTTACCTCTGAAACGCGGCAGTTGCACCTTTCAATATACCTGTCAAGGTCATACCTTTTCCCGGAGATTATGTTACTCCATGTGCTGGCGTCCATCTTGGATTCTGCTGTGCATGGTGAGAATCCTTTTATGCCTTCAGGTCTCTGTGGTCCATCCCCCAGAGGGGTGTGGCTGATGACATATAAGCCTGTGGCCCGCACATGCTCTTTGCACTTGTGTCTTGTGTCTTTGTGTTGCTATTACTCTGTTCTGACTCTCGTGACTCTCCTGGTATCTGATTCGGCTTGTGACTCGACTATTCTTTGTATTCTCCTTTGATCTGACCCTCTGTTGCTGATCCCGGCTCGTGACCTGTGATTCTCGTCTGCTGTCCTGTACTGTTTTGTCCTGTTGTTGTTGACCCGGCTTGTCTGACTACTCTTTTGTCTCTTCCACCAGCTACACGCCATTGGCGGCGGCCATTACCGCAGCTGAGGTGTCTCGGGGGCCGCGACCTGGTTCCTGGCTGCGTCAAGTCCATCCCCACCATCAGGGGCCCTGGTGAAGGGCAGCCTGGGACTTAGACTCCGCGCCCTGAGGGACTTCAGTCTGTGGGTGGTGGTTGTCGTCAGCCAGTGCGTTACATTGTTAGGCCTGCCTGTCCGTTCCTCGGCCCCTGCCCTGACAATACCATTTAAACAATTTTAAAATGATTTCCATCATATCTTGGAATGTCAAGGGCCTCCGATTCCCACATAAATGCAAGGCAGTACTACGTCACCTCAGACGACTAAAAGCTGACATTGCCCTATTACAGGAACCTCACCTCACTAGTGCGGATTATCCACGCATGAGGAAACTATGGGTAGGTCAGGTCTCAGGCTCCCCTTCTATTAAAGGCAAAGCAGGCGTACTCACATTAATCCACAAGCGATTATCAGCCACGATCATTTCCACTGATTATGACGATGAGGGTCACCTCGCCACCATCCATATGAAACTAGGCTCCAAGGAACTAATCCTTGCTAATATTTACGCACCCAATTCACCTACTAAGAAATTTCTTCAATCAATCTCATCACGGGTGATGCGGTTTGCCCACCTGCCTCTCTTGGTGTAAATGTACCACATTTACAGTACGAGGTATAGGCATGGAGGTCAGAGTGAGAGCAATAATTCTAGCGCCTGCCCTCCTGTTTATATCTAAACTGGTAACCTGTACCGTAAAGGCTGTTAAAGCGGTAATCTACCTTAGTTTGTCGCCGCTCCACTCCCATTTTAAGTTTGACATGTTCCGTATCTATTTACTTATTTTCATATTTTATTAAAAAAAAATGGATATTATATTGTGTTTGTGTGCACAAAAATTCAAGATAGTGTATTTTTTTTCTAAACATTTGCATATGATGTACTCCCCAGAACATGCCTTGCACAGGCCCCACCGACCGTGCCACAGCTGTGACCAATCACAGCAGATCACATGACAATCGTATGCAATGGATGGCTTCCACTCATACCATCCAATGTGTACTATTGTATTGTTCGCTGTGATTGGTCATAGTGCTCACATGGTACAGGCAGGGCCAATTACAGCTAATCACAATAATGCATGCTGAATGAATTAATTTCATTCAGTGAAAATTATTGTTTTTAACCTCTTGCCGACCGCAGATAGCCGAATGACGGCTGCACTGCGGCCGGCCAGTTCTGGGTAGACGTCATATGACGGACACAGCTGATCACGTGGTATGGTAAAAGGCCAATCACAGTGACCTTTTACCACGTGATCAGCTGTGTCCAATGACACACTGATCACCGGGGAATGCAGTTGCTGGTTAACCGCTGCACTTTCCTCACGCTGTCACAGTGTGAGGAAAGTACTGCCAAGAACCGGCAGTTGTCAGAGGAGGGATCGGCACCGATCATCAGGGCACTGATGATCAGTGCACTGATGATTGGTGCCCAGCAGTGCCACCCACCAGTGCTGCCCACAAGTGCCAAGCAGTGCCGCCCACAAGTACCCAGCAGTGGCACCCACAAGTGCCTAGCAGTGCCATCCACCTGTGACCATCAGTGCCCACCAGTGCCACCCACCAGTGCCCAGCAGTGCAATACACCAGTGCCCCCCAGCAGTGCTGCCAGTCAGTGCCCAGCAATGCCACCAGTCAGGACCACCCATCAGGGCCGCCAGTCAGTGCCCATCATCAGTGCCAGCTCAACAGTGCTGCCTATCAGTGCCCATCAGTGCTGCCTCATCAACGCACATCAGTGAAGGAGAAAAATTACCTGTTTGCAAGATTTTATAATAGAAACAAAGAAAAACTTTTTTTCAAATTTTTTGCTCTTTTTTTGTTTATAGCGCAAAAAATAAAACACCCAGCGGTGAGTAAATACCACCAAAAGAAAGCTCTATTTGTGTGAAAAAAGTGTTGCATGACCACGCAATTGTCATTCAAGGTGCGACAGCGCTGAAAGCTGAAAATTGGCCTGGTAAGGAAGGGGGTATAAGTTCTCGGTAGGCAAGTGGCAGTGATATTCACTGCTGTAATTGATTATAATGTGTAAAAGAAATAAAAAAAATCCTGATCACCTCCCCAGAGTAGTACAGGGATACTATGGTATTGCTCTGGTCACAGTATCTACCACCACACCAGTTATATCATGACACTGTACTGCACTGGTGACAGCATGGAAAAATAGGGGAAAAAATTGTGAATTTTTTTTTTTTTTAAATGTTTTAATTTTTCAAAAATATTGTGATAAAAAATTACAACTTAAAAACCTTCCATGCCTCTTACTAACTGGGGCTCAAAGTTGCGTCAAAGTAGTACGGGAACATTTTTGTGTCCAAAGTTGCATGTTGGGGTTAGGGTTAAGGGCTAGGGTTAAATGTTAGGGTTAATGGTTAAGGTTAAATATTAGGGTTAGCATTCTAACCCTAACGTTTGACGGGGAAACCCAAAACTCATGGGTTCCAGTAACATTTTGACTGCTGAAGCCAGATTGAAAAGTAGATGTTTATTATACAAGCATGTAGCTAGGCCTCCATGCAGGGAGAGCAGAACAATACATGGTGTTGGATTCAAAGTAATGCTCTGACTAACGAGGGCCCTCTAATACAATATATATGCTTTCCAGTGGGTGGTACCTGACTATCTGATCTGTCAAGAGCCATCTGTGTTTTTGGAGAAACTTCTGGAGATGCAATTATTTGTCCACATGTAAATGTCCATCCAGTTTGACAGGTCCTCAAAGGCTGTGACAACAATCTTGAGGTCAATAGGTTGTGAGAATGCTGTGGAACTGGTAGAAGGTCAATAGGTTGTGAGAATGCTGTGGAACTGGTAGCAGGTCAATAGGTTGTGAGAATGCTGTGACAACAATCTTGAGGTCAATAGGTTGTGAGAATGCTGTGACAACAATCTTGAGGTCAATAGGTTGTGAGAATGCTGTGACAACAATCTTGAGGTCAATAGGTTGTGAGAATGCTGTGGAACTGGTAGCAGGTCAATAGGTTGTGAGAATGCTGTGGAACTGGTAGCATGTCAATAGGTTGTGAGAACGCTGTGGAACTGGTAGCTGGTCAATAGGTTGTGAGAACGCTGTGGAACCGGTAGCAGGTCAATAGGTTGTGAGAACACTGTGGAACTGGTGGCAGGTCAATAGGTTGTGAGAATGCTGTGGAACTGGTAGCAGGTCAATAGGTTGTGAGAACGCTGTGGAACTGGTGGCAGTAAAGTACCAGATGTTAAGCCAACAGGAGAGGGCATGAGGTGTGGAACTGCTTTTTCTCATACAGAAGCAAGGAAAAATAAATAGGTTGTTAGGCCATCTAATTCAATACCAACGTATTTCATATTAACAATGTATTTTATTTATACCTAAAACGGCTGCTCTATTTTCCCTTACAATCCCTCCTCTTGGACATCATATTGTCCACACAATTATCCCTTCCTAAAAAGAAATTTGAGAAACATATTTGCTTTACAATTCCTCCCCTCCTTTAAATTCTCATACATTTCCCTTTGTTTGCCTAATATTTCTTTCTAGTTCATATTTCTCCTGATTTATACAACCAATTTACTTCTGCAGAAAAAAATCTAATTTTGCTTCACGAAGGCTGAAAAATACAAAACATTAAACAAAACTAAATATCAAAAAGTCTAAAAAAAAACTGTGTGTTGGTCTACTTTTCAAAAAAAAAAAAAAAGAGAGGAATTGTAAAGCAAATATGTTTCTCAAATTTCTTTTTAGGAAGGGATAATTGTGTGGACAATATGATGTCCAAGAGGAGGGATTGTAAGGGAAAATGGAGCAGCCATTGTAGGTATAAATAAAATACATTGTTAATATGAAATACATTGGTATTGAATTAGATGGCCTAACACCAACAAGACATACAGTACATCCTTTAAAAATGTTCTCTCTTAGTTGTTCTAACAGTGCACTTTTCTAATATCCAAAATTGACGTCAAATTAATTATTACCACGTGGATTTTGTTTATGGTATACCATTAAGAAAAAAAATTATTATTATTCACCGTGGTTAAAAATGAGCAGCTCAATGTAAACCTTTTAGTAAGCTACTATTTGTCTGCAAGAGTTATACTTCACCATACTGAACACACTGGAAACTTCCAAAACTGTATCTTCTAGGAAAAAAACAAACACAAGATAGTGAATACACATAACAATTCACTATTCACAGCTGATTTCCTTTTAGAGTTCACTTGGCTCAGTAAATTTGCATGACCATACAGCTGTTCTCATTCACAAACCATGCAATTAACCTGTGTTAACCTCTTGCCGTCCGCCTGCTGTTGATAAACGGCAGGGCGGTGGCAGTCCAGGGGCGGGTTGCCGTTCATAAACGGCACTCGCCTTTTCTAGCTGTGCGCGCTCCCTGGGAGCGCGCACCACCACGATCCGGTGCCCGCTGTGTCCTCCGGACACAGTGAAACACCGATCGTCGGACGGGACCTCTCTACGAGGTCCCGATCATGTGATCGCTGATTGGCGAATCAGTGATCACATGCAAAGTAGTAAGCAAGATGTCACTTGTGACATCATTGCTTACTACGTGTGAAATCTGTGAATGATCACAGAGGTCACATGGTACAAGGCTATTCACAACAGCCTTGTACCATGTGACAAGCTGTGACCACTCACAGCTCACTCAGTAATTCTCAATGACTGCAAGAATGCAGACAGAGAGAAAGAGAAATGATTGCTTTTACAGCCTTTATGGGTGTTTTCAATATCTTTCAAGAGTTTAAGGTGAAATTTCCCTTCTAGGGGTACTAAACCCCTGTGTGCCTTGGTTCCATTCCTTGAGGGATTCAGCCACTCCTGTTCCAAAGTTATATATCATGTAATCTTTGGAAATCCAGGAGGAGCTCCCAGTGGGATCACACAGATACCCATTTGGGGTGTACACGGTGGTACAATTCCCCATCTCACACGGTGGTGAGACTTCTTCAAGAATTAATCTATTACTAAGCCCCCACGATCAATTGCAAGATACGATATACCTAGATAATAGCAGGAACCGTATATCTGGCCCCCAATCCTGGCCAAGGATATATACCAGACTATACTATGCATAAATCAGTCACACAGACTGAACAGGGACACCTCAGTCACATAGGCTGAGGGGATTCAGGAATGTAAAAAAAAGTACTTCTTTCTAAAAAGAGACAGTCCACTTATATGTATAACACATGGCAGCGCATAAAGAGATCAATACAGTACAACCAAAGTAACCAAAATTTCAATAGGAGAAGATTATAGAACTTTTTAGAGAAAGTATAGTATCTGACAGCTGTTTCCCTAAAAAGTCTTCCACATCAGTTTATAGACACTGCTGTAGAATAGAAAAGACAGTTCCTCTACTTATGGTGTGACTTTATGGAGAGCCACGCAGAAGAGAAAAAGAAGAAAGCTTTATCAATCGAAACTGGTACTAATGTTTCAAGCAGTGCTGTCTTTTTTTAGCAGCCTGTCACCCACGGCAATGAACCACATGGCGCCACCACACTTAGTACCTTATCAGTCATACCTCAAGATATCTTGAGTCAGAAGACCCGATCCCTGACCTGCCCAGTCGCCCGGTTACAGGAACTGCAGAGATCCTACCTAACCACACGCTGCGCCTGAAATAGGGCAAATCGTTCAGCAGAACACATTCATGCAAAAGGACAGTAATAAGTAACAGATCGTATGGAAAGTAAAAAGAAAAGAAAAAAAATCAACAGTCAAGGTTCTTGGAAAGGGTACTTTTCCATAACATCGACTTTACAGAAAAAGGCACAGCACAAGGGGAAATCATAGTAAGCAGAAAGTTAGCTTACCACTGAGAGCAGAGATGACTTCCCAGGTTGTGCTGTCCTCCTGTGTCTAAACGATGTCTGTAGAGTTTCCCTTTCGAAGGACCAAATTGACGGGGAAACCCAAAACTCATGGGTTCCAGCAACATTTTGACTGCTGAAGCCAGATTGAAAAGTAGATGTTTATTATACAAGCATGTAGCTAGGCCTCCATGCAGGGAGAGCAGAACAATACATGGTGTTGGATTCAAAGTAATGCTCTGACAAACGAGGGCCCTCTAATGCATTATATATGCTTTCCAGTGGGTGGTACCTGACTATCTGATCTTTCTGTCAAGAGCCATCTGTATTTTTGGACAAACGTCTGGAGATGCGATTATTTGTCCACATGTAAATGTTCATCCAGTTTGACAGGTCCTCAAAGGCTGTGACAACAATCTTGAGGTCAATAGGTTGTGAGAATGCTGTGGAACTGGTAGAAGGTCAATAGGTTGTGAGAATGCTGTGGAACTGGTGGCAGGTCAATAGGTTGTGAGAATGCTGTGGAACTGGTGGCAGGTCAATAGGTTGTGAGAATGCTGTGGAACCGGTAGCAGAAGTAAAGTACCAGATGTTAAGCCAACAGGAGAGGGCATGAGGTGTGGAATTGGTTTTTCTCATACAGAAACAAGGAAAAATAAATAGGTTGTTAGGCCATCTAATTCAATACTAATGTATTTCATATTAACAATGTATTTTATTTATACATAAAATGGCTGCTCCATTTTCCCTTAAATGTTCAACGATAACCCTTTACCCTAACCCTAGCCCTTAACCCCAACATTTAACCCTAACCCTTGCCCTTAACCCTAATATTTTACCCTAACCCTAGCCCTTAACCCTAACATTTAACCCTAACCCTAGCCCTTAACCCCAACATTTAACCCTAGCCCTTAACCCTAACATTTTACCCTAACACTAGCCCTTAACCCTAACATTTAACCTTGAACACATAAAGGTTCCTGTGCTACTTTGATATGGCTTTGATGCAACTTGTGTAAAGTCCCATCAAAGCAGCATCAACGTCACACTACATGAACAGAAGTGTCATACTTACCTATTAGAAAAATAAAAGGTGCATGAAAGTCGCACCCAGCCAAAATTGCATCAAAGTCGTATCAAAGTCACACCCATCCAAAGCCACATCAAAGTGGCATCAAATGCAATATATTCCTATTGTACAAAAAAAACAAAAAAAAGCATTAAAAACACAAAAAATAATCAAACCATTTCAAAAAATTGCACAGATATGAACTAGATCCGCATGTAGTAAGTGTGAACCTGGAGCGAGGGAGGGTTATAACCCTTAGTGTCCCTTTGGGGAAATGTCCTTTCACTTAGCCACAACAGGAAGTGAGAGGAAATTCCTCCAAAGTCAAGGAAATCTCTTGTAGTCACTCATTGGAGGATTTCCCCTCTATTCTTGTACTGGTGACCACTCAGAAAACCTGATGGGTGTTCTAATTCCTCTCCACTCTATCCAAAACTAAAAAAAGTTTTACCTTCAGTTATACTTTACATGGATAAAACAGAGAACGGTGCAGGTTTTGCAGATACAGAGTGTACTACATGTTTTTTTTTTATTTGGCTCAGCGGCCAGTTTATTAGGTACACCTGTTCAATTGCTTGGCAACACAAATTGCTAATCAGCCAATCACATGGCAGCAACTCAATGCATTTAGGCATCTAGACGTGGTGATCACAACTTACTGAAGTTCAAACAGAGCATCAGAATGGGGAAGAAAGGGGATTTAATGACTTTGAATGTGGCATGGTTGTTGGTGCCAGATAGGTTGGTGTGAGTATTTCAAAAACTGCTGATCTACTGGAATTTTCACGCACAACCATCTCTAGGGTTTACAGAGAATGGTCTGAAAGAGAAAAATCAGGCCAGTGATGTGGTGTGCAGAGCCCTTTTGCCCTTCAGATCTTCTCTTGGTGGTGGATGGTCTTATTCATGCTTAACCACTTGACTGACAGGGCATTCTTTAAAAAAAAAATGTCTGCACACGTTAAAACAGGCTGGTGTGAGTATTTCAAAATCTTCGGATCTAGTGGGATTTTCACACATAACCATCTCTAGGGTTTACAGAGAATGGTCTGAAAGAGAGAAAATATCCAGTGAGGGGCAGTTGTGTAGAGGAAAATGCCTTGTTGATGTCAGAGGCCAGAGGAGAATGGGCAGACTGGCTGCTGCGACATTCAGATGGTAGGGTCAGAATTTGGCATAAACAACATGAAACCATGGATCCACCCTGGCTTGTATCAATGGTTCAGGCTGGTGGTGGTGGTGTCATGGTGTGGTGGATCCATCCTGCCTTGTATCAATAGTTCAGGCTGGTGGTGGTGGTGTCATGGTGTGGTGAATCCATCCTGACTTGTATCAATGGTTCAGGCGTGTGGTGGTGGTGTCACAGTGTGGGGGATCCACCCTGACTTGTATCAATGGTTCAGGCTGGTGGTGGCGGTGTCATGGTGTGGTGGATCCATCCTGACTTGTATCAATGGTTCAGGCTGGTGGTGTAATGGTGTGGTGGACCCATCCTGAATTATATAAATGGTTTAGGCTGGTGGCGGTGGTGTCATGGTGTGGTGGATCCATCCTGCCTTGTATCAATGGTTCAGGCTGGTGGCGGTGGTATCATGGTGTGGTGGATCCATCCTGCCTTGTATCAATGGTTCAGGCTGGTGGCGGTGATGTCATGGTGTGGTGGATCCATCCTGCCTTGTATCAATGGTTCAGGCTGGTGGTGGGGGTGTCATGGTGTGGTGGATCCATCCTGCCTTGTATCAATGGTTCAGGCTGCTGGTGGTGGTGTCATGGTGTGGTGGATCCATCCTGCCTTGTATCAATGGTTCAGGCTGCTGGCGGTGGTGTCATGGTGTGATGGAGCCATCCTGCCTTGTCTCAACGGTTCAGGCTAGTGGTGATGGTGTCATGGTGTGGTGGATCCATCCTGAATTATATAAATGGTTTAGGCTGGTGGCGGTGGTGTCATGGTGTGGTGGATCCATCCTGCCTTGTATCAATGGTTCAGGCTGGTGGTGGGGGTGTCATGGTGTGGTGGATCCATCCTGCCTTGTATCAATGGTTCAGGCTGGTGGTGGGGGATTTCAGATAATTAAACTAAATATAAAGTGTGATTTTAATTTTATCACACAATGGCTTAAAGTAACAATGTAAAACATATTGTGAATATGTAAAACAAAAATATAAAAACAGAAGTCATAAAGATGTGTGGACCTTATTGTCCTGCCATGTGATTCTTGTCTCGCTCCTACTTCAGATACATAATACTGTACAAAAAAAAATATATATAAAAAACTAAAATTATATTTTGCTAAATATTGAACCCACATCAAACACAAATAATAAGTGCAAATCTAAATATGATAAAAAAAAAAACTCAAATGCATAACATAAAATGACATAAGTCTCTGTGCAGTGATGGTGATACTCCCAGTGATTCAGGTAAAATAAAGAAAAACAAAAGGTGACTTCTTAAATATAATTCAGATGTACGCTCACCTCCTTAAAAGACTGTAACAGGCTTATTGCGCTTTTGTTCACTAATAGGAACATTTATTGCATAGTGTAAGGTGTGGTGGGTATCTCTCAGCCATCTCCACGTTTCGTATTCCTCCAGGGATCTCTCTCCCATGCAGCTACTCCTCCTCCTTGAAATAACTCCTCTCTTTGAGAGCCTAAACCAGGCTTTGTAGACTTTAGCTCACTGATTAGATAAGATAAGTATCACCCGTCCGGCTCCCCGTCTCCTATCCCTCCTGGGATCTCTCTCCCATAAGGCTACTTCTCCTCAGATATATCCTCCGTGTAAAAAGATAATAACAAATAGTGCCTTATCCTTTAAATAAGAAGTAATTTATTCAGTGCTCACATTTATACAGTTCAAAAATCGCTTGGTTTAAAATAATGTTGACACGCCAGACACAGCAAGCTGTGTGCATACTCGCTGTCCTCGAATGGTGTGTGACATCGCAGCCCCTCCCCTACGCGTTACGCCTCCGGTCACAAGGCTTCATCATCCCCTGATGAAGCCTTGTGATGCAATCACAACCCCCTGATGAAGCCTTGTGACCAGAGGCGTAACGTGTAGGGGAGGGGCTGCGACGTCACACACCATTCGAGGACGGCGAGTATGCGCACAGCTTGCTGTGTCTGGCGTGTCAACATTATTTTATATTCAAATATTTTTATTGAAAGATTTTCAATAGACATGTTATCACACATTGAGAAGAAAAAAAAGGAAAGAGCGGTGTTCACATTGAAATGCAACATATGGTAAATATACATACAAGAGAGAAAGCAAGTCCCCACCAATTGGCTGGGGACGGTAGAACATGGTCGCGGATACTTGAGAGGTATGCTCGGATCAATGTGAACCCTAGTTGTTTGGGAGTGTGATAAACATTAGAGGGGGAGGGGGGGGGAGGAACCAGTCAAGTGCGTTGGTTATAGTGTGGTATTATTTTGTTATAGTTATAGTCAATTAACGGAGCAGTTAGGGTTTTGAATCCACCGAGACTATTGAAATCGGAATTTATGATATGAGAATTTTTGGATTGCTGTTCTCTTTTCCATCTCACAGTGGAGATTAAGTTCAGAAATAAGGGTTGAGAACGAGGGGGTTGTGGTGGATTTCCATAGCTTAGTGATATTAATTTTTGCTACTGCTAATGTATGTACTATAATGGTACGTGAGTCTGGGGGAAAGTTGTCTAGTTCTATGTGAAGGAGGGCTAAGGCTGTATTTGGAATTGTCTGAACTTCAGATGTATAGGAGATTAATTGGAAGACTATTCCAATACGATTTGAGAGATTTACATGTCCAAAGTATATGGAGGATTGTTCCTATTTCTCCGCAAAGTCTCCAGCATTTGGGTGAGTGTTGGGAGTAGTAAAGGGCGAGTTTAACAGGCGTCAAATACCACCGATGTAAGATTTTCATGTATGATTCCCAGTGGGAGCTACATTTTGATGCTCTGTAGGTGGTAGTGAAGGTTTTCGCCTAAGTGTATTGAGACACCGGTTGAAGAAGGATTTTTTCCCAGTTAGTTAGGGAAGTGGTGTGTATGGCAAACTGAGTTTTAGTTAGAATCGTATAAAAGGTTGAGATTCCTTTCTTAGGATGTTGCATTCTGTGGAAGAAGAGGTACGCAGCGGAGGGGATTGTTAGTTCTAGAGGCAAGTCTATTGTACGTGTGGAGTGGGCTATTCTTATGTACGTGAAGTTTTCTTTGTCAGGGAGGTGGAATTTTTTGGGGAGTTTAGAGAAGGATTCTAGTCTATGGTTTATATATGTCTCGAATATGAAATATACCTTGATTTTCCCATTGTGTCAAGTTTAAAGAAGGAATGATGAGGTGTAGGGTGGAGATTGGAGAAGGGATTTTTTTTGTTTCATTTTCTGGGTGATTAGAGGCTAAAAGGTCAAACCAGGCCTGTAAGGAGGCTTTTATACACGGATGGTTGGGTAGTAGTTGAGTTTGGGTATTTAGAGGTAGGAACAATAACTTGTCAGGAGTATGCGGAAGTTGTGGAGGATTTTCCATGTAGGTCCACATTTTATCTTTAGTAGGATGCCACCAAAAGAAGAGCTGGTCTAGGAGTGTGGCGTTGTAGTAAGATTTTAAATGTGGGAGACCTGCTCCTCCCCTAGAGGAAGGTCTTATTAATAAATTTGTCGTGCACCTAGGTTTTTTTGAGCTCCACGTGAATTTGTTTAGCATCGCTTGGAGTTTGGAAAAAAAGGAGTGGGGAATTGGAATTGGAAGAGTATGGAAGTCACGGTGTAAGGTCAGGTTCAGAGACCAGTTGCTATAGCAGTAAAAGGCTTACCTGGAACCAGCAGGATAGGTCCACCAGCGGATCCCCCTGGGAATGACGCAGGCTCACCTGAGGTGCGGGGTCTAAGTATTAACCGGTATTCACCAGAGCTCCTAATGGTGGAGATGGATTGGGCTGCGTGTTAATACCAGGTCGCAGATCTCAGGATCACCCCACCAGGGAATGAGCAGACTGGGAACCAATAGCGGATCAACAGGTTAGGGATCAGACGAAAGCAGAGTCGGTCACAAGCCAAGGGTCGGTCACAAATGGTAGCAGATCAATCGTAGTACGTTAGGATGAAATGAAATCGTGGTCAGGAACAAGCCAAAGATCAGTAGCGGAGGTATAGACAGCAGCAGGAACAGTAGCGGGATATTGGCTGGAAAGCCACAATAATCTGGCAAGGAGGAAGTCCAAGGACATGGCTTATATAGGAAGTTCATGGGAGGAGCAAGGAGTTCAAGGTTCAAGAGCAAACAAGGCACAAGGCAGGATTATCCAATAGAAGAGGCAGAGTGTTGTCCAGCATCCTAGGTAGCTCAGTGAGAAGAGTTACTGCCTGACACAGTAGAAGTCCCAGGTTCAAGTCCAGGCCCTGACAATGGAATATGTAAAGTATTTTAGGTATTTTTAGGGTTGCTATTCTACCCATTGTCGATAAGGTTGATGTGTGTAGTTGTTTAAGTTCTTTTGGGATAGAATCAAGTAGCAGTTTGTGATTGGCTTCATATAATTGATTAGTTGTGGTAGTGAGTTTGATTCCCAAATAAGGGATGCTATGTTGTTCCCATGTGAAAGGGAAATGTTTGGTCAGCATATTTTGGATCCTAGGAGGAGTATATAGGTTTAAAATGGAGGATTTTTGTTCGTGAAGCTTATAGTAGGAGACTTTTGAATAGTTGTGGAGATGAATGCATATCGTTTGGAGAGATTTATAAGGATTAGTAACCATTAAGATAATATCGTCTGCGAAGAGGCTTATTTTATGTTCCGTTTTAAGATGAGTAATACCTGTGAATGTTGGGTCATCTCTGAGTTTGGATGCCAGGGGTTCAATTAATAAAGTAAAATTTATGGGAGATAAGGGGCAGCCCTGTCTGGTGCCATTAGATATCTGGAAGGGTTGTGAGAGTGTACCGTTAGTTAAAACTGTGGCAGAAGGGTTGGAGTAAAGGGCGAGGATTGCTGATAACATCCAATCTGTAATTCCAAATTTTTGGAGAGTAAGTTTCATAAAAAGCCAATGGATTCGATCAAATTCTTTTTCAGCATCTAGAGATAAGAGTAAGGAGGATTGTTTGGTGGATTCAAGTTTGTAGAGGAGGGATATTATTCTTCTAGTTGTGTCTGGTGCTTGTCTACCAGGAATAAATCCCACTTGGTTTGGATGAATTAGTGTGGAAAGGTAGGGAAGCAATCTTTGGGCGATTAGTTTGGCATATAATTTTATGTCTGTGTTTAATAGAGAGATCGGTCTGTAGTTTTGGACCAGTTGGGGATCTTTGTTTGGTTTAGGGATGGTTGTGATTACTGATTGTAGCATTTCAGAGGGGAATGTACCTGTAGAGGCAACATGGTTAAATAATTCAGATAAATGTGGTGTGAGGTTGGGTGCAAGTGTTTTATAGAATTCGTTGGTAAAACCGTCATTTCCTGGAGATTTGTTCAGGGGTAATGTTTTTATGTTACGATCTATTTCTGCGGGAGAAATTGGTACAGAAAGAGATGTAAGTTGAGACGCTGCGAGTCGGGGTAAGTTGGTAGTGTCTAGGAAGTTTTGAATGATAATGTTGGTGGGTTGGGTTGTGTCAGGATCGTCTTTGATATTATATAATTTTTGGTAATACGCCGCGAAGGCGTTGGATATGTCTCCTGGGTTTGCAAGGAGTGCGTGTGTGGTTGGCTGTTTACTTGTGGCGATTTTAGATTTGAGCCGTTTTTGTTTAATCGTTTTCGATAGGAGTGCATTCGCTTTATTGCCAAGTGCATAGAATTTGGATTCAGTTCTCTGTAGGTTAAGGTTGTAGTCGTGTAACAAAATTATTCGTAATTTATTTCTATCGGAGGCCAGGGTTGCGGCTGTGGAGGAGTTTGGTTCTTTTTGGTAATTTCATCGTTCAGTTTAATGGAGGACAGGAGTTGGTCAATTTGTTGGGAGCTTTGCTTCTTGATGCGGGAGTTTAATTGTATGAGGATACCTCTCATGTAAGCCTTGTATGTGGGCCTAATTGTGGTTATAGGCATGTTAGGAGTAGAGCTGGTTTCAAAAAATAGGTTGTGTGCTTCTAATATATGTTTCTGGTGTTCTGGGTTCTTCAGAATTGTAGAGTTTAGTCTCCAGATAGGCGGGATTGCTGAGCGTTGATTGTCGTCTAATGAGATGTGGATTGGAGCATGATCTGACCATGTTATTGTACCAATTTTGGACGATAATATGTGTTGCAGTGTCCATTTGTCCGTGAGGAAAAAATCGATTCTGGAATATGAAAGGTGAGAAGGGGAGTAATAGGTGTAGTCTTTCTCGTTGCTGTGCTGGCATCTCCAGATGTCGTAGAGGTCATGGTTGTGTAGGAATTGGTTTAGGACTTGTTTAGGCGATCTTTTGTTGAAGGATAAGTCCAGATGCGGGTTGCCAATAATATTGAAGTCTCCTCCAATAAGAATTCTGCCTTGTTTTAGAGAAGAGATGGTATTGTAGAGCTTGTTGTAGAATTTCATCTGGTTTTTGTTGGGACCATAGACATTCACTAAAGTGTAGAGGATGTTATTTAGTTGGAAAATAAGGATGTGATAATGACCTTGAGGGTCAGTGGTTTCTGAGATGAATCGGAACTGGATAGAGTCCTTTATAGCTGTAATGACCCCATTTTTTTTCTTGAGGTCAGTAGTGTCACGATCGCACGGTCGCCACCACCAACATGCATCAGACCCCAGACCTTCTCACCAACTCGTGACCGAGGGACCGGCCAATCTAAAACCGCGGTGTGACGCGTGTAACAAGGCCCCACCCAGCTGCACAGCGATTGTCCAGCTAATGGGCTACAATCGGTGCCTGCAGCCTGAATGCGCTTGTTACTGGGTCGGGTTAATTACGCAACTAACCCTCTATTGCCACCACCACTTTTGTCGGAGGCTGGGAAACTCCCGTTATCAAATATACACTATAATGATTGAAAAGTCGCCTGTCCAATACGGTCACCGCAGGCCGATTGGGCAGAGGATTAAACAAACACAGTAGCGTCTCTTCAAAGGCAGGAATTCGTGAATTGCAAGTAAGCACTTAGAAACAGTTTAACACTTTCAAAAAGAAGGATTTATTACTAAAAGGGTCAAACAGGTGCAATAAAATATTTACAAAGAAAATGTAACTATATATATATATATATATATATATATATATATATATATATATAAATAAAGGTACAGCAAAGAGATAATAGGAAGGAAGTTAAAGGGTTAAGTTACTTGCCAATATGCCTTGGTTTGTAAGCAGATCCATGTTGCTGAGCAGGAAGGGTCTTTGATCTCCTCTGTTACGATGTTAAGCTCAGGAGATGTGTGCAACTCACCTTAGGCTGCCAGCCTGTCTTTTTTAAAATCCCTCTCAAGAGGGGGGGTGGCTTTGAGTCTGCCAATACCCTGTTTTGGGCAGGACGTCAGCGGACTCTCAATTAAAACTAACAGCTTCATAATCCATGATATGAAACATAGGTGACAGCTGACCTGAGGAATGTTCATTTCACTCTGTCATCTTTGACTGTTATGTTTTGTGAGGTTTCAACTTCTTTCAAGTCCGAGGAGAAGCTGCCTTATCTGTTTTATGATGGGTGAGCCTACACAAGTTTCTCTGGTCAATGCTTCTGACTTAGGTGAGGAAAGTTACACTATCGCAGACTGCTCGGCACCAAACTAGGTGTCAGGGCTCCGGGTATGACCAGAGGTATGTGAACTGAAGCAGGGAAACGCAGGCTTCAGATATGTTATAAACAATATAATTTATTAATACTAACAATACAAAACGCAGTGGAATACTAAAACATAAACAAAGTGCAAACAAACCAAACCAAGCCACCCACAGATAACAATACATACAATGCAAGCGTAGTCAGGCAGGCCGGGTCAATAGCAATCGGGCAGGTAGGAACAGGAGGAGCAGGCAGAGAGTAGTCAGGTCACGAGCCGGGTACAGCAACTAACGGGCAGGTAGGTACAGGGGGTCAGGCAGAGAATGGTCGGGGTCACAAGCCAGGGATCAAACAGGAGAAGTCAGCAGAGGTCAAGATCAGGCAAGGTCGGCAACGAGTCAGTCAGGCAGGAACAGGAATGCAGGTAACAAGATACAGGGGCCCATAGAAAAACACACACCAAGGCCCAGACTGCAGGTCTGGCCATCCCTTAAATACACCTCCGTAATTAGCTTCAGGTGTTTGGCTGACTGCAGGGTTGAGTCTCTGATTGCTGAGAGCACCCGCTGGCCAGACCTGGTACTGCAGCCCATAAGGCAGGTGAGTCCCACCATTACTGGCAAGTCCATTCCTGACACTAGGGATGTCTTAACCTGCGGTTGACCCACACCATCTGTCAGGATATAACGTTTGCCTCTAAGGGAGGGAGGGGGTAGGGAATGAAAGACTGAGGAATACTTCTAATAAAAGAAAAAAGGGGAACTCCGCGTCCAGCTCTGATGAGCAAGTTTGCTACAAGTAGCCATAAAGAAGTTCGGGAAACTGTTGAGGTGGAGTTTGGGTATCTTGTTTGTAGCAAAGTGGGATTCTTGTATAAAAAGGATGTCGGCCTGGAACATTCTAGCTTCTTTTTGCAGCATCGATCTTTTAAATAGAGAATTTAAGCCACGAACATTAAGAGATGTGATGTTGATCATAACGTGGGTCTTTGATTGCTGAGCCGAATATTTGAGGTGATGCTTAAAAAGATATGAGGTTATGCGAGTGTATCTGTGTGAGGGAAGAAACCATCAGTATTACTGAAGCGGTTTAGATTCGGTTGCTGGATTAAAGTGGGAGTTCCGTGAAGATTCGTCGAGGTCAAGTAGAAATTAAGGCGAGATTGGTGGTGCTGAGGAAGGAGGTGGTAAGTGGTCTGAGTAGCTTGACTTGCTACTTCAGATATTGGGGGTTTGAACAGGCTTTGACTGTTAAGAAGGTCATGCCAAACATTTCCTTGTAACATAAAACTTTCTGAACATGGCCGATCGCCAGAGATTAGTGAGGTGGGATGACAACTTTGATGTGGTGCATTGGTATTGTAGCGGAGGTGAGTTGTAATAGGCTTATTCAGCCTCCATATTCTGTAAATTGGTAGGTGTGGGTTGTTGTGTGTCCTCAGGGATTATTTTCCAAGTTTTGAGCTGGTCTAGGCCCGCTTCAAGGTTTTTGATGGTGAAGACTTTACCGTGCTGTTTTACGGTTCGTTTTGTGGGGAAGCCCCACTGATATGCTATGCCGTGATTTCTTAGGGCTTTAGTAATGGTAATCATCTTTTTGCGGTTAAGTAGCGTAGTCTTAGAGAGGTCTGCGAATAATCTGATATTTGCATGTGATGGCGGGAGTGCAGATGTATTTCTGGCCGCCGATATAACTTTTTCTTTTATATAAAAGAAGTGAATCAGGGCTAGAACATCTCTTGGGATGGATGCCGACAGGAACGAGGGTTTAGGTAGTCGGTGGGCTCGGTCTATAGCATGTTCTAGGTCGGAGATAGATGGAATGAGGAGTTTTATATACTGTTGTATATAGGGTAGCAATGCTTCATTAGTGACATTTTCAGGGATACCCCTGAACTTGATATTATTACGTCTTGATCGATCTTCTAGATCAGCTAGTTTCAGATTGATTTGTTTTGTTTACAAACAATCTTCCTCCCAGTCAGCTCTAGTACACTGCTCGGGATGGCTGTGCACAGTACAGCCATCCCGAGCAGTGTGCTTACAGTGAAGAACACACCCCCGCCCCCTAGTAAAACACTCCCAGCACACAGTTAACTCTTTGATTGCCCCTCACATTAACCCCTTCTTGCCCAGTGCTATTATTATTATACAGGATTTATATATTATTATTATACAGGATTTATATATTATTATTATTATTATTATTATAATACAGGATTTATATATTATTATTATAATTAATTAATGATTTAATTAATTAATTGATTTGTTCGATGTCCGACGTATGATCTGTATGTGCGTCAATCAAATTAATGTGCGCTGTAATGATGTCGCACATTTTAGATTCAATATGTTGTAATCTGTGTTCTTGTTGTTTGACCACGGTGGTGATTTGTACTAAAGATGATGACAGGTCATTATGGAGGGTTTGCCTGAGCGATAACAGCATATTCTTCATGCACATCTCTGTTATGGGTTGGTCTGCTGCCGGGAAAGCCTCTATGACAGGGAGGTCTGTGTGTGTCTGAGGTGTCGGTTGGCTGAGGGCCTGATATGCAGGCTGTTGTTTGGGGTCTAGTCTGGGTCTAGACTTGGCCGGGCTGCTTGTGGTAGGGGACAGAGGGGGAGACAACTCACCAGGGTCCCCTGGGTACAGCGGGAATTGCAGCCTGTGGTCTTTCTGCTGGGCTGTGTAGTCCCCCTCCTGTCTGCTGTCTCTCATGGTGCTGCCGCCGGCGCCATCTTGGATCCCTGCCGTGATGGTAGGGAAGAATTGTGTCAGTTTCCCTGGCTGCCCCGGGGTTTTCCTCCTGCAGGGCATAGCTGGTGAGGTTCGGGCACCTCTTATGCAGGTCACTGTGGGGTTTAAAAATCCCGGGGTCTGAGTGAGCCACGATCGCTCTGGCGGATGGACGGAGCCTATCTCACTACACGTCCATTCGGGAGCCGGCCGTGCGTGCACCCCGTCAACATTATTTTAAACCAAGCGATTTTTGTACTGTATAAATGTAAGTGCATTGTAGCACTGAATAAAGTACTTCTTATTTAAAGGATAAGGCACTATTTGTTATTCTCTTTTTACACGGAGGATCAGGGGCGGACTGACCATTTGGAAACTCGGGCACTGCCTGAGGGCTTGGGGTTAGTAGAGGGCCCCTTGAGATGCTCCTGGTACCTTTTTCATAGGCGTTTTTGAGTTTGGGCAAGGACACAGGGGCCCCATGAGTTGTCAGTCCGCCCCTGCTGAGGATATATCTGAGGAGAAGTAGCCTTATGGGAGAGAGATCCCAGGAGGGATAGGAGACGGGGAGATGGACGGGTGATACTTATCTTATCTAATCAGTGAGCTAAAGTCTAAGAAGCCTGGTTTAGGCTCTCAAAGAGAAGAGTTATTTCAAGGAGGAGGAGTAGCTGCATGGGAGAGAGATCCCTGGAGGAATACGAGACGTGGAGATGGCTGAGAGATACCCACCACACCTTACACTATGCAATAAATGTTCCTATTAGTGAACAAAAGCGCAATAAGCCTGTTACAGTCTTTTAAGGAGGTGAGCGTACATCTGAATTATATTTAAGAAGTCGCCTTTTGTTTTTCTTTATTTTACCTGAATCTCTGGGAGTATCACCATCACTGCACAGAGACTTATGTCATTTGATGTTATGCATTTGAATTTTTTTTTTTATCATATTTAGATTTGCACTTATTTGTGTTTGTGGGTTCAATATTTAGTAAAATATAATTTTAGTTTTTTATATTTATATTTTTTTGTACAGAATTATGTATCTGAGGTAGGAGCATGACATTCAGTTTATTGAGTTTGTTTTGGATAATTGGGCACATAAATAGAGGATGTGCGGGATGTCAGCGATCCAGTATATCTATATATAAAATCGGTGGCTCACAAGTAAAAAACTGTTTATTCCGGAGGATATTACATATGTGGTCTTTTGATTGACAAGCACATAGGTAACACTCTTGTTGATCTGAAACATGGCTTCATAAGTTGACAATGTTACATCAGCCTACTCATGTGACCATTTTCTCTGTTTAACTGTTTAAGGACTGCCCTATAGCAGATATACTGCTACAGCGCGGCACCTATGCGCAAAGTCATTTTGCATTTCTGGGTGCGTTTCAATGCGTTTCGCCCCTCCCACAGGGCGTTGTCAAGACACACACCTCCAGTCTCCAGGCGCTTATATAACACCATCCCCTCTTCTCCCATAGGTCAATTGATCCCAATAGGTATAATGCCACGTCCTTTTTTCAACCATTTATTCTAAGCCTTAAACATTTTATTACATACTTAAACATCAGTACCATTTATCCTAGAATCACTACAAGATATTTGAGCCAGTGAAAACCTTAAACATATAGACCCAATAAAAACAGAAGAAAAACAATAAAAAAATTTGAAAAAAAATTAGAAAAAAATATTTTCCAGACCCCTTTAATTATTTATATATATATATATATATATATATATACACACATACATATATATATATATATATATATATATATATTTCAAACAACAAAATAAAAAAAAATAAAAATAAGAAAAAATGAAAATAAAGATAAAAATAGATATACCGTATTTTTCGCTCCATAAGACGCACCTGACCATAAGACGCACCTAGGTTTTAGAGGTGAAAAACAAGAAAAAAAAAATATTCTGAACCAATTTACTGCGGACACAGTACAGAGGATGACCAGAGACTGCGGACACAGTACAGGAGATGACCAGAGACTGCGGACAAAATACAGGGGATGACCAAGAGACTGCGGACATAGTACAGGAGATGACCAGAGACTGCGGACACAGTACAGGAGATGACCAGAGACTGCAGACAGTACAGGGGATGACCAGAGACTGCGGACACAGTACAGGGGATGACCAGAGACTGCGGACATAGTACAGGAGATGACCAGAGACTGCGGACACAGTACAGGAGATGACCAGAGACTGCAGACAGTACAGGGGATGACCAGAGACTGCGGACATAGTACAGGGGATGACCAGAGACTGCGGACATAGTACAGGGGATGACCAGAGACTGCGGACATAGCACAGGAGATGACCAGAGACTGCAGAAACAGTACAGGAGATGACCAGAGACTGCGGACACAGTACAGGAGATGACCAGAGACTGCGGACACAGTACAGGAGATGACCAGAGACTGCGGACACAGTACAGGAGATGACCAGAGACTGCGGACACAGTGCAGATGACCAGAGACTGCGGACACAGTGCAGGAGATGACCAGAGACTGCGGACAGTACAGGGATGACCAGAGACTGCGGACAGTACAGGGAATGACCAGAGACTGCAGACAGTGAAGGGGATGACCAGAGACTGCTGACCTTTGGGGAGGGAGGGGGAGCGGGTACCTGAATTTGACAGGTACCCGCTCCCACTTCCACGGAGTTGCCTTCCCTCTTCTTCCCGGGCCGGCTTCTGTGACAGCCGGGTGCCCACTGCGCATGTGCGAGAAGCGTTTCGCTTTGTGAATGGGCCGGCGCCTTCTGGAACCTTTCATGTGTCCCAGAAGACACCGGATCATTCACAAAGCGCAGCACATGCGCAGTGGGCACCCGGCTGTCACAGAAGCCAGCGCGGGAAGACTGTGCAGCGCTGGAGCGAGGAACAGGTAAGGCCCTGCAGGAGACAACAGCTGAGCGGCCGGCCCGGTATTCTGACATGGTGGCCGCAGAAATACCGGACCGGCCGCTTTATATTCGCTCCATAAGACGCACTGACATTTTCCCCCCTTTTTGGGGGGGAAAAAAGTGCGTCTTATGGTGCGAAAAATACGGTAAATAGTAAATGTAAAAATAAAAAATAAAATATGAAATAAAAGATATAAAAATTTAAAATATAGTAAAATATGAAAAAAAATTGAAATTAAAAAATAAATAATACAAATGAAAAAATACAAAAATAATAAATAGATATTATATATACACATATATAAGAATAAAAATAAAAAAACAAAATGTATAAAATATTAATTTGCACTCGGATTAGCTACAAATTGGATAAAAAAACAATTTATGTCAATCTCTGCATTTAACCCTTTAGGGATCAACGTCACCATTTGGTATATCCATTTAGTTTCATTTTGTGAAATATTTTTGACCATATCACCCCCTCTCCACGGGACATCAATTCTATCTATCCCACAGAACTTTAAAGATGTCGGATCCCTGTTATTACATACTCTAAAATGATGTGACAAGCTATGATATTTAAATCCTTTCTTTGTTTCCCCAATCTTACAGAGAGTTTCCTAGTAGTTCTACCTATGTACTGGAAATGACAAGGGCATTCCAGCAAATAAGTAACATCGGAACTATCACACAATATAAAAGAAGAGGAAGAGGAGGAGGAGGAAGAGGAGGAGGAAGAAGAAGAACTAAACCTTTGTAATAATGTCTGATTGACCTTGAAAAATACTTTCATCATCACAATTTCGTTTCAATCTAATAAACTGACTTTTGGGAATAGATCTTAACCAGTTACTATGGTGACAACTAGAGATGAGCGAAGTATTCAAAAATTCGATTCGGCTGATTCGGCGAATTCCAGGAAGAAATTCGATTCGATGCGAATTTATTCGCTACGAAGATGACTTATAAAAAGGGTTTCTAGGCTTCAGAGAGCCTTTAAATTAGTGCAGAACACTGTACCTTTAATTTAAATGCCCTTGGAGATGAGGAAGGAGAAGGAGAAGGAGAAGGAGAAGGATGAGAAGAAGGAGAAGGAGAAGGATGAGAAGCAGGAGAAGGAGAAGGATGAGAAGAAGGAGAAGGAGAAGGATGAGAAGAAGGAGAAGAAGAAGGAGAAGGAGAAGGATGAGAAGAAGGAGAAGGAGAAGGATGAGAAGATGGAGAAGGATGAGAAGAAGGAGAAGGATGAGAAGAAGGAGAAGGATGAGAAGAAGGAGAAGGAGAAGGATGAGAAGAAGGAGAAGGATGAGAAGAAGGAGAAGGATGAGAAGAAGGAGAAGGATGAGAAGAAGGATGAGAAGAAGGATGAGAAGAAGGAGAAGGATGAGAAGAAGGAGAAGGAGAAGCAGAAGGAGAAGGATGAGAAGAAGGAGAAGGAGAAGGATGAGAAGATGGAGAAGGAGAAGGATGAGAAGAAGGAGAAGGAGAAGGATGAGAAGAAGGAGAAGGAGAAGGATGAGAAGAAGGAGAAGGAGAAGGATGAGAAGAAGGAGAAGGAGAAGGATGAGAAGAAGGAGAAGGAGAAGGATGAGAAGAAGGAGAAGGATGAGAAGAAGGAGAAGGATGAGAAGAAGGAGAAGGATGAGAAGAAGGAGAAGGATGAGAAGAAGGAGAAGGATGAGAAGGAGAAGGAGAAGGATGAGAAGAAGGAGAAGGATGAGAAGAAGGATGAGAAGAAGGATGAGAAGAAGGAGAAGGATGAGAAGAAGGACAGTTCTGTGACAGTTTCTGTCTATTTCTGACAGTTCTAGGACATTCACTCCATACAGCGGTTTCAACCGCTGTATGGAGGGAATGTCAAAGAACTGTCAGAAATAGACTATTTCTGACAGTTCTGGGACATTCACTCCATACAGCGGTTGAAACATTGTATCTATTTGTTTCCATAAATGGATCCATTTATGGAAACAAATAGATACAATGTTTCAACCGCTGTATGGAGTGAGTGTCCCAGAACTGTCAGAAATAGCCTATTTCTGACAGTTCTGGGACACTCACTCCATACAGCGGTTGAAACATTGTATCTATTTTTTTCCATAAATGACATTCTGCAGATACACTTAGAGGAGCTCTGCAGATACACTTTTTGCCGGCTTGGAATTATTCTTATTTTCATCCTACTTCTTCTTCTTCTTCTTCATCCTCATCCTCAGAAGAAGAAGAAGAGGATGAGGATGAGGATGAAGAAGAAGAAGAAGAAGAAGTAGGATGAAAATAAGAATAATTCCAAGCCGGCAAAAAGTGTATCTGCAGAGCTCCTCTAAGTGTATCTGCAGAATGTCATTTATGGAAAAAAATAGATACAATGTTTCAACCGCTGTATGGAGTGAATGTCCCAGAACTGTCAGAAATAGACTATTTCTGACAGTTCTGGGACATTCACTCCATACAGCGGTTGAAACATTGTATCTATTTTTTTCCATAAATGACATTCTGCAAATACACTTAGAGGAGCTCTGCAGATACACTTTTTGCCGGCTTGGAATTAATCTTATTTTCATCCTACTTCTTCTTCTTCTTCATCCTCATCCTCATCCTCAGAAGAAGAGGATGAGGATGAGGATGAAGAAGAAGAAGAAGTAGGATGAAAATAAGAATAATTCCAAGCCGGCAAAAAGTGTATGTGCAGAGTTCCTCTATTTCTGACAGTTCTCTGACAGCTTCTTCACATGTACAGCGGTTGAAACATCTGTATCCTAAATGGAAACTAATAGATACAATGTTTCAACCGCTGTACATGTGAAGGAACTGTCAGAGAAATGTCAGAAATAGCGGAGCTCTCTGCAGGGACACTTTTGCCGGCTGATCGGGAAAATTTCGATTCGCGCACCCGAAGTAGGCAAAATTTCGGATTCGACGCGAATCAAATTTTTCCTGAAATTCGTATCGAATTCCGGTTCGCCTGGTTCGATTCGCTCATCTCTAGTGACAACTATGACTTGGAATGTATCCATTCCTGTCTTTTAAATGCGTTTTGGTGCAAAATGTATTACCTTGTTTATAAATCGTTAGATCTAGAAAATATATTACCTCCTCACTGGTATTATTAGTAAATTATATATTAAAAGGGTTACAAACCATTTTTTGAATCTATTCCTCCAATCCTTCTCTTGTCCCCTTCCATATTATAATAATATATAAACCTTCTATAGACCAACAATTCCGGGTTCCTATTCTCAAAAATGGCTTTACTTTCCCACCTGCTTATGAACAGATTTGCCACTGACGGTGCATTTTTGGCTTCCATAGCCACACCCATTGCTTGCCTATAGAACTTGCTGGAATGCCAGAAATAATTGTGTGATGTAGCTAAATCAAGACTTTTGAGTATAAAATCTTTTTGCTTGGATTTCAACCCCGATTTGGTATCCAATGACCATTTGACTGATCCTAACCCATCCATATGTCTAATATTTGTGTGCAGAGAATTCACATCAACACTTGCCATGACCAGGGGGGACTGACCATTTGGAAACTCAGGCACTGCCCAAGGGCCCGGGGTCGGTAGGGGGCCCCATAAGATGCCCCTGGTACCTTTTTTATAGGCTTTTTTTAGTTTGGGCAAGGACACAGGGGCCCCATGATCTCCTATTGCCCGGGGGCCCCATGAGTTGTCAGTCCGCACTTGGCCATGACACAATCTCCTTCTTCTCTAATACCCTTAAGTATGCTAATCCGATCACCATTATCTCTCAAATAAAGTGGAAAAACAGGAACTACAGGCTGCAAAAACTTGTCAACATAATCCCCCAGCCTAGAAAACAGGGAATCAATCCCACTAATAATGGGTCTTCCAGGGGGCTTCTCCAAATTTTTATGAATCTTTGGCAGTTGGTATATAACAGGTAGTATTGGGGCATTAGGTACCAAATATTTACCCTCCTTCTTATTAAGTAAACCTTCTCTCTCCCCTTCTTTAATATGTTTCACTAGCTTACCTTTATATTTTTTAGTGGGGTTTCCTTTCAGAACTTCATAGGTGTTAACATCATCAACTAGTCTATTAAGTTCTGCGTAATAATCGCTTTTATTCAATATCACAACTCCCCCACCCTTGTCCGCTGGCCTAATTACGATATTTCTATTTTTCTCTCATTTTTGAAATCCTCTTATCAAGTCCTGTTTCCTTCTCATTCAAGGGACAGACAAATTTTCTAAATCGTGTTCCACCATCTTCTTAAGGCTACGTTCACACTAGCGTTGTGTGCAGGCGGCAGAGAGGCGTTTGGGAAGCGTTTTTACCGCCTCTGACAATTCTGCACATTGCAGCACATGGTGCTGTTCTAACGGGAGCATTAGCGTCACGGCAAAACGGACGCCTCTGGTCGAGTCACGAGGCATTGAAGCCTCGTATTCTAGTCTATGGTACCTCTCCGTTTGTGGCGCGGTTGCGGGGCGTTTGCGGAGCAGAAACACCATTTAAACTTCATTACAGGCGTTTGTGGAGCGTTTTCAACGCTCAGCAAATGCCTAGCAACCACCGCTAAACTGTGCATGAGGCGTTTGCGGAATGTTTGCCAAGTGTTAAAAAACGCTCCACAAACCCCGGACCAACGCTTGCCAAACACTATAGGGGCGTTTGGCAAGCATTGGTAAAACAGTCAAGTGTGAACGTTACCTTAATGCATCCACACAACAGTTATTACCTATCTTGGGGTTAAATACAGACTGATTTCTCAAATTCGTATGTAGATATGGTTTCTCAGTTCCTCTCTTAACCTCCCTAGCGGTCTGATTATGTCCATATTTCTGTGCTCAAAGCGGTACATTTTTTTGCATGGAAATATGTAGTTTTTTTATTGTAGGCCTGTAATTTTTAGGAATAACTCTCTGAAATCTGTCCGGACAAGAGACTAGTAAACATCCCGGATATGTTACACTTTGAAACACGAAATCATAAATTATAATTTAATAAATAATCATAAAAAATAATAATATAATAATAAATTTAATTCAATAATATAATCAAACCAAAAACACTGAAATGTGAAATATAGCGCCAAGTTCGCACATCGCTGAGCTCAGTTGCAGAATCGTTTTCAGTGTCTGATGATGAATTTCCCCCACGAATCATTATCACTCAATTCTGCAAGTGGTTCTGATTTACTATCGCTGTTCTCTAGCCGGTCTAAAACCGCGTCTGACATAAAGGGACGCTTTTTGGACGCCATGGACGTTTCTCAGTTTCCAGGCAGAGAGAACAGTAAAAATGCAGGCAGGGCGCCGGACAAAGCACTCGGGACAAAATGTATGTGAAATGGTTTGATACAGGAATGTTATACTATGTGATTTTAGTGAATGTCACTTTTTGTCATTTTTCAAATTTCCCACCAGGTCCATCCCCATACGTCCCAACGCTCGTGGGGGACGGAACCTAGATGACAGATGCCAGCATCCACCGGAGGACATTACAGGGGACACTGCAGGAGGGACATCGTGGGAGCGCAGGACAAGGTAAAAGAAGAGAGATCCCGGAGCAACGCTGCAGTGTATTCCCGAGTGTAGCTCGGGGTTACCGCTTGTGGTACTAAAACTTTACCCCGAGCTACACTCGGGAATACCTCCAGGGGGGTTCATCTCATCACTAATACTTAAATATGGATCATCATTTTCCCCGTTATTACCAGAGCTGACATTCCCAATATCCTTATTAGTTTTATTATTCCAATATTTCTTAAGATTCAACTTTCTAATATATTTATGCAGATCAATATACGTTTTTAATTTTGTTAAGCTTTTTATCCGGAGCAAATTTTAAACCCAAAGATAAAACCTTCAATTCCTCATCATTTAAAACACAATCACTAAGATTGAAAATCCCTTGGTTTACATCGACCTTTTCTTTTTCCTCTTTCTCCCTCTACATCCCCTCCTTCGCCAGTGGGGTCTTGATGGAACACAGGTGGTCTCCATCCTCCCCTCCCTCTTCTGGGAAGGTGATAAGGTCCCCCTCTTCTCCTCATATGGAATTATTATTATACAGTATTTATAAAGCACCAATAGTTCGCTCAGCGCTGTACATTACAAAGGGGGACAGAACATGTGACAGAACAATACCAATACAATGCAAAACATGAGGGGATCGAGGGCCCTGCTCTTTCGAGCTTACAATCTAGGAGGGAGGGGATGGTGGCACAGGAGGAGATAGCTGTGGGGGATGGAGTGGTAGGAAGAGTGGAGGAGGTCGGCAAGTTAGCAGGGGGTGGGGTAGGCTTCCCTGAAGAGATGGGTTTTCAGGGTGCGCCTAAAGGAGAGGAGAGTAGGTGATAATCTGGTGGGTTGGGGCAGGAAGTTCCAGAGGATGGGTGACACCCTGGAGAAGTCCTGGAGGCGGGCATGGGAATGATCCCCTTGTTCCTCCCCCCCCCTCCAAGGAGGTCCTCCATAGCCTCCTCTTGGAAAATCCGCTCCCTCTTCTTGATAGCCATATCCCCGGGAGATGACATAACCCAATCAATTAAAGGCTCAAACCTATTTTTGGTGGGTACTTTATAGAGAGGTGTATTATTCCCATTAACATTTCTACTTTTTCCAATAGGGGAGGAGTTTTTATTCCTGTCTTGAAATTATTAATTGTATATTGTTTATTTTTGGATGGAGATGATCTTTGTATGGGATCATTAATTACTCTCTCTATTGATGAATTCCTAGATTCACTAGTACCCCTATTTTCATCCTCCTGCCATTTGCAAACAATATTGGATTTCTAATCCTGAATATCCCTACAATATTTTTTGATTTTTTTTCTTTTGCGTGTCCTCATCTAATTTTTTTATATAATCCTGAATATGTTTAGCCTTTTCTTTAAATTCTCACTAGACTCACTAAAAGGTGCCATTTTATCTCTCAAATTATGAATCTTTTCCTCTAAAATCCTCAATTTCCTTTTCCTTCTCTGCACAATTATTATACAGTATTTATATAGCGCCAAAGGGTTTGCTCAGCGCTGTACAGTAGCAAGGGGGACAGAACATGAGACAATACAATACACGAGGGGTTCGAGGGCCCTGCTCTTTTGAGTTTACAATCTAGGAGATTAATTTCATTAGTTTTTTTTCCACATGACTGAAAAAAGAGAACCATTCTTCATCCAACTCTTTCCCTATCAGACCATCACTAGGAGCTATGTCCCACCTTAACCTCCTAGGTGTAATCCCTTCCTTAATATATTTCACAAGAGTTGAGACATCCCACCATGTCCTAACCTGTTTGTCTAATGAATTCTTTACATGTTTGAAACCTTTGGTTAAATCTGTGTGTTCATAATTCTGTAAAAAAATATCTTCCACATTAACCCTTTTCTGGGAAACAAAGTTAAATATGTCCATGGCTGCTAGGTCAAAAGAAGTAGTAAATACCTCAACTAAAAAAATATTTTTGGGGGGTGTTTTTTCTTGTGTCGCTGGGGTTTGCAATTTATTAATTTAATCACTTCCTGTCCGGCCTATGTATATAAACGGCCAGACGGTGGCAGTTCAGGGGCTGGTGGCCGTTTATAAATGGCCTCCCCGCCCCCTGCATGCAGCACCGCAATCCGGTGCCCGCTGTGTCCTCCGGACACAATGGAACACCAATCGCTGTACAGGACCTCTGTGCGAGGTCCCGATCATGTGATCACATGAAGAGTAGTAAGCAAGATGTCACTTGTGACATCATTGCCTTCTACGTGTGAAATCTGTGAATGATCACAGAGGTCACATGGTACAAGGCTATTCACAGCAGCCTTGTACCATGTGACAAGCTGTGACCAATCACAGCTCACACAGTATTTCTCAATGGCTGCAAGAATGCAGCCAGAGAGAAGGAGAAATGATTGCTTTTACAGCCTTTATGGGTGTAAAAGCAATCAGTGTAAAAAAAAAAAACTTCATAACCCCCCACAAGTAATACAGTGTCACTATGGTGACTCTGTACTGCTAGGGTGACAGTATGTAAAAAAAAAAAACATAAATAATAATATAAAAAAATAAAATAAAAATGTAAAAACATTTTTTTAAAAAATGATAAGTTTTGGTTATAAACTAATTTGGGTTTTTTTTTTTTACTAAAAAGATAAATTAATAAATTTTGGCCAAGATTTATGAAGAAAGATTATATATTTGCAAAATTTTATAAGAAAAACACTTTTTTTCCAAACTTTTTGGACTTTTTCCCTTACATAGCAAAAAAAAAAAAAATCCCAGTGGTGAATAAATACCATCAAAATAAAGCTTTATCTGTCTCAAAAAATGCTAAAAATTCATATGGGTGCAGTGTTTCATGACCGCGCATTTGTCATTCAAGTGTGACAGCGCTGAAAGCTGATAATTGGCCTGGGGGCAGGAAGGGGGGGAAAGTGTCTGGACTGGAAGGGGGGGAAAGTGTCCAGACTTGAAGTGGATAATAAACTCAGTACGTGCCCCACCCAGTGTCCTCGGCTGACATTGTGTCAGTGCTATAAATATGGGAGCTCCGTAGACTGGTCCCAGAATATCTGGTCTACTCTGAGAGCCATGGTGAGGAAGATGATGCTGAGCTGGATGGTCACTTTGATGCTCCTCCACTCCCCGCTGATCCACGGCTTAGAGATTTCTGTGACCAATGGTGGTCAATGGGGTAAATGGGGATGGATGGATACCTGCCCTTCTGGAATGGTAGCAACAGGCTTTGATTTGCGGGTAAGTGATCCCAAAATGTTAGATTTGACTGAATCTGAAGGTCCAGTCTGAAAGCAGAACTGAAAGCAAAATTATTCATTTCATTTTGTATAGAGTAAAGAAAGGTTATAACCCCCGAAGTTTTTTTTTTTTTTTTTTTGCCATCTGTGTCCAATTGGGGAGATTTCCATTGACTTCCTATCCCACAGCCAAAACAGGAAGTGAGAGGAAATCCCTACAAAGTGAGTAGTTGCCAGAACTAGTGTCCCCTTTGGATGATTTCCCCTCTATTCCTGTTCTGGTGACAACCCAAAATTTGGAAGGGAGACAAATAGAAGGGAAAAATCCCTAACAGACAGCAATAAAAACCTGACAAGGGGTCTAATCCCTCTCCACTGTGTCCAAAACTAAAAAAAAAAAAAGTTCTGCCTTTTAGTTATACTTTTAAGCCCTGTTCCACACAGCAGACTTCCATCTCCAGCTACACCTAATGCATTTTTAATGCCTACCTTTTCCAGATATCATCAGGCCAGTTATGTGGTGTGCAGAGCCCTTTTGTCCTTCAGATCTTCTCTTGGTGGTGGATGGTCTAATTCATGGTTAACCATGTGACTGCCAGAGCATCCTTTTTAAAAAAAAAAATTCTGCACATGTTAAAATCTGCATTTTATGCTAGAAATTAATTTAACCCCCCCCCCCCTCCAAATTATATATTTTCTGAAAGCAGAGATCCTGGAGAATAAAATGGTGATGATGATTATTATACAGGATTTATATGGCGCCAACAGTTTGCTCAGCACTTTACAATATAACGGGAGACAATGCAGTTCAATACAAGAGGGAAAGGAGGGCCCTGATCCTTGGAGCTTACAATCTAGGAGATAGAGGTTTTTTTTTTTGACGATATTGGTGTCGTTATGTATCAAATGCGTGTTTACAGTAAAAAATACGCTAGAATTACCGTATGTTTTGCTCCATAAGACGCACCTGACCATAAGAAGCACCTAGGTTTTAGAGGCAGAAAACAGGAAAAAAAATTCTGAACTAATGGACTGCAGACATAGTAGAGGAGATGACCAGAGACTGCAGGACCAGAGACTGCAGACATAGTACAGGAGATGACCAGAGAGACTGCAGACACAGTACAGGAGATGACCAGAGACTGCGGACACAGTACAGGAGATGACCAGAGACTGCGGACACAGTACAGGAGATGACCAGAGACTGCGGACACAGTACAGGAGATGACCAGAGACTGCGGACACAGTACAGGAGATGACCAGAGACTGCGGGGACAGTACAGGAGATGACCAGAGACTGCGGGGACAGTACAGGAGATGACCAGAGACTGCGGAAACAGCACAGGGATGACCAGAGACTGCGGATAGTACAGGAGATGACCAGAGACTGTGGACACAGCACAGGAGATGACCAAAGACTGCGGACAGTACAGGAGATAAACCAGAGACTGTGGACACAGTACAGGAGATGACCAGAGACTGCAGACACAGTACAGGGATGACCAGAGACTGCAGACAGTACAGGGATGACCAGAGACTGCGGACAGTACAGGAGATGACCAGAGACTGCGGACACAGTTATGGAGATGATTGCTGACCTTTGGGGAGGTGGGGAGCGGGTATCTGAATTTGACAGGTACCCGCTCTTCCGCGGAGTTGTTCTTTGATCTTACCTGTTCCTCGATCCAGCCGCGCGCTGTCTTCCCGGCTTCTGTAGTGTGGGCGCTGGGCTTGACAGCCGGGTGCCCAGTGCGCATGAGCGAGAAGCACTTTCGCTTTGTGATTGGTCCGGCGGCTTCTGGGATCTGTCATGTGTCCCAGGTACCGCCTTACCATTCACAAAAAGCACCGCTTCTTGCGCATGCGCACTTGGCACCCGGCTGTCATGCCGAGCGCCCACACTACAGAAGCCGGGAAGACAGCACGCCGCTGGATAGAGGAACAGGTAAGGTCAAAGAACAACTCCGCGGAAGTAAGAGCGAGTACCTGTCAAATTCAGATACCCGCTCCCCCCCCTCCCCAAAGGTCAGCAGTCATCTCCATAAGGTCCCACTGCAGAGCTGAGCGGCCGGCCCGGTATTCTGACGCGGCGGTGGAAATACCGGACCGGCCGCTCCATATTCGCTCCATAAGACGCACTGACATTTTCCCCCCTTTTTGGGGGGGGGGAAAGTGCATCTTATGGAGCGAAAAATACAGTAATTTTCATGAAAACACAATATTATACCCAATTTTTTTTTTTTTTTGTAAAATATGAAACATTCGGTTGCATCAACTAAATAGATTCCAAACATGTCAAGTCTTTAAATGGGACACGCCCATAGATATACAAAAACTATAGTACCAAGAATTCTCCATAGGCAACACTTTAAAAGCCTTTACCCTTTGGGGCAATCAGAAGCACTGTTAATAGATATTTGTTGGCTCTTTGTAAGAATCAGACATGTACTGCACCTCATGGAAAGTGTAATTATAGTTCCTAGAAGGGGACCCACATTAGGTCAATCTTTATCCCCCAGTTTTTTCAATCAGGTGGGGGCACAGTTCACTACAGTACACGTATGTATGTAATAAAAGGATAGTGAGCGCTCCTAAAAACAAAAAAAAAAAAAAGGTACCAAGAAAAAAACCTTAATGGAAACAAAATAAAGGGATCAGTCCAGAATTTGCTTTTTTACATAGGAAGAAGCCATCCTCTCTTTAACTTCAGCTTTTTCACAGATGGCATCAAGTTACCATCCAAAATTTGCTGAAATTTTATTGAATCCATTTTTCCTTCTACTCGTGAGATGTTCCCTGTGCCACTGGCTGCAACACAACCCCAAAGCATGATTGATCCAACCCCATGCTTAACAGTTGGACAGAGGTTCTTTTCAATAAATTCTGTGCCCCTTCTTTTCCAAACGTACCTTTGCTCATTCCGGCCAAAAAGTTCCATTTTAACCTCATTGGTCCACAGAACTTGTTTCCAAAATGCATCAGGCTTGTCTATATGTTCATTTGCAAAGTTCAAACGATGATTTTTGTGGTGAGGACATAGAAGAGGTTTTCTTCTGATGACTCTTCCATGAAGACCATATTTGTACAAGTATCTCTTTATAGTGGAATAGTGTACCACAACTCCAGTGTCTGCCAGATCTTTATGGAGGGATGGTGCTTTAGCAATGAGGACAAGTAGACCATTTGTATATATGTTTGTTTTATGAATATATTTTATCTTTGTAATCTAAACGTTATTAAAGGTTTAGACTAATACAAGTTAAAGTATCTAGAAGCGCCTCAAAGTCCCAAATCTAGATGTTTTAGAAATATCTATATAAATTGGAATGTGGTGCAGATTCAGTTGTCAACAACCCACATTATTAATCGTTAGTCTTCCCTCTGCACACATGTTCCATTCCTGTATCTGCTCTCCAAACACGTGTTCCATCCCTGTACCCTCTCTGCACACACGTTCCATCTCTGTATCCCCTCCATGCGCACACATTCCATCCCTGTACCCCTTCTGCATACATGTTCCATCACCCTATCACTGGCAGGGAGGAAGCGGAGCCTGTGGCTAACAGTTAGCCCCTCAACTGCCAGACACGGAAGTTAACTAGTGGGTGCTTTTTAGTAGTACAATGTAAAGGTGTCCCCTTAAAAACCAATGGCTCATTCCTAGCCCTTGGATCTGTTGTGGGAATAATCCCACCGTCGATCCCTCTAATTGGGGTAAGGCTCTGTCTATGTACACCTCCCACCACCCCATCCCAGTCCTTATGTAGTGTGGATCCAGAAGTGTATTGGCCTTCATATATTCCCCCCTATGCTTCACCTTTTACTCCATGCCTCCATTGATCTCTCCCTCACCCCATCCATCAATTCCATATATCTCCTGCCACCTTATGTTACCTAAAGGCAAGAGGGAGAAAAAAATTGGGTTCCTATTGGACTCCATCTATTAAATAGTTCCCAACTATATAGTCTCTCAGAAGTGTTTGTCTTCTTCAGTTCACATCTGTTGCCATCTTTTTTTTTTTTAGATATTAAGTGTCCCTTCTCTTCTTCCAGCCCCCTCTTCTCCCTTATATCAGTCCACCCTGGGATTTCTGGCATTTGCAGTTTTAATCTTTCACAAAAGACCTGGAGATCTTTAGGGAACCCACAAAAGTTTAAATGCTGTGTAACAATAGGCACTCACCACTCTCTGCTTTGTGGTTATCCAACTGCTCTTCAGACCATTCAGAGACCTCAATGGCGGTGTACAGTGCTTCATTCCAGACCTCCTTAGGCCATGGGGAGACTAGGGCTGTCCTCCGACGGGCTCTCCTCTCCCTTCTCCATTCGGCCATGGACGCTTCCCAGGTGTCTGCACAGCATTCCTTGTGATACTTATCACAGGGCCCTCTGCCACCTCCGCGCAGGTCCCCACCTCTGTCCCATTCCACAGAGCAGGCTCCACATTCCGGTCAAACTGAGGGGGCCCCAACAGCCAGAGACACCACTGGAACACCACACTCAGCTTAAGAGGCATGTCTGTACTTAGTCCCTCGCCAGCATCTCTCAGCAGTTCACAGATCTCCTAACACAAGCTTCCAGCCAGCGCCATGTTCAGGTCCCTCTTCCCAAGCTCTCTTCCCTTTTTTCTAACCTGGGTCACAGGGTCTTACAGTGCATATATGAAATCACGGTTTGATCTTCTGTGTTTCATTCTTGCATTATATACCTGTGTTCTATACCCCGCAACTAAAAGGTGTACATTGAGAGCTGCAGTATCTGCATTAACATTCTTTACTGTCTGAACTGAAGAACCCTTAGTAATTATATTGTTGCTTTACTATAGTCTGGTGTCATTGCATTTGTGATCTCTTGAGAATTATGTCTGAACCCAGGGTGTCAGGTGTTGGGAGGCTTGCAAGGTCAGGGCAACCTTTGGAGACCACAATCTTCCAGCTGCCCTCACAAGAGTAGCTCTAAATCTAGCACTTAAAAATAATTCTCCCTGAACTAAACAAAGATATTTTCATAAACTTTTTGTTTCCTTTTAAGGTGGAGCCACCTCAAGGAGGAGATGATGACACTGCGCTAAATGCGATCAAACTGTACTGTAACAAACCTGGTGAAAAAGACCTTAGTTTTGGAAGAACGTCATTGGCTGGAAGGTATGTCCATACACTTATACCTTATGCAAAACCCAACCATAAAACCACTTCATCTAAAATGGATATTTTTTCTTCAGGGCAATTTGGGAATCACATACTCTCCACAGTTCTAAACTGTTGAAGATTCATTTATTTTTACCCTAAAAAAAACTCAAATGTGCAGAAAGGATCAGACGATATTCCAAAAGCTGGTGCACATACATGTGTGATTTTCTGAGATGGCAAATCTGGTCACACATGTGTTAGCAGGTGCCTCCAAAGGCTACTGGGGAACAACAGGCCATTAGGAGTTTACACTAGTTCCGTGTGGGTCAGCAACACTCAATGGTTGGAGGCCATACCATACTCCAGAGCCCTACAAAATCATTTTGAGAAAAGTAGCCTAGAAAACGGACTTGTCTCCACCAGTTCCTCATGGCACACTACACTGTACTATTAACCTTGTCCAGCCGGAAGGCAAAGAGGGAAGCCACTCTACTTCTACTTCTGAGCAAGACCGGTGCTAGACTATGTAACACCTTAGGCAAGACCAGCTACTTGCATCACTCCCTGCCAAAACTTCAACATTTTTAACCAGTTCCCACCCGGCCTATGGCCGAATGGTTTGTTGCCAAAAAACCTCATCCTTCCAGGTGGACGCCATATGGCGTCCTTTCAGGCATGCACAGTTTCATGCCAGCAGAGCTGTGCAGTGACGTGATCTGTCACCGGCCGTGTACCCCGGACACGGCCGATGACAGATCGGTTTACCAGCTCTGTTGCCAGTACCAAGTGACCTGCTGTGACCAATCACAACAGGGCACATGAGTTGTATACAATGGATGGCTTCCTATTTTATTTTAACACTTTATTTTAACACAAAACACAGGATATATACAGAGGGTGGGGAAACACAACCAGGAACAGTAAACACATCATCAACCCGCTCCATCAGTGGGAAGAGCTACAGGGAACCACCCCTACCAACCCAAGACACAGAACAATGGGATGAAGCACATGGCAAACAAACAATGGACAGCCATGTGGCTGAGAACAAAGGAATAGCCACATGGCAGTAGACAATGCAACACATGGCAAGACACAGAACAATGGGGGGGTAGCACATGGCATAAAACAATAGGCAACCACATGGCAGGGACAAAGGAACACACACTATACACAAGACTGGGACATTCACATTTACACACTGTACCCCTTAACAGGCCCAGGGTGGGTTAAACATAATCAGGGGGACATGAGCTGACCAAGTGGTCCCCCCACCCCCAAAAGTCACTCCCGTCACACAGACTGCTAGGGAGGCTACAGGATAGAGTGACTTTTTCTTCCACTGTGGGACAATCTAGTCTGTTTCCTGGTGTTTCTCCTTTAAGAACTGTGGTATACAGTTTTTAAAGGACTTTCCCTTTTGAAGTGCCCAAGCCACACTTTATTTTCTTCTGAAAGCTTGGAATAAAAGTTCTAAGCTTTTTTGTGAGTACCTAGAACATCAGAGTCCTAAGTTATTCACATTGAAAGTCCACATTTCAAATGTTCTATACGACCATGATAGTATCTAAAAGACAAAATCTGAAAATTGCGATCCTTCGACTGTGTTTGGCCAAGGCAGGAGACCCATTCCAAGGAGTAAGGCTGGAGCCATTCCCAGGTCCCTGAAAATATAGATCCTCTTGGTGGAGTGTGAAAGCATTGGTAAGCCTGGATCCATGGCTAACACTGCCTGGAGCAGCACTAATGCTACCGATAGGAATATACAACAGACATATGACATTGTTGAGGCTATAGCAAACTAGGCAGTCCTGTGCCCTATGCATAGTGTCTATCATTTGACAACCTCCCAGGTGTTAACATTAGCAGTACTGATTCTATGCCCAAGGATTTCCTAAAGAATACAGAACCCTAATATTTTCAAAAATAAAGTATTTTGGAAATATACAACAAGTTACAAACATAATTGTGTCATTTGTAATAAAAGCCTTTTTTACCCTTGCTTTGCCACCACTCATGCTGAAAAAAACACTCTGTGCATTCCAACTCCCCACCTATGGAAAACGGCTCACCATTATATGTTATGACCAGGGGTGGACTGACCATATGGAAACTCGGGCACTGCCCGAGGGCCCGGGGTCAGTAGGGGGCCCCATGAGATGCCCCTGGTACCTTTTTTTTCATAGGCTTTTTTGAGTTTGGGCAAGGACAAAGGGGCCCCATGATCTCCTATTGCATGAGTTGTCAGTCCGCCCCTGGTTATGACTCCTAATTCGAGGAAGGTGACTCAGGTTTAAAGATGAGCTGAGCTGCCCCATTTCTCTGTAACCCATAGAAATGTTATTACGTACAATACATTAAAATGGACATTAGATGGTGGTGGTCTGTCACTCACAAGGATAGAACATCCCTGTGGAACCTGTATGCTGAAAGGAAGGACTCAGCTGGGGTGCAAGGTAGCCAGGTGTAATTGTACACAATAGGGATATGAAAGCTGTAGGTGACAGCCATCTTGTTAAGGTTTTGGCCATTTTGTTTTTTATGAGCAATGATCTTCCTCCCCTCCCTCCTCTGTTCTCAGCCTGGCTCCCAGATTACAGAAACTCAAGCACTTGTGTAGGCCTCAGGCTGCAGGCCTAATCAAGCTCTCCCTCAGCATGCACCGGGAAACTTTCTGGTTGGCTAGGGGAAGCATGAATATTCATGTCAGTTTTACTGTAGCTGCTTATACTAATACTAGAGGTACCAGTGGCATCTACTGGGAGAAATCACAGCTTCACTGAATCTAGGGGAAAACCAAATGAACAAGTAGACTATAAGTTAGGTTGTCTACCACCCAGCAGAACTAAATTTGACCAGTAGCCCCTGTTTAGAGCAGGGTGGCTGCATATGTGAGCATCAGCCTCATTCATTCCTATGGGATAGCTGTATTGATGGTGGCCTCCAATGGTCCTGCAAAGCACAACTGCCCCGTAAGAATGAATACTGTAGGGGTTCAGGGCTCATGCATAGTGTGAAAAAGAGCCAGCTAAAGCCACACTGCGAACATCACTGGATTAGGGTTGAATGTTTGTACATTACCAGGTGAGCTGCTCCCAAGTGGGTGGGGGAATTCATTAAATGACTGCTTCCCCAAAGGTCAGGTTGTCTTTTAAAGAGGACTTGTGATCTTCCCATGCAGGGCAGTTCTTAGATTGCCCTGAAGTTTACATCAGAGTTCTCTTTTTCAAAGCAGCAGAGAACAGCAGAAAGGAAGGTTCATATAGGTGTAGCACTACCCCCTTTAAGGGTTACTTAGTATTTTTTTGGTTCCCTGTCAATATGAACTTCTTGTGGAAAGCCCGATCTCTGCTGACACCACCACCGTGCTCTCGTGACCAAAATAAATCACAACTGTAATATGGATTCACATACAAGTTAGTATAAACCAGTATGAAGTTAATATTGGGATTAGAGGTAAGTTGGTCAAAAAGAACAAAATGACACTGATATGTGCAGCAAATATAAACACTCGGTATTTGTGAGCCAAAGAAAAGACTTTCACAGTAAAGCAGCAACAACTGTTGGCAGGCCTGCTTTCAGAAATAGTCCACTGCCTCCAATCTGAGGGGACTGCTGAAACCCCAGTGAGCAGGAACAACTATGTGTAGGTAGATAGATGAGGTGGCAAACTGTCAGTATTCACTTGGTTAGTGGGTGTATGCAGTGGTGTATTTAGTGTTTGAGCTGCCCTAGGCAACACACAAATCCCTCCCCCCCCCTCCCCATATTGACCAAGAACACCCTTGCCCTCCACCCAAGCCTTCCACTACCACTGCCCCTCCATACACCAGCCACCATCCCCCATGACGAGAGAGACACTCATCTTCACAGCTTCGGACATCCCCAGCAACGAGAGTCAGGCTGTTCATACACCGTCATGAAACCCACAGCATCTCTTGGAACTCACCAGGTCCCCATGCCACATGTGTCCCTCCTTCCGTCTCTTCTTCCCCCCTGAAAAAGTCCATCCTAGGCAAATGCCTTGTTTGCCTTGTGGTAAATCACCCCTGGGTGTATGGGTCTCTCTCTCGCCCGATCATTGTAGTCCAACAGATCGCAGCAGTCCAACTTCATCTGCAAATGGCGTCAGTCCAGACCAGCAATGGGCAAACTACGGCCCGGCGGACCTTTTAATCCGGCCCGCGGAGCGTGATACTGTCAGGATGGCTGTCAGGATGTGTGTAGGCGGGGCAACGTGACGAATGCGAGGGGAGCTAGGCTCCTCTCACAGTCCGCCCTGAAGACCGGAACGGCGCGGGAACACGGCGAGAGGAACGGCGGAGCAAAGGTAAGTAAATTGACACGGGGGACTTGGGGACTTAATATGGGGGATGAATTACTATATGGGGGATGAATTACTATGGGGGATGAATTACTATATGAGGGATGAATTATTATATGGGGGATGAATTACTATATGGGGGATGAATTACTATATGGGGGATGAATTACTATGGGGGATGAATTACTATATGGGGGATGAATTACTATATGGGGGATGAATTACTATGGGGGATGAATTACTATATGGGGGATTAATTACTATGCTTACTATGGGGGAATATTACTATACTTACTATGGATGACACATACACATCATTCATCTACTCTTGGTCCGGCCCCCGGGTCCAATATATGAACCCATTGCGGCCCTCAAGTCAAAAAGTTTGCCCACCCCTGGTCCAGACTCTCTGGTTCAGGCGTGGCTTTCCATGGTTTCCTGCTGTCAGATTGGCCTGCTGGTCAGCGTGGCAGACCAGGTGGTCAGTAGGCTCTGCTCTTACGCTCTCCAATCCTGGCTCTATGGCCTACATCAGCACTTTAGCCATCAGCACACTTCCTTCTCCTTCAGTCTCTCCCTGTGCTCTCCTGGGCTTTGATATTTATATGCCCCCACCCACACACTACCCTTCCGGGGAAATGTAGTCCCTGACCACCCTGCTCATCAGTCCTGCTACAAGCATACAAGTTCCACAGGGCTGTTCTGTCCCTGTGAGTGACCCTGAATGGCTGACCACCTCTATCTAATGTCCATTTTCATTTATTGTAAGTAATAACATTTCAATGGGTTACACAAGCAGTCGCTGTAATCATCTAAGTATATGGTCAAAGTCCAAATCTAACCTAAAGCCAATTGCCTAGCATTGCTGCAGAGCAAAGTAAGTAATCTCCATAAATCAGCAATGAGATGATATAAATATATTTGTTTTTCACTACAGGTGGGGAAGTTGGACTGGTGTACAGTGGTGCCCCTCAGGGTATCTCGATTACTTTGTTCTGCAAGTTGAGGAGCCCCTTGGTAGCGGTGACGATACAGCAGCCAACAATGTCTTGTTCCATTGCTCCGATTTCACTGTCCTGCCAGGTTCTGCCGGAAAATGGGGATCATATGGAAGGCCGAGTGCCACCTGCCAAAAGGGAATTTGTGGCATCGTGACCAAAGTGGAGGATCCCCAAGGACGTGGAGATGACACGGCCCTGAATGATGTCAAATTCCAATGCTGTTAAAATCAGGATCACAATTATACAAAAAAAGAATGCTAAGTCTGCTTTAGAAATACAATTATTAATGTGATTGTATTTTTTTTTTTTAAAAAAAAGCAGTTTTAAAAAAATTGTACTTTAATAAAGAAATCAGATGTGATTACCAATGCATTGCGTTTTAATATAAACAATACCAGAAAGCCTAAAATAAACCCAAAATATATCTTCAAAATTAAAAAAAAAAAAAACTATGTAGAGAGCACTTTTACTGGTGCTTAGCTGTGGCCAAATCACAGCTAAGCACAAAAAAACCCTGAATGAATCGCTGTCATTCAGGTAAATGCTTGCTTATAGCAAAGTAATTCTTTCCTATAAGCAAATTGTGTAAAAAAAAAAAAAAATACTGATCACTTCCCCAAAGTAGTACAATGTTACTAGGGTAACATTGTACTATGGTAATAGTGAAATATGAAAAATAAAGTAATAAAAAATTAAAAATAATAAAAAAAAAGTCAGTGTCCCTGATCACCGCCATGCCAGTTATATGATGACGCTGTACTGCACTGTTGACAGTATGTGTAAAAAAAAAAAAAAGCTTTTTTTTTTTATTTTTTATTTTTTTTTAATTTTCCGAAAAATTATGACAAAAAAATTACAACTTTAAAAAACTCGCCATGGCTGTTATCAAATATGTCGGACTGTCTACTTTGCAAAAAGTGGTCATTTGGAGGATATCTGTACTGTCCTGACATTTGGGGGATATCTGTACTGTGCTGACATTTGGGGGATATCTGTACTGTCCTGACATTTGGGGGATATCTGTACTGTCCTAACATTTGGGGGAAATCTGTACCGTTCTGACATTTGGGGGATATCTGTACCGTCCTGACATTTGGGGGATATCTGTCCTGTCCTGACATTTGGGGGATATCTGTCCTGTCCTGACATTTGGGGGATATCTGTCCTGTCCTGACATTTGGGGGATGTCTGTACTGTTCTGACATTTGGGGGATATCTGTCCTGTCCTGACATTTGGGGGATGTCTGTACTGTTCTGACATTTGGGGGATATCTGTACTGTTCTGACATTTGGGGGATATCTGTACTGTCCTGACATTTGGGGGATATCTGTACCGTTCTGACATTTGGGGGATATCTGTACTGTCCTGACATTTGGGGGATATCTGTACTGTCCTGACATTTGGGGGATATCTGTACTGTTCTGACATTATGAGGGATATCTGTACTGTCCTGACATTTGGGGGATATCTGTACTTTTCTGACATTTGGGGGATATCTGTACTGTCCTGACATTTGGGGGATATCTGTACTGTTCTGACATTTGGGGGATATCTGTACTGTTCTGACATTTGGGGGATATCTGTCCTGTCCTGACATTTGGGGGGATATCTGTACTGTTCTGACATTATGAGGGATATCTGTACTGTCCTGACATTTGGGGGATATCTGTACTTTTCTGACATTTGGGGGATATCTGTACTGTCCTGACATTTGGGGGATATCTGTACTGTTCTGACATTTGGGGGATATCTGTACTGTTCTGACATTTGGGGGATATCTGTCCTGTCCTGACATTTGGGGGGATATCTGTCCTGTCCTGACATTTGGGGGGATATCTCTACTGTTCTGACATTCTTGGACCTCCAGAAATTAGATTGGCTGTCAGTACTTCAGGATTGATCAATTTTCAGATCTATACCATAGTTTGTGAACTCTATAACTTTCCTACAAACTAAATAATAAATACTGATTTGGGTTATTTTCACCAAAGACATGTAGCAGAATACATCTCGGCCTAAATTTATGAAGAACAATTATTTATTTGAAAACTTTTATAACAAACAAAGAAAACCGTGTGGTTTTTTTCAAAATTTTCGGTCTTTTTTTGTTGGTTAGCAAAAAATTAAAAACCCCAGCGGTGAATAAATACCACCAAAATAAAACTGTAGTTGTGTGAAGAAAATGATAAAATTTTAGTTTGGGTACAATGTTGTATGACCGCGCAATTGTTATTCAAAATGTGAGAGCGCTGAAACCTGAAAATTGGCCTGGGCAGGAAGGGGGTAAAAGTGCCCGGTATGGAAATGGTTAAGAACTAAGGAGTGATACGTTATGATGTTATGATAAATAAGTATCACGTAGCATAAAGAGAATTGCAAGGGTTCATGTAAGGCCTCATGCACGCTGGATATTTTTTACAGCTGCTCCTAGCCATTTGACCAGGGGCGGACTGACCATTTGGAAACTCAGGCACTGCCCGAGGGCCCGGGGTCAGTAGGTGACCCCATGAGATGCCCCTGGTACCTTTTTCATAGGCTTTTTTGAGTTTGGGCAAGGACACAGGGGCCCCATGATCCCCAATTGCCGGGGACCCCATGAGTTGTCAGTCCGCCCCTGCATCTGGCGTTTTTTTTTCTGATCATTAAATTCCCCTGCCTATGTGTCCATGCGCACATAAACTTTTAGTGGCAGGAAAGTTGAGGCAGGAAGAAAAAACCTACCGCCAGAGGCATTTAGCAGAAAAAACAATTTATATGCTATAATGCATGTAAACATGTGTAATTGTGCATTATCGCTAGGCGTGTTTAGCGCTTGAGCGTCATTTCATTCATGTGACCAAGCCACAGTGGGCAGGGCGAAATGCGTCAGCTGGCATGGCCAAAACAGCCGCTGAAAGCCATTGCTCAATACTTGACTCCTGGGGCCGGCTGAGCAGCATCCATCCCTTCACTTGCATCGGCTGACACTAGAATCGCTCGGACTCAGGCTCCTCTCTTCTCACTTGCCGGTAGGGTGACTCTTCTCCTTCCATCCATAGCATGGAGCGGCGCCATAAGGTATACTTTTCCACTAAATTAATTTTGATTGCCAGAATAAATTATTTTGGCCAATGAAATGAATGAATTTGGCATTCATTCATTTCATTGGCCAAAATAATTTAATAAATGCTTAAAGCAGGTAAAAACAGTGAAACGCGTTAGCACTTTCACAAGCGTCAGACTTTTGTCGCCAGGAAGAGGCTTCTAGGAGAGTTTAAAAAAAAAAACTTTCAGTATGCATGAGGCCTAAATATTTCAACTAGGGCAGCCATTCTCAACATGGGTTTCCCCCGCAGGTGCTAGGGCTTCCTTAGGCAATGAGCAATTTCTGCCTCTCAGATCAGAAGCCACTGAACCCGAAGATGGTTTTAGGTATCTGTAAGTAGGGAATTCTTCCTATTGACCACAAATACCCGTTGGTGAGATCCCACTCCTGCACACTCATTGGTCAATTGTATACTGAGTGGTGTTAATCATCCGCAATGACAAATAAATGTAATTGCGCAAATTCCCCACTTTACAATATAAAAAACTGCAAACACTTTAGGACAGTGGTTCTCAACCTTCCTAATGCCGTGACCCTTTACTACAGTTCCTCATGTTGTGGTGACCCCCAACCATAAAATTATTTACCCAGTAATTATAATTCATGAGTGTCGTTTTACCTCCAATACTGCTGCTTTCAACACAGTAGCTGCTTTTAACAGAGTAGCTGCTTTCAACACAGCAGCTGCTTTCTACACAGTAGCTGCTCTTTACACATCGGAAATATGTGTTTTCTGATGGTCTTAGGGGACCCCTGTGAAAGGGTCGTTCGACCCCCAAAGGGGTCACGACCCACAGGTTGAGAACCACTGCTTTAGGAGGACATCCTCCCCTATAATAAATAGAAATCAAATGTGTATGTGTGACAAATATATACAGTTAAATACACATATTACTAGTTTAAACAACTATAAACATAATATAAACTGTAATAATAATATAAACTGTATAAATACTGTATAATAATAATAATAAAAGGAAATGGTGTATAAAAGTGATATCATATACGGTCCATATAACGGACAATATAATGAAAGTCCACTTGAAAAATAACCTCCATAAATAATTTGTAAAAAGAACTTTCATTCCTTAATGCGCTATTAATACGAATCTTCTTTCCATCCAATTAATCGCCAACGTGAACGGACCACCACCCTGTGAATGAAATGGAGGCTTATCAGATAAGGAGACCCCTTAACTATAGGACCCCTTAACTATAGGAGGTCATTATAAGCTTTGTATTGATGTAATATCATCCAGACTTCCATGTCATGCCAGGACCCAGAATCCACTTAAATCAATAAGCCATTCCCTTGGCGATGTTGGACTAGTATCATGTGGAAATAGAATCCTACTTACAAATATACAGAGGAATATCAGCATTCATAAAAAGCTTCCAAGATGGCCGACCGCACAATGACGTCAGAGGGAGGCTCCGCCCGACAGCAAGATGAAGTCAGAGGGAGGCTCCGCCCGACATCCACAGTGGTCTTATCCAGTGGTATATTTTAGTTTAGTGCTGCCCTAAGCAAGGCTATAATTGGGTGCTAACACCTCAACTAAATTTGTCCCACCCCTTCCTGTTTAAGATCTTCCCTTTCATCTGTAAACTCCGCTCTTTCCTCTTTAGAATCTATAGGTTCCTATTAAAGCTCCACCTCAGAAGTTGATCTGAGACTGCGGATATGATACAGGAGATTGTCAGAGACTGTGGACATACTACAGGAGATGGTCAGAGACTGCGGACATACTACAGGAGATGGTCAGAGACTGCGGACATACTACTGGAGACGATCGGAGACTGCGGACATACTTAAAAAGATGGTCAGAGACTGCGGACAGGATACAGGAGAAGTTCAGAGACTGCGGACATGATACAAGAGACAACAGAGACTGTCAGGGCTCCAGGTATGACCAGAGATGTGTGGACTGACACAGGGAAACGCAGGCTTCATGAGTGATATAATAAGAATATAATTTATTCAAAACTACACGAGTATACAATGCACAGTACAAACAAAACCCAAACCTCCAACTAATGACAGTATGTGCAGGAACACAGACAGGCGTAGTCAGGGCTGGAGAGGAAGAGTGGTCAGGCAGGCCGGGTCAGGAACAATCGGGCAGACAAGGTACCAAAGGAGCAGGCAGAAGAGTGGTCAGGAATAGCCAGGGTCGGTGCAGGCAGAGTTCAATCAATGTCAGGAGTCAGGCAGAGGGATCAGGAAGGCAGACAACAGGATCAGGTTCAGACACGGGCTCATGGGCACAATACACCAAGGCACTGACTGCAGGCCTGGCCACTCCTTAAATACACCTCCTGCAATCAGCCTCAGGTGATGACTCGATTGCAGGAGTGAGCTTCTGGCTGCTGAGAGCACCCGCTGGCCAGCCCTGGTACTGCAGCCCACACGGCAGGTGAGTCCCACCACCAGTGGTGAATCCATTCCTGACAGAGACTGTGGACAGGATACAGGAGAAGGTCAGAGACTTCAGACAGGATACAAGAGATAACAGAGACAGGATACAGGAGAAGGTAAGAGACTGCAGACATACTACTGGAGAAAATAAGAGACTGCGGACAGGATACAGGAGATGGTCAGAGACTGCAGACAGGATACAGGAGAAGGTCAGAGACTGCGGACAGGATACAGGAGAAGGCCACCTCTCTGTATAGTAGACGACTTGATTTAATCACACATCACAGTGGAGTCCAAGGAAAGCAGTACCCCACACCAAGGCTTTTGGCACCGGAATGCAGCCGTCCTGGCTGTTCTTGTGATTCATAAACTGCGCCATGTGACAAGTTTGTGGCGCCACTCAAAGCTGCATAAAAGTCACGATCACCCCGCTAGCAGGGAAAAAGGGGAGCAGCCTCCTAAGTTATACCAGAAGCTTGCTGATTTGCAAAGGGGGAGGAAGGACACCGCTCATACCAACCCCAAGGTATCAAACAGAGACCCTGTACTGTGGATGGCCTCAGCTGTCACTCCAGCCATGCCCCCTGATGCGTTTCACCTCACCCATAGGGGTCTTGGTCACAGCTTTACATCATTGCAGACCTGCCCCCCAGCCCAACTGAGCCAAGCCTGCCCACCCAGCCAAGCTGAACTGAGCCCGCCCCACCACCCAAGCCAAGCCCGCCCTTCTTCCTGAGCATAGCCAAGCCCCCCTGAGCATAGCTCAGGCGAGTCCGTCCTCCTGTCTGATCACAACCGATAAGACCGCCCCCCCACCCGTGCACAGCCAAGCCTGCCTGAGCACAGCCCAGCCTAGCTGAGACCACCCTTCTCACCAAGCCCTCCCAATACAGTTCGCCCTTCGTGGAGGGGCAAGGAATAACCTAGGGGGCAATCCCTCCCTGTAGTGATGCCACTGTTCCCTTCCGCTGCCCCCCTGAAAAATGCCGCCCAAGGCAAATGCTTTTTTTGCCTCCCAGCAGATATGCCCCTGGCCTTAACCCAGTTCACATTTTAATTTTTCTCAACTTTTCTCAGTGAGATCCCACCTCCAGCACACCGATGTGTCTGTCCCTGGTGAGATCGCACCCCTCGAACACAGATTAGTCTTTCCCCAGTGGGAGTAGCCACCTTCTGCACACATATTGGTCTTTCATATTAAGATACTGCCCTCAGCACACAGATTTGTCTTTCCCCAGAGAGCACCCTCCCCCAGCACACAGATTGGTCTTTCCCCGGAGAGCTCCCACCCCCAGCACACAGATTTGTCTTTCCCCGGAGAGCTCCCACCCCCAGCACACAGATTTGTCTTTCCCCGGAGAGCTCCCACCCCCAGCACACAGATTTGTCTTTCCCAGGAGAGCTCCAACCCCAGCACACAGATTTGTCTTTCCCCAGAGAGATCCCACCCCCAGCACACAGGTTTGTCTTTCCCCATAGAGATCCCACCCCCAGCACACAGATTTCTCTTTCCCAGGAGAGATCCCACCCCCAGCACATCGATTTGTCTTTCCCAGGAGAGCTCCAACCCTCAACACACAGATTTATCTTTCCCTGGAGAGGTCCCACCCCCAGCACACAGATTTGTCTTTCCCCGGAGAGCTCTCACCCCCAGCACACAGATTTGTCTTTCCCCGGAGAGATCCCACCCCCAGCACACAGATTTGTCTTTCCCCGGAGAGATCCCAGCACACAGATTTGTCTTTCCCTGGAGAGCTCCCACCCCCAGGACACAGATTTGTCTTTCCCTGGAGAGCTCCCACCCCCCGCACACAGATTTGTATTTCCCCGGAGAGCTCCCACCCTCAGCACACAGATTTGTCTTTCCCAGAAGAGATCCCCCCCCCCCCAGCACACAGATTTCTCTTTCCCTGGAGAGATCCCACCCCCAGCACAGACACTGGCTGATTGAATATTGATCAGTGTTAAGAATGCACAATGGAAATTCCCCAGTGAGATCCCTAACCCAGCTCACAAGCACATTGGTCTTTTCTCAATACGATCCCACCTACAGCACACATTTTATAATTCTTTTATTTACAGTGTCTTAAGTTTACAACAAAATTCACAAAACAAAAGTGTTACCATAATTTATCTGTGAAGGATCCCATTTGTCCAGGTCATGGTATATCTAGTATTAGTCAGTCACATTCATCTGGACTTGTTCTGTAATGTTGAAGATGTTTCCCAGGTCATTCAAGCCACTTCTTCAGTTCTAAGCTCTTTCCAACACGATACAATCTTCATACACACCACCATATACACACACTCATCAACAAAAAAGTTTCATGAAACTGCATAAAGAAAACCAAATCCTCTTCATTTGCATACCTCACAGGTAAAAAATAAATCTATCCTTGCCATAACTTTCCCTTCATTTCTCTGCCTTCACATCTAGACATAAAACTACCATACCTGTCCTCCACCACTGAACCTCCACTGAATCCTGCTCTCACCCTATAAAATAAAATAAACTATAATCATGCAATATAAATAAACAAATTAAATATACAATGCTCCAAAAAAAAAAAAAATAAAGGAACGCTTTGAAAACACATCAAATCTCAATGGGGAAAAGTCTCCTGCTGGATCTCTATACTGCTATGGACGGGGTAATGTGTTAGGAACGTAAGGATGACCCATCGTTTGATGGAAATGAAAATATCAACCTACAGCTCCAGCACACACATCAGTCTTTTCTCAGTGCAATCCCACACCCATCACAGACACAGGCACATTTTTTAATTCTTTTATTTAAAGTGTCTTAAGTTTAAAACAAAATTCACAAAACAAAAGTGTTACCATAATTTATCTGTGAAGGTTCCCATTTGTCCAGGTCATGGTATATCTAGTAGTAGTCAGTCACATTCAACTGGACTTGTTCTGTAATGTTGAAGATGTTTCCCAGGTCATCCAAGTCACTTCTTCAGTTCTAAGGTCTTTCCTACAAGATACAATCTTCATACAAAACACCATATACACACACTCATCAACAAAAAAGTCTCATAAAACTGCATAAACAAAACCAAATCCTCTTCATTTGCATACCTCACAGATAAAAAATAAATCTATCCTTACCATAACTTTCCCTTCACATCTAGGCATAAAACTACTATACCTGTCCTCCACTACTAAACCTCCACTAAATCCTGCTCTCGCCTTATAAAATAAGAGATAAAAATCTATAATCATGCAATATAAATAAAAAACTTAAATATATTTTCTATCAGACATTTGTTCTAAAAAACAAAACAAAAACAGAAATAGTCAAAAGTATCAAAAACTCCAATCAAAGTCCTCCAAATCAAGGTTCATCAAAAGGAAAAACAAAACATTCATCTTTTCTAAGAACTGAAACCTCGGATCTTGCCTCAATTTTCGGATTCCAGCTTCAAGTTAGCATAATAAACCAACTTTCTGTCACACTCACCTATTCCAGCATTGGGTCTTTCCCTCTGTGTACATAACCCAAATTAGGATGTATTATTTAGTTTGTAGGAAAGTTATAGAGTTCACAAACTATGGGATAGATCTGAATATTCATCAATTCTGAAGTACTGACAGCCAATCTAATTTCTTGAGGTCCAAGAATGTCAGAACAGTACAGATATCCCCCAAATGTCAGGACAGTACAGATATCCCCCAAATGTCAGGACAGTACAGATATCCCCCAAATGTCAGGACAGTACAGATATCCCCCAAATGTCAGAACAGTACAGATATCCCCCAAATGTCAGAACAGTACAGATATCCCCCAAATATGAGGACAGTACAGATATCACCCATATGTCAGAACAGTACAGATATCCCCCAAATGTCAGAACAGTACAGATAGCCCCCAAATGTCAGAACAGTACAGATAGCCCCCAAATGTGAGGACAGTACAGATATCCCCCAAATGTCAGAACAGCACAGATAACCCCAAATGTCAGAACAGTACAGATATCCCCCAACTGTCAGAATAGTACAGATATCCCCCAAATGTCAGGACAGTACAGATATCCCCCAAATGTCAGGACAGTACAGATATCCCCCAAATGTCAGGACAGTACAGATATCCCCCAAATGTCAGGACAGTACAGACATCCCCAAATGTCAGAACAGTACAGATATCCCCCAAATGTCAGGACAGTACAGATATCCCCCAAATGTCAGGACAGTACAGATATGGCCCAAATGTCAGGACAGTACAGCTATCTCCCAAATGTCAGGACAGATATCCCCCAAATGTCAGAACAGTACAGATATCCCCCAAATGTCAGGACAGTACAGATATCCCCCAAATGTCAGGACAGTACAGATATGGCCCAAATGTCAGGACAGTACAGATATCCCCCAAATGTCAGGACAGTACAGCTATCTCCCAAATGTCAGGACAGATATCCCCCAAATGTAAGAACAGTACCGATATCCCCCAAATGTCAGGACAGTACAGATATCCCCCAAATGTCAGGACAGTACAGATATCCCCCAAATGTCAGGACAGTACAGATATCCCCCAAATGTCAGAACAGTACAGATATCCCCCAAATGTAAGGATAGTATAGATATCCCCAAATGACCCCTTTTTGCAGAGTAGACAGTCCGACGTACTTCATAAGAGGCATGGCAAGCTTTTTGAAGTTGTATTTTTTTGTCATAATTTTTCGGAAAATTAAAAAAGTAAAAAAATTATTTTCACTATTTTTTTTTTTACATACTGTCACCAGTGCAGTACAGCGTCATCATATAACTGGCATGGCGGTGATCAGGGACACTGACTGGTGACAGTATGAAAAAAAATATATATAATTAAAAAAAAAAAAAAGATAATTTTAAATTGTTTATTAATTTTTTTTTTCATATTTCACTATGACCAAAGTAGTACAATGTTACCCTAGTAACATTGTACTACTTTGGGGAAGTGATCAGTATTTTTTTTTTTTTTTTTTTTTACACAATTTGCTTATAGCAAAGAATTACTTTGCTATAAGCAAGCATTTACCTGAATGGCATCGATTCATTCAGGGTTTTTTGGGGTTTTTTTCGTGCTTAGCTGTGATTTGGCCACAGGTAATCACATGACACAGCTGGGCTGTCATTAGCCCAGCTTGTGCATGTGATCGCTGTGACCAATCACAGCTACACACACTAGTATACAATGGATGGCATGAATGAAGCCATCCATTGTATACAACTGCCATGTGACCTGCTGTGATTGGTCACAGCAGGTCACATGGTATTGGCAACGGGGCCGGTACTCAGATCTGTCACCGGCCGTGTCTGAGGTACATGGCCGGTGACAGATCGTGCCGTTGCGCGGCTCTTCAGGCGCGCAAACTGCGCATGCCCAGGAGGACACCATATGGCGTCCACCCGGAACGCTAATGGATTTTGCCAGCCGCCATTTGGCAATTGGCCGGGCGGCTAATGGTTAAAGCAAAATGCTTAGTGGTGTAGCACCCCCTGAAGACAAGATATTACTTTCAGGGACAGGGAGCAGGCTAGCAACTACCCTAGGGCTGAGTCCAAGACTATGACCCTTGATCTTTTTGGATTCTTTCTGGATTTGACACACAGGGCAATATCATTTCAAAAAACAAATTTTAACCACTTGCCTACCGGGCACTTATACCCCCTTATTTACCAGGCCAATTTTCAGCTTTCAGCGCTGCCGCACTTTGATTGACAATTGCGCAGTCATGCAACATTGTACCCATATGAAATTTTGATCATTTTTTTCTCACAAATAGAGCTTTCTTTTGGTGGTATTTAATCGCCACTGGGCACTTTACTTTTTGCGTTATAAATAAAAAAAGTGCAAAAATTTGAAAAAAAAAAAAAGTTTCTTTGTTTCTATTATAAAATTTTTCAAACAGGTATTTTTTCTCCTTCACTGATGTGCGTTGATGAGGCAGCACTGATGGGCACTGATAGGCGGCACTGATGGGCACTGATAGGCAGCACTAAAGGGCACTGATAGGCAGCACTAATGAGGTGGCACGGATAGGCGGCACTGATAGACAGCACTAATGAGGTGTCACGGATAGGCGGCACTAATATGCAGCACTGATAGGCGGCACTGATAGGTGACACTGATGATGGGTATTGATAGACGGCACTGACTGGCATCACTGCTGGGCACTGACTGGCGGCACTGACTGGCACAACCCCTGGGCACTGACTGGTGGCACTGACTGGCAGCACTGCTGGGCTGCACTGGTGGGTGGCACTGGTGGGTGGGCACAGGTGGGTGGCACTGGTGGGCACAGGTGGGTGGGCACAGGTGGGTGGCACTGCTGGGCACAGGTGGGTGGCACTTCTGGGCATTGGTGTGTGACACTGCAGAGTGGCACAGGTGGGTGCACTGCTGGGCACAGGTGGGTGATTTGCTGGGCACAGGTGGGCGGAGCTAATGGGCGCACTGCTGGGCACAGGTGGGCGGAACTTGCGGGTGGCACTGCTGGGCACCGATCATCAGGGCACTGATCATCAGTGCCCTGATGATCGGTGCCGATCCCCGCTCTGACAACTGCCGGTTCTCGGCAGTACTTTCCTCACGATCTGACAGCGTGAGGAAAGTGCAGCCGAGAACCGGCACTTGCATGTCCCTCTGATCAGCGTGTCATTGGACACCGCTGATCACGTGGTAAAAGGCCGCTGTGATTGGCCTTTTACCACATCACGTGATCAGCTGTGTCCGTAGGACACAGCGATCACGGAGATCGCCGGGTGCGTGCCGAGAGCGCGTTCTGGGAGGACGTCATATGACGTCCACTCAGAACTGGCCGGCAGCAGTGCAGCCGTCATTCGGCTATCTGCGGTCGGCAGGTAGTTAAGAAAACATCTGGCAATTCTTCCATACTGTAAGAGAAGCTCAGTACATGGTGGAACGAGAAGGATGGCACATGCTCATACTTATGTGCATGCTCATAACTAGAGATGAGCGAATCTAACCAGGCGAACCGGAATTCGATACGAATTTCAGGAAAAATTCGATTCGCGTCGAATCCGAATATTAGCCTACTTCGGGTGCGCGAATCGGATTTTTCCCGATCAGCCGGCAAAAGTGTCCCTGCAGAGAGCTCCGCTATTTCTGACAGTTCTCTGACAGTTCCTTCACATGTACAGCGGTTGAAACATTGTATCTATTTGTTTCCATTTAGGATACAGATGTTTCAACCGCTGTAAATGTGAAAGTCAGAGAACTGTCAGAAATAGAGGAGCTCTGCAGATACACTTCTTGCCGGTTTGGAATTCTTATTTTCATCCTACTTCTTCTTCTTCTTCATCCTCATCCTCAGAAGAAGAAGAGGATGAGGATGAGGATGAGGATGAAGAAGAAGAAGAAGAAGAAGAAGGATGAAAATAAGAAGAATTCCAAGCCGGCAAAAAGTGTATCTGCAGAGCTCCTCTATTCTGCAGATACACTTAGAGGAGCTCTGCAGATACACTTTTTGCCGGCTTGGAATTCTTCTTATTTTCATCCTACTTCTTCTTCTTATTCATCCTCATCCTCATCCTCAGAAGAAGAAGAGGATGAGGATGAAGAAGTAGGATGAAAATAAGAAGAATTCCAAGCCGGCAAAAAGTGTATCTGCAGAGCTCCGCTAAGTGTATCTGCAGAGCTCCGCTAAGAAATAGCGGAGCTCTGCAGATACACTTTTTGCCGGCTTGGAATTCTCCTTCTCATCCTTCTTCTTCTCATCCTTCTTCTTCTCATCCTTCTTCTTCTCATCCTCCTTCTCATCCTCCTTCTCATCCTCCTTCTTCTCATCCTCCTTCTTCTCATCCTCCTTCTTCTCATCCTCCTTCTTCTCATCCTCCTTCTTCTCATCCTCCTTCTCCTTCTTCTCATCCTCCTTCTCCTTCTTCTCATCCTCCTTCTCCTTCTTCTCATCCTCCTTCTCCTTCTTCTCATCCTCCTTCTCCTTCTTCTCATCCTCCTTCTCCTTCTTCTCATCCTCCTTCTCCTTCTTCTCATCCTCCTTCTCCTTCTTCTCATCCTCCTTCTCCTTCTTCTCATCCTCCTTCTCCTTCTTCTCATCCTCCTTCTCCTTCTTCTCATCCTCCTTCTCCTTCTTCTCATCCTCCTTCTCCTTCTTCTCATCCTCCTTCTCCTTCTTCTCATCCTCCTTCTCATCCTTCTCATCCTTCTTCTCATCCTTCTCATCCTTCTCCTTCTTCTCATCCTTCTCCTTCTTCTCATCCTTCTCCTTCTCACCCTTCTCCTTCTCCTTCTTCTCACCCTTCTCCTTCTCCATCTTCTCATCCTTCTCCTTCTCCTTCTTCTCATCCTTCTCCTTCTCCTTCTTCTCATCCTTCTCCTTCTCCTTCTTCTCATCCTTCTCCTTCTCCTTCTCCTTCTTCTCATCCTTCTTCTCATCCTTCTCCTTCTCCTTCTTCTCATCCTTCTCCTTCTCCTTCCTCATCTCCAAGGGCATTTAAATTAAAGGTACAGTGTTCTGCACTAATTTAAAGGCTCTCTGAAGCCTAGAAACCCTTTTTATAAGTTAACTTCGTAGCGAATAAATTCGCATCGAATCGAATTTCTTCCTGAAATTCGGCGAATCAGCCGAATCGAATTTTTGAATAATTCGCTCATCTCTACTCATAACTTCTAGCAAAAGCTCAATGTAAAACAGGCATTGTCACACCCGCGCAAAGGTATTAACATGTACAGAATACACATGCTTGCACACCTGTATGGTCACTGGCGCCAAATGGCCTTTTTAAGCTGGACTCTGACATAGATGGATTGCTGAGTGGTCTTCAGCTAGTGCTTGCTTTACCTGAGCCTTGACCTGCCATACCTGCTTACCTGTGTATGACTCGGCTTGCCCCTGACTTGTCCTTGGATTTCTGCCTGCCTACTGTGACCGCGGTTTATATTCTCACTCTGCTCTTGCCTTGTATTCCTGTACTGTGCTGCCCAACTGTGTACTGATCCCGAGTTGTATCCTGACTCTCTCTGCCTGATGTTCCTGCACCTCACTGCATGGCTGTTGATGACTTTTTGGGTTGTGTCCTGGCTACACTCCTGTCTGCCAAGCAAGTGTCATCCTGTTCCAGTTCCAGGTTCCTGCCTGCTGATCTATGGTCATCTGCCTCCTGCAAACCCCAGCTGGCGCTACCTGCTACACCAAACCTCGTGCCACTCTGTGTCCTCACACTCCCTGTCATCACTACCAGGGGTGTTGGACAAGAGGTGCAAGATAAGCCCCCTCTTTAGCTCAACCTCCACCAGGTGCAAATGCAGAGTTGCCATCATCCAAAATGAAAAAAAAAAATCTACTTAGCTAATTAAAAAAACTAAGAAGAAATTGCACAAGAGATCGAGACTATATAGTGTATAACAAAGTAAAGTAATAAAAACAAACTTCCTAGAAAAAGGGAGGGGAAGATGCAAATGATGTCTGTGTAAGATACCCAATAGACCGAGGGGAAATCGTACGGAAACAAAGGAGACTGCTGCTTCCAGTTTTCAGGAGAGATAACTTTTTTTTAGAGTATTTGTCAGGGATACCACAGGCATCCAGCAAGGATGATCAGATCAGTTGGATCTTCCTTAAGGTACTCTTTTTCAACCAGGGTGTCCAGGCACTCTGGGGTGCCTTGAGGTTTCTTCGGGGGTGCCGTGGAAAATGTCTAAAAAAAATGCCCAAAACTTGTATACAAGCCAGCAGGTGGAACAAGCCTGCTTAGTTACACAAAGCCACAGGTTTTCATTGTGCACCATTACGACTTTCTAGCCACCGGCATCCCAACAACCAATGACATCATCAGATGATAAGGCATCCTTGTTTGACCCTCTACTGCACCTCTTTGTAAGTGCTGGCGTCACATTAACTCAGTGATGGAGAAAAACTGAGGGAGAGGAGAAACATTGGAATACTAGTCAGTACCAGTGTGCAAACGTGTATTTGCTTTGGAAGAATAAATCACCTCTAATGTTGGGTGTCCTACATGTGTGGATGTTGCTGCGTTATATTAGAATAATTTTTCACATTTTAGAATGTCCGACGGGACTGTCCGTAATTTTAGAAGATGCCTTGACTTAAAAAAGGTTGAGAAACAGTGCCTCAAGGAATCAGGAACGAGGCTGGCTAAGGTCAAAATAAGTTTCTTAAGACAAATGACACACATCCAACACCAGTAAACCATAAACAATGTAAGTGACCAATGAACGTGACAGGGCAAAAACCCCAAATAATAATGTAAATAACTATATACAAAATGGAGGGAGCACACATGAGGAGGACAAGGTCAGGACAGGGACAGGAGACAAGGGGAGCGCTGAGCCAGTTACTGGGAGCTGGAAGCAGGGTACAAGGAGCAGGTCTAGGTACAGGAACAAGGATCAGGCTCAGGCAGGGACACGGCTTGCACTGAATCACTGGACTCCAGTCAAGAGTGAGATTATATAACTCCCAGCAGCCCACATCAAGTGCAGCCTAATTACTTGGACAGCCCAGCTGCTGGGGGGTGCCCACAGGTGGCCACCGAAACTGCTCCCTTCAACTCCGGGAACTACAGTGCCCCCAGCAGGTGACCCAAGTAATGAAAAAGGTCCTGGCAGTATCACTCCCAGTTAGCCATGCCATAGATCAGTGGACTCCAAACTGTGGCCCGTGGGCCAGATGCGGCCCTTTGCTTGCTTTTATCCGGCCTTTGGGGAATTATTCCTCCCACTGATACAGGCACTATTCCTTCCATAGACAATGATAAGGCACCATTCCTTCCACTAACATCAACAATGGGGCAGTATTCCTTCCAGAGACAACAATATTGAAGCACCATCCCATCCACCATCAACAATAATGGGGCACTATTACTTTCACTAACATCAACAATGGTGCACTATACTTTCCACTGACAAAAATGATGAAGCACCATTCCTTCCACTAAGACCAATGATGGGGCATTATTCCTCTCATTGACTCCAATGATCAGGCAGCATTCCTTCTACTAACACCAACCATGGGGCACTATTCTTCCCAATGACACCAGTGACAGAGCACTATTCCCACCACTGATACCAATGATGGGGCACTATTCCTCCCACCAATACCAATAATGAGGCACTGTTTCTCCTCCTACTGACCACAAGCACTATGCAATTTTCTTACTCCCACTGACAACCAAGCCTGAAACATTATTTAATTCCAGTCACACAGCATATTTTCTACTCCCACTGGCCACAGTTCGGCCCCCTCCTAAAGTCTGAATGACAGTAATCTGGCCCTTTGCCTAGAAAGTTTGGAGACCCCTGCCATAGATACTTTTTTAGGGGGGGGGGGTCAGCCTTGAGCACCTAGAGGTGAATTGTGTGGGTGTGGCAAAGTTCTGTGGAGCGGAAGTGGAAGGGGCTTCAAACTTGAGCCTACTCTCTATGTACATAGTACCATATGACACAGTCCTAGTACCCCAAAAATATTTTTTAATTACTGTGTAACAAGCAAGAGTCAAACAGAGGACATACAGTTAGGTGCATATACCAGGGGCGGACTGACCATTCGAGCACTTGGGCACTGCCCGAGGGCCCGGGGTCAGTAGGGGGCCCTATGAAATGCCAGTTACCTTTTTATAGGATTTTTTGGGTGTGCTTTGAGAGTGGGCAAGGACACAGGGGCCCCATGATCCCCTATTGCCCGGGGGCCCCATGAGTTGTCAGTCCGCCCCTGGCATATACACCCAATTTTGTGAACATAGGTGTTTAACAGAACAGGGTAATGATGTAACTCAAAATTTCCTAACTTACCACAACACAAAAGAAAGATCTCATTCTATTTGGCACTGAGGCCATTCCTATAAATCTAACAGTACAACAATGTTTTTATATTAGAGTGAATCGCTGGTACAGGACATTGGTTATCTGCAGCCACCCACTGGCTATTATGTAAAATTACAGTTCTTATCTTCCACAAATATGTTGATCTAGAATGATTTTCATATTATAAATGTTTTTACTGATAAAATTATTTTTTTTGTACTACATAGGATCTTTTACTGCACACAATTTGCCTATACGGTGCCTTGAAAAAGTATTCATACCCCTTGAAATTTTCCACATTTTGTCATGTTACAACCAAAAATGTCAATGTATTTTATTGGGATTTTATGTGATAGACCAACACAAAGTGGCACACAATTGTGGAAGAAAAATGATTAATGGTTCCATAAATGTTTTACAAGTAAAAACCTGAAAAGTGTGGCATGCATTTGTATTCAGCCCCCTTTACTCTGATACCCCTAAATAAAATCTAGTGGAACCAATTGCCTTCAGAAGTCACCTAAATAGTAAATAGAGCCCCCGTGTGTAATGTAATCTCAGTATAAATACAGATGTTTTGTGAAGCCCTCAGAGGTTTGTTAGAGAACATTAGTGAACAAACAGCATCATGAAGGCCAAGGTACACACCAGACAGGTCAGGGATAAAGTCGTGGAGAAGTTTAAAGCAAGGCTAGGTTATAAAAAAAATATCCCATATCTCATGAAGCACTGTTCAATCCATCATCTGAAAATGGAAAGAGTACGGCACAACTGCAAACCTACCAAGAATTTGCCTTGCACCTAAAATGAAAGGCCGGGCAAGGAGAGCATTCATCAAAGAAGCAGCCAAGATGCCATTGGTAACTCTGGAGGAGATGCAGAGATCCACAGCTCAGGTGGGAGAATCTGTCTACAGGACAACTATTAGTTGTGCACTCCAGAAATCTGGCCTTTATGGAAGAGTAAGAAGAAGAAAGCCATTGTTGAAAGCAAGCCATAAAAAGTCCTGTTTGCAGTTTGCGAGAAGTCATGTGGGGGACACAGCAAACATGTGGAAGAAGGGGCTCTGGTCAGATGAGAACAAAATTGAACTTTCTGGCCTAAAAACGCTATGTGTGGAGGAAAACTAACACTGCACATCACCCTGAACACACCATCCCCACTGTGAAACATGGTGGTGGTGGCAGCATCATGTTGTGGGGACATGGAAGCTAGTCAGAGTTGATTGGAATATGGATGGAGCCAAATACAGGGCAGTCTTAGAAGAAAGCCTGTTAGAGTCTGCAAAAGACTCCGGGGTGGAGGTTCACCTTCCAGCAGGACAACGACCCGAAACATCCAGCCAGAGCTACAATGGAATGGTTTAGATCAAAGCATATTCATGTGTTAGAATGGCCCAGTCACAGTCCAGACCTAAATCCAATGGAGAATCTGTGGCAAGACTTGAAAATTGCTATTCACAGATGCTCTCCATCCAATCTGACAGAGCTTGAGCTATTTTGCACAGCAGAATGTGCAAAAATGTCCCTCTCTAGATGTGCAAAGCTGGTAGAGACATCACCAAAAAGAGTTGCAGCTGGAATTGAAGCGAATGCTGGTCCTACAAAGTATTGACTCCGGGGGGTTGAATACAAATGCCGCCACACTTTTCACAGATTTATTTGTAAGAAAAGTGAAAACCATTTCTCATTTTCCTTCCATTTAACAATTATGTGCCACTTTGTGTCGGTCTATCACATAAAATCCCAATAAAATGAATTTACATTTTTGTTGTAACATGACAAAATGTGGAAAATTTCAAGGGGTATGAATACTTTTTCAAGTTACTGTACAGACACAGAGCAATTTATCTCCAGCATGTGTATAAGTGGAGAGGAGGCAAGGTTTTAAAACCTGATCATTATTTTAGACTTTCCTACTACTTAAAGAGCTGGTTTAGGGTTCGTTTTGGGTCAGTGAGAGGGTTAGGAAAAGGGTTACAGTGATGTTAGGAGGAGGGTTATGTGTTGGGTTAGGGGGAGCGTTACCTGTTTGATTAGGGCTAAAAGTTGTGTTAGTGTAGTGCCCTCCTAGGTAGCTAGAGGGAGCAAGACTCCAATGGTTAGACAGAGGTTGAGTAGCAGCCTGGGTGTAATAGCCAGAAGGTTGAAATCATGGTCAGGAGTTGAGTGGCTCTGCATGCCAGCCCCTCTGGAATTTCCCCCTGCTCTAGGGCTTTGGAGGAAGGCCCTAGAGGCAGTGGGTGGATCTGAGGAGTGACTGGTTGCACTCTTGAGGGACCCCAGCCAATCCCCAACAGGAAATTGGAAAGGGGCTGGAACACCCTTAAAAGTGTTGGAGCCTGATCAGCGGCAGGGAGAATTCAGGTGGAAGATAGGGAGGAAGATGAGAGGCTCAAAGTGTCAGGGCAGGGGCCGAGGAACGGACAGGCAGGCCTAACAATGTAACGCACTGGCTGACGACAACCACCACCCACAGAACGCAGTCCCTCAGGGCACGGAGTCTAAGTCCCAGGCTGCCCTTCACCAGGGCCCCTGATGGTGGGGATGGACTTGACGCAGCCAGGAACCAGGTCGCGGCCCCCGAGACACCTCAGCTGCGGTAATGGCCGCCGCCAATGGCGTGTAGCTGAGGTAGTCAGACAAGCCGGGTCAACAACAACAGGACAAAACAGTACAGGACAGCAGACGAGAATCACAGGTCACGAGCCGGGTTCAGCAACAGAGGGTCAGATCAAAGGAGAATACAAAGAATAGTCGAGTCACAAGCCGAATCAGATACCAGGAGAGTCACGAGAGTCAGAACAGAGTAATAGCAACACAAAGACACAAGTGCAAAGAGCATGTGCGGGCCACAGGCTTATATGTCATCAGCCACACCCCTCTGGGGGATGGACCACAGAGACCTGAAGGCATAAAAGGCTTCCCACCAAGCACAGCAGAATCCAAGATGGACGCCAGCACATGGAGCAACATAACCTCAGGGAAAAGGTAGGACCTTGACACAAAGAAGGAGGCTGTGAGGAGGTCCAGTGGGATTAGGCCTATCTGCAGCTGGAAAAGAGGAAAACTCAGCGCTCACTGGCCCCCTGAGAGAGGACCACCTGTATGGCAGGGAAGGAGGAACTGGATCCCCTGTTCAGGGATACCTCTAGATTGCTGGGTGAAGAGGAGAAGTTCATTTAGGGTCTGGGGTGGTACACTAAGGAGATGCTTGCTAGCTCTCCAACAGAGACTGTGCTGCAGAGAAGGCTTGTAAATACAGTAGTTCCAGGAAGTTGTCCTCAGTTCATCAGTTCCCTTGGGCATCCTGTACTTCCCTAACCCTATCCCAGTTCAAATCCCTTAAATGAAACAACAAAACCAAAGCTGATTTCTGACTTTGGATGCAAGTCTGTGTGAAGATGTGTGATGCCTGGATGTGCATGACTATAGAGGGACCCAAATCCTCTAGTGACTCCTAAGGGGGTAGTGCTACATTATTTTTAAGAAGCAGGCTATGTGTTGGGTTAGAGGGAGGGTTGTGTGTTGAGTTAGGGCTTAGGTGGAGGGTTAAGTGGAATTGAAGCCTAATGTAACACCCTCTTAGATCCATGATGGTTAGACAAGAGCTGAATAGCAGCTCTGGTGTAATAGCCAGAAGGGTCAAATTTGGGCCAAGAGTGAGAGGCCCTGCATGGCCAGTCTCTCTGGAATTTTCCCCTGCTCTGAGGTTTTCCTAGGAGGGCTTTGGAGGCAGTGGGAGAATTTGAGGAGTGGTTGGTTGCACCTTTTAGAGACCCCAGCCAATTCCCAACAGGAGGCTTGGCAAGAGGCTGGACTCCCTTAAAAGGTGTTGGAGCCTGCTCAGTGGGAGGAGTGTGGTGGTGGAGAGCAGGAGTTGGAGTGGGAGTTTTGTGAGACTGGAGGAAGAGGGATGCCAGGAGGCCTGCTGGAATGGGGCCTGTCTGCGAGCCTGGAAGCAAAAAAGGAGGAAAGCTCAGGACTCACTGGTCCCCAGAGATAGGACTATCTGTGTGGCACGGAAGGAGCCACCCAGCTGATTGGCCTGGTAGCAGCAGCCATTCCATAAGCTGAGCAGGAGAGGATCTGAGTGAGTACACCTACGCCCCATAGGTGGATAGGTGAAGGAGCACTCTAATGGGAAACCAGATTAGCCCCCTTTTAGTGACTGTGCACCTACTTAAAAGGAACAGGAACCAGATCCCCTGCTCAGGAAGGAAAGACAAAGTGACAGACTGGTGGGTGCTGAGAAATTAATCTGGGGTCTGGGGTACTACTACTGGAGTTGCTGGCTAGCACTCCAACAGAGACTGTGTGAGAGAAAGAAGAAGCTGTGAATAGTTCAAGAAGTTTGTCCTCAAGATTTCAGTTCCCTTGGGAATCCTCCACTTACCCCATCCAAGATTAATCCCCTTAATAAAAAAACAACACTAACCCTCAAGGCCTGATTTTCCGACTAAGGATAAGTGCTGTGTGAAAAGTGCTAGTGGACTGGCTGTGCAAGACTATAGGGGAACCCAAATTTAACAGCAACCTCCAAGGGGGTAGTGCTACACTAACATTAACTATACTTAAAAATGTTCCCATCCCACTCCTCCTACCTATCGTGACCACTCTGTACAAAAGATCTGTATACTTACCTTTTTTTAGTCTGGTCCGGTCTGATCAAGTGATTCTGTAGCTTCGATTCTCCTGTGTCATAGAGTGTTCCACAATGGCTGGGAATTCAGGGAGCTGTGATGTCATTCATACTCTCCCATAGCCTCACTAATCTGGGTAAAGAATGTTAGTATTCTGATTGGGCAGGATAGGAAGGAGGAGGGGGGACAGAACATTCTTAAGAATAGTTAGTGTTAGGCTTGAATTCCACTTTAAGGGATCATTTATACTTGCTTTGACTTTAATACACATTAAAACGCCTACCACTTCATCATGCTTTTTGTTATGTGTTTTTGATGCTTCTGTGATGCTACTTTGATGCTACAGTTATGCTTTGGCGATGCTTCTATGATGCTTTTTTGTCTTTAATGAAGCTTGGCAAAATGCCCTGTGTGTGCAGATTTTCTGTTTGTTTTAAAGGGGCCCAGTAGAACCCTGGCTCAGTATTACCCCCAAGCCCAGTAATACCTCCAATTAAGAAATCCCCAGATTATTAGTACCCCAGTTCAGTAGATCCTCAGCTCATTAGTACCCATGTTCAGCAGATCCACAGCTTATTAGTACCCTCCTTCAGCAGACCCCTGCTCAGTAGTATCCCCAACTCTGTTGAAGCCCTACTCAGTAATACCCCCAGCTATTTGATTCACCACTCAGCAATGATCCCCAGTTCCACTGATTCCCTGCTCAGTAGTAACCCACAGCTCTGCTGATCCCCTGCTCACTAGTAACCCCCAGCTCTGCTGATCCCTCACACACTAGTAATCCCCAGCTCTATTGATCCTCCAGTTCCCTGATCCTTCTCTCTCTCTGGTTCCCACTCACCTCCTCCTATATTACTCCCATGCTGCACACCATGTGTAACATCTGTTAATTTCAAGTTGCTTTGATCCCCCAGCTCTGCTGATCCTCCGCCATTCAGTTCTCTCTCTTTGGTCCCCAATCACCTTCCACTATAGCGCTCCTATGTTTCAAACCACTTGTGCCGCTTGCTAGTTGCTCCACTCCAGTCCAGACCCCACCTACATTCCTGCTGCTCCACGCTGCACATGAGATGTGACGTCTGCACAAGACAGTCCAAGAATATATACGCATGAACCAAAAGTGACTGCTGATGACATCTTCCCAGATTGTTTGTTGGTTTCCCAGTGCATGCTGGGATATCTCATACCTGCAATACCTCCAAAACAAACCGAAGCTAACTAGGAATAAAAGCCCCTCAAAGCTGCAGGTGCTATTAGCAAGTGTTGTCATGGACTTCTATGGAGGCTTTGGAGAAAGAAGGAAGCTACATGGAGTATAATTTTTGAAGCAAAGCAAAAAAACACAACAGTGTGAATAGGACTGTAAGGTAACCATTTTATTTAGTGAGAGGTGCTTTGGCTGGCATTCAGAGCGCTTTACAAAAAGCATGTTCAATGCCACATTTTGAAGAAAGTGTAAACAAGGCCTAAGTTTTGGGTTGGGGGAGGGTTAAGTGTTGAGTTACGGTTTAGGTGGAGGGTTAGGTGTTAGGTACGGGGGAGGGTTAAGTGTTGAGTTTGGGTTAAGGTGAAGTGTTAAGCGTTTGGTTGGAGGGAGTGTTAAATGTTGAGTTAGGGTTCAGAAGGTGAGTTAATGTTGATTTAGGGTTTAGGAAGAGGGTTAAATGTTGAATTAGGGTTTAGTTGGAGGGTTAAGTGTTAGGTGAGGGCGTTAGGGTTGGGTGTTGGGGAAGGGGCTTTACTGACAGGCAAAGCTTGTAGCTTTTGACACTTTATTTCACATTGATTTCAGTCCCACACTACAAACTAACAGCTCTGAGCTCCTAACGTTGAGAGCTAACTACAATATGGCATATGGGTGTTCAAAAAGGAATAAAAAATGTCCAATCTTTTCCATTATTTTTGTTCAGTGGAACCTTAAAAAAATCAAAACTGACCCAATGACACCACAGACTCAACACTTCTGCAGGTACCATTGTAACAAAATCAGAACTAGATAAATGAATGGCCATTACCCAACGAAGAGGTGCTAAGACTTTTTCTAGTGTAGCACTACCCCCTTAGGAGCTGCAATAGATTTGGGTACTCCTACAGTCCTGCACACAAAGGAAACACACATTTTCCATTCAGACTTGCAGCCAGGAAACAGTGACCAGTCCTTCAGCTTGTTTTAATGTTTTAATAGGGGTTAATAAAACCTGGATAGGGTAAGGGGTGTATGGAATGCCCAATGGAACTTGAACTGAGGACAAACTTCCTGAAACTATTTACAAGTCTTTACAGCAAAATTCCTCTTCTGGAGAGCTAGCCAGCCTCCCCTGATGTACCACCCCAGACTCCCGATCCTCCTCAATCCAGCAGCTCTGGGTAAATGCTTGGGCAGGGGTTCCAGTCTCCAGCCACTACAGTGTGAATAGTCCTGGGTAAAAAGCTAATCCAGTTTCCCACCAGAGTGTTCCTTTTCCCTTACTGGCCCAGGGGGTGCAGGTCTACTTACTGGGTCCCTCTCCTGTGCTGCTGGTGGGTCGGTGGCTGCTACCAGGCCTTCTAGCTGGGCCGCTCCTTTCCTGCCGCACAGGTGGTCCCAAATTTTCAGCTTTCCAAGGTCTGTCTGCTGGTAAGTCCCTCTCCATCTTGGCCCCCTCACAGGTCCCTGCCTCCAGTCTTTCACATCTCTCTTTCTCTCTTCCACCCAAACTCTCCTGTTGCTGAGCAGGCTCAGTTACTCTTAAAGGTTGTCCTGGCCCCTTGCCAACCCTCCTGTTGGAGATTGGCCAGGATCCTCTAAGAGTAGAAACCAGCCAGTCCTCAGATCCACCCACTGCTTCTAGACCCTTCTCCAAAGTTCTAGAGCAGGAGGAAATTCCAGAAGGGCTGGTCTACAGAGCTTCTCAGCCCTGACTCAGTTTTGACCCTCTGCTAGCTATTACTTCCAGACTGCTACTCAGCCCAAGCTAACAATTGGAGTCTAGCTCCCCCTAGCTATTTAGGGGGGTGCTACGCTAGTTTCCAACAAAGGTGCTTCCTTCAATGCATTGGGGTTGATTTACTAAAACAGGAGAGTGCAAAATCTGGTGCAGCTGTGCATGGTAGATAATCAGCTTCAGTGTCAATTAAGCTTTGACAAAAATACCTGGAAGCTGATTGGTTTCTATGCAGAGCTACACCACAATTTTACATTCTCCAGTTATAGCTAATCAACCCCATTGTGTTCCTCTTGTCTCATTTATATCATTGTACTGGGATTATTTCCTATCTGGGACATGCAGCTTGTGCTTACCTCAGTCAACCCATATCTTGGACTTTATCCCATCAAACTCAGCAGTTTCTATGTGTTGTGCTTAGTTTGTTGGCGTCATGAGTTAAGATATCATGGCCTGTTGTGTCTAAAAATGTTCTAGAAATTCTGTGGGGGAAATATGCAACAAATGTGGGTTGTGTGAATGGGTGACGTCATTGTGCAAGCTCTGCTGGAGTGTCTGTATAGTATCTGCCTATAGGTGAATTCATCTTTATATAGAAAGGATATACATGAAAAGAATAAAATAATACATATAAATATGTGTAAATATGTGTTCTTGGCAAAGGCTTGTCCTTGAAGTTCAGTTGACCAGAACATTTAGCACAGCGGTTCTCAACTAGAGATGAGCGAAGAAATGAAAAATTCGATTCGACTGATTCGGCGAATTCGTGGACAATATTCGATTCGAGTCGAATAAATTCGCTGTGAATTTAACTTAAAAAAGGGTGTTTCTAGGCTTCAGAGAGACTTAATATTAGTGCAGAACACTGTACCTTTAATTTAAATGCCCTTGGAGTCTGCTGGGGAAGAGAAATAATACTGTCAGTCAGTATGACATGCAGATGAGTGCCGTCGATCTTAGAATCACCGCACACTTCACTCATTTGGCCAGTCACGGGGCCAAAACCAGTGTTTGGAGCCACAGTGTGGCGGTGGAGGCAGCACCTATGGGAGGCCATACAGCAACCTATGACAAAATGGAAACCAGCAGGAGTGTGAGGAGACCTGAAAGTGGCACATGGCAGAGTGGGAGCAATGGGAGGCGGTACAAGGACCCATGTCACACTGTGGACCCAGCAGCAGCGTGACCAGGCGGTACGGGGGCCCATGGCAGATTACAGGCCTGGCAGCAGCAATGGGAGGCCCGTAATCTGCCAGCACCCTATGACAAAAAATGGAACACACCAGCAGTGTGTGAGGAGACCTGAAAGTGGCACATGGCAGAGTGTGGCGATGGAGACAGCAGCAATGGGAGGCTGTACAGGGACCCATGAGAGACTGTGGACCTGGCAGCAGCATGAGGAGGCGGTATAGGGGCCCATGGCAGATTAGGGGCCTGGTAGCAGCTATAGGAGGCCCGTAATCTGGCAGCACCCTATGACAAAAAATTGAACACACCAGCAGTGTGTGAGGAGACCTGAAAGTGGCACATGGCATGAGAGACTCTGGACCTGGCAGCAGCATGAGGAGGCGGTATATAGGGGCCCATGGCAGATTAGGGGCCTGGCAGCAGCTATGGGAGGCCCGTAATCTGCCAGCACCCTATGTCAAAAAATTGAAAACACAAGCAGTGTGTGCGGAGACCTGAAAGTGGCACATGTTTGGGGCATGATTCATGGCGGATTTAGTCAGTTGTGTCAGGAACTGGTGGTTTGAAATCCAGACTAATCCACGCCTGATTCATTTTCACAAACGTGAGTCTCTCCACACTTTGGGTGGACAGTCGTGTCCTCCGCGGAGTTGCAATACCTCCTGCCGCACTAAACACGCGCTCCGATGCCACGCTACTGGCCGGGCATGACAGCCTTTCAAGGGCAAATTCAGCTAGTTGGGGCCAAAGGTCAAGTTTCGTTGCCCAGTAGTCAAGGGGATTGTCTACCTCGGTTGGCAGGGTGCTGTCCAAGTAGGCCCAAGCCTGTTTGAGCTCCTGCTCCAGGTCCACCTGATGCTGCTGCTGCGGCTGGTTAGTAGTTTCCTCACTGCGCTGGTGAAGAAAGCTACTCATCATCGACTGCAGACTGAGGCAGCCGCTGCTGGTGGAGCTGCCACTGCTCCTACCACCCCACCCCTCCCCTGCTGCCATGCCAGCGGAACGCGAGCGCACAGGGCCCACAGTGTCTGAGGATGGACGTTGGCGCACAAAGGCAGAGACCAACTGACTACATAGGTGGTTTTTATAGTACGTAATTTTGGCCTCCCTCTCAGCAGGTGTGAAAAAGGCCACCATTTTGGACCGGTAGCGAGGGTCCAACAAGGTGGACAGCCAAAAGTCATCCCTCTGTCTGATGGTTATTATTCGGCTGTCGCTACGCAAGCAAGCGAGCATGCTATGGGCCATTTGTGCCAAGGAATGCGAGGGACTCCCTGCCTCCATCTCCACAGCATACTGCCACGGTGCGTCTGGGTCCTCTGTCTCCTCCTCCTCCTCCTCTACCAGATGCTCCTGCTCCTCCACTCCTGTCCGCTGAGTGGAAAAACCACCCATTTCACTCAATAATTCCTGAGCACAAATGTCCTCCTCTACCTCCTCCTCTTCTTCCTGTCCTGCCCCCACAGGGGTCATGTGGCGTTGAGATCTGTGCGCCACGTCTACCGCACCCTGACCAGCCATTGTTAACAGCATTTGTTCCAGGACGTGCAACAGAGGAATGACGTCGTTCATCCCATAGTCCTGCCGACTCACGAATAGCGTGGCCTCCTCAAAGGGCCTGAGCAAGCGGCAGGTGTCACGCATGAGCTGCCAATGGCTGACATCTAAGTTACACAGAGAGTACCTTTATCCGCTTTTAACATCAGGAAATCTGTGATGGCCTTTCGCTGTTCATAAAGGCGGTCTAACATATGTAGGGTTGAATTCCACCTTGTTGCAACGTCACAGCATGAGGAGTCGGTACGGGGGCCCATGGCAGATTACGTGCCTGGCAGCAGCAATGGGAGGCCCGTAATCTGCCAGCACCCTATGACAAAAAATGTAACACACCAGCAGTGTGAGGAGACCTGAAAGTGGCACATGGCAGAGTGTGGCGATGGAGACAGCAGCAATGGGAGGCCGTACAGGGACCCATGAGAGACTCTGGACCTAGCAGCAGCATGAGGAGGCGGTATATAGGGGCCTATGGCAGATTAGGGGCCTGGCAGCAGCTATAGGAGGCCCGTAATCTGCCAGCACCCTATGTCAAAAAATTCAACACACCAGCAGTGTGAGGAGACCTGAAAGTGGCACATGGCAGAGTGTGGCGATGGAGACAGCAGCAATGGGAGGCCATACAGGGACCCATGAGAGACTCTGCACCTGGCAGCAGCATGAGGAGGCGGTATATAGGGGCCTATGGCAGATTAGGGGCCTGGCAGCAGCTATAGGAGGCCCGTAATCTGCCAGCACCCTATGTCAAAAAATTCAACACACCAGCAGTGTGAAGAGACCTGAAAGTGGCACATGGCAGAGTGTGGCGATGGAGACAGCAGCAATGGGAGGCCGTACAGGGACCCATGAGAGACTCTGGAACTGGCAGCAGCATGAGGAGGCGGTATATAGGGGCCTATGGCAGATTAGGGGCCTGGCAGCAGCTATGGGAGGCCCGTAATCTGCCAGCACCCTATGTCAAAAAATTCAACACACCAGCAGTGTGAGGAGACCTGAAAGTGGCACATGGCAGAGTGTGGCGATGGAGACAGCAGCAATGGGAGGCCGTACAGGGACCCATGACACACTCTGGACTTGGCAGCAGCATGAGGAGGCGGTATAGGGGCCCATGGCAGATTAGGGGCCTGGCAGCAGCTATGGGAGGCCCGTAATCTGCCAGCACCCTATGACAAAAAATGTAACACACCAGCAGTGTGAGGAGACCTGAAAGTGGCACATGGCAGAGTGTGGCGATGGAGACAGCAGCAATGGGAGGCCGTACAGGGACCCATGAGAGACTCTGGACCTAGCAGCAGCATGAGGAGGCGGTATATAGGGGCCCATGGCAGATTAGGGGCCTGGCAGCAGCTATAGGAGGCCCGTTATCTGGCAGCACCCTATGTCCAAAAATTCAACACACCAGCAGTGTGAGGAGACCTGAAAGTGGCACATGTTTGAGGCATGATTCATGGCGGATTTAGTCAGTTGTGTCAGGAACTGGTGGTTTGAAATCCAGACTAATCCACGCATGATTCATTTTCACAAACGTGAGTCTCTCCACACTTTGGGTGGACAGTCGTGTCCTCCGCGGAGTTACAATACATCCTGCCGCACTAAACACGCGCTCCGATGCCACGCTACTGGCCGGGCATGACAGCCTTTCAAGGGCAAATTCAGCTAGTTGGGGCCAAAGGTCAAGTTTCGTTGCCCAGTAGTCAAGGGGATTGTCTACCTCGGTTGGCAGGGTGCTGTCCAAGTAGGCCCAAGCCTGTTTGAGCTCCTGCTCCAGGTCCACCTGATGCTGCTGCTGCTGCTGCGGCTGGTTAGTAGTTTCCTCACTGCGCTGGTGAAGAAAGCTACTCATCATCGACTGCAGACTGAGGCAGCCGCTGCTGGTGGAGCTGCCACTGCTCCTACCACCCCACCCCTCCCCTGCTGCCATGCCAGCGGAACGCGAGCGCACAGGGCCCACAGTGTCTGAGGATGGACGTTGGCGCACAAAGGCAGAGACCAACTGACTACATAGGTGGTTTTTATAGTACGTAATTTTGGCCTCCCTCTCAGCAGGTGTGAAAAAGGCCACCATTTTGGACCGGTAGCGAGGGTCCAACAAGGTGGACAGCCAAAAGTCATCCCTCTGTCTGATGGTTATTATTCGGCTGTCGCTACGCAAGCAAGCGAGCATGCTATGGGCCATTTGTGCCAAGGAATGCGAGGGACTCCCTGCCTCCATCTCCACAGCATACTGCCACGGTGCGTCTGGGTCCTCTGTCTCCTCCTCCTCCTCCTCTACCAGATGCTCCTGCTCCTCCACTCCTGTCCGCTGAGTGGAAAAACCACCCATTTCACTCAATAATTCCTGAGCACAAATGTCCTCCTCTACCTCCTCCTCTTCTTCCTGTCCTGCCCCCACAGGGGTCATGTGGCGTTGAGATCTGTGCGCCACGTCTACCGCACCCTGACCAGCCATTGTTAACAGCATTTGTTCCAGGACGTGCAACAGAGGAATGACGTCGTTCATCCCATAGTCCTGCCGACTCACGAATAGCGTGGCCTCCTCAAAGGGCCTGAGCAAGCGGCAGGTGTCACGCATGAGCTGCCAATGGCTGACATCTAAGTTACACAGGGGAGTACCTTTATCCGCTTGTAACATCAGGAAATCGGTGATGGCCTTTCGCTGCTCGTAAAGGCGGTCTAACATGTGTAGGGTTGAATTCCACCTTGTTGCAACGTCGCAGATCAGGCGATGCTGTGGAATTCCGTTCTGCCGCTGCAGCTCAATGAGGGTGTTCTTTGCGGTGTAGGAATGGCTGAAATGCATGCACAGTTTACGTGACATTTTAAGGATGTCTTGCAGTGGGATGGTGGATTTTAGGAACCGCTTGACAACCAGATTGAACACGTGAGCCATGCATGGCGCATGGCACAACCTTCCTTGACGCAGAGCAGACACCATGTTCTTTCCGTTGTCGGTCAACATGGTTCCGATTTTCAGTTTGCGCGGAGACAGCCATCTGTCGATTTCTCTGTTCATTACACTCAGAAGTTCCTCCCCTGTGTGACTACGTTCGCCAAGGCATACCAGGTGCAGCACAGCGTGACACCGTTGCGCCCTGCACATGTGATATGCCGGTCGGGTAATGGGACTTGGCACGGGGGTGGCAGCTGAGGACACGGCGGAAAAAGAGGTGGTAGAGGCGGACATGTTTGCTGGACCAAGGACGTGCAAACGTGGAGGCAAAAGCGTCGTGACCTGTCCAAGTTGCTGGTGCGGCTGTGCCGGCACCACGTTCACCCAGTGGGCCGTAAATGACATGTACTGTCCCTGACCGTAGTTACAGCTCCACACGTCGGCGCTGCCGTGCACTTTGGCAGAGACCGACATGCTCAAAGACTGGCCCACCATCTCTTCTACATGTGAATGCAGGGCTGGCACTGCCTTTTGGGCAAAGAAATGACGGCTTGGCACTCTCCACCGCGGCGCGGCACAAGCCATCATTTCTCGGAAAGGTGCTGAGTCCACCAGTTGGAAAGGGAGGGACTGCAGCACCAGCAACTTGGACAGGAGGACGTTCAGCTTTTGCACCGTCGGGTGCGTGCTCGCAAACTGTTGTCTCTTGGAAACGGATTCCAAGAAAGACTGTTGACGGAATCCGAGAAGAGGAGTAGCAGGAGAAGGAGCATCTGAACGAGCGGAAGATGCCAACGAGCGACAACTCCCCTCAGCAGAGGTGTTGGAGCCTTGACTGGCTGATAGAGGGTGATTGACGACGTCGGGTGACGGAGCAAGTAACGGAGCGGGTGATGGAGCGGGGGCTGGGGCAGGCAGAACCGCCGTATCTTTATCACGGTTTTCCCAGGCCAACGAATGGTGACGCTGCATATGCTGACGCAACGCTGTAGTCCCAACATGGGCCCCCTGGCCACGCTTGCATTTCTGGCCACATAGTCGACATACGGCTACGTTTACTTCCTCGGGCGGCTTGACGAAAAATTGCCACACCACCGAGTAGGAAACTTTGCCCCCGCTACTCCTCACTGGCTGACTGCTACTTCCTCCGTGCGCACCGGCACCACTACTGGCCGTGGTGGTAGGCTGCAGTGGAGCTGGTGCTCTACTCCGTGGCCGTTTGGCTCCACTGACACTGATGCGACCCTGCTGCCTCCTGGGCAACCCACCGACTGTTTCGCTCGCTGCCAAGCTGGCACCCTCTTCTCCTGATGATGCGGAAGAAATTGCCTGATGACGACGAGGCAGCCAAGTGCGATCAACCTCCTCATCATCAGGTACGGTCTCCGCCTCACTACTAGCCCCCTCGGCTGCGTCTGGGTCAGGAGACAGACCTGTCTCTAGACCGGCTACAGAGCCACTCTCCTCGCCAGTACTTCTTCGCCTGGCTGCTGAAAAGGCCGATGTCTCCCCCCGTTCCTGACCGCCCTCTGTTAGCTCTTCCTCACTGTACAGTGGGGCTGAGCCCACAGCATGCGATACTTCGCTTGGTGAGGGAACAGCAAAGGACAGGGGCAGGTAGAGGACATGTGATTTCAGTGGGCTTGCTCCCGGGCCATGCCAACTAACGGTTGTGTCTGACGTACCCACCGACCGTTGGCTGTAGGTGTCAGAGGTGACCTGGGAAGAGGAAGACGACCGAGCCAACCAATCAATGACGGCAGGGTTCTCGGTGGAGACACGACCGCTGGATGACACCGGGAGCACTGGCCTCTGGCTGCGAATAGTGCTGCCTCGACCCCTTCCTCTGCTGCCACGTCTGCTCGCTCCTAAAAAATTGCCTCCTCTGCCACTCCTCTGCATGTTGTCTGACATACTCTTTAATTCAACGATTATGTGTCCCTGAGTAACAATTCTCTGGCACTCCGTAACAATTCTGTCTGTCCCTGAGTAACAATTCTCTGGCACTCAGTAACAATTCTGTCTGTCCCTGAGTAACAATTCTCTGGCACTCAGTAACAATTCTGTCTGTCCCTGAGTAAAAATTCTGTGGCCCTAAGTAAAGTTTCTGTGGCCCTGAGTAACAATTCTCTGGCACTCCGTAACAATTCTGTCTGTCCCTGAGTAACAATTCTCTGGCACTCAGTAACAATTCTGTCTGTCCCTGAGTAAAAATTCTGTGGCCCTAATTAAAGTTTCTGTGGCCCTAAGTAACAATTCTCTGGCACTCAGTAACAATTCTGTCTGTCCCTGAGTAACAATTCTCTGGCACTCAGTAACAATTCTGTCTGTCCCTGAGTAAAAATTCTGTGGCCCTAAGTAAAGTTTCTGTGGCCCTAAGTAACAATTCTCTGGCACTCCGTAACAATTCTGTCTGTCCCTGAGTAACAATTCTCTGGCACTCAGTAACAATTCTGTCTGTCCCTGAGTAAAAATTCTGTGGCCCTAAGTAAAGTTTCTGTGGCCCTAAGTAAAAATTCTCTGGCACTCCGTAACAATTCTGTCTGTCCCTGAGTATGAATTCTGTGGCCCTAACTAGCGTTTCTTTGTCCCTAAGTAACAGTTCTGTGGCCCTGAGTAACAATTCTGTGTCTGTGCGAGTAACAATTCTGTGGCCCTAAGTAACAGTTCTGTGGCCATCAGTAACAGTTCTGTGTCTGTGCGAGTAACAATTCTGTGTCTGTGCGAGTAACAATTCTGTGGCCCTAAGTAACAGTTCTGTGGCCTTCAGTAACAATTCTGTGTCTGTGCGAGTAACAATTCTGTGTCTGTGCGAGTAACAATTCTGTGGTCCTAAGTAAAGTTTCTGTGGCCCTAAGTAACAATTCTCTGGCACTCAGTAACAATTCTGTCTGTCCCTGAGTAAAAATTCTGTGGCCCTAAGTAAAGTTTCTGGGGCCCTGAGTAACAATTCTCTGGCACTCAGTAACAATTCTGTCTGTCCCTGAGTAAAAATTCTGTGGCCCCAAGTATAGTTTCTGTGGCCCTAAGTAACAATTCTCTGGCACTCAGTAACAATTCTGTCTGTTCCTGAGTAACAATTCTCTGGCACTCAGTAACAATTCTGTCTGTCCCTGAGTAAAAATTCTGTGGCCCTAATTAAAGTTTCTGTGGCCCTAAGTAACAATTCTCTGGCACTCAGTAACAATTCTGTCTGTCCCTGAGTAAAAATTCTGTGGCCCTAATAACGTTTCTGTGGCCCTAAGTAACAATTCTCTGGCACTGAGTAACAATTCTGTCTGTCCCTGAATATGAATTCTGTGGCCCTAACTAGCGTTTCTTTGTCCCTAAATAACGATTCTGTGGCCCTCATTAACAAGTCTGTGTCCCTGAGTAATGGTTCTCTGTCCCTAAGTAACTTTTCTCTGTCCCCAATTATCGTTTCTGTGGCCCTAACTCTGTCCCTGTCCCTAGTACAGAGCGGTCTGCCTCTGTTCAATGACTGCAGGCAAATGAAGAATTCCAAAATGGCCGCTATTTATAGCTCGACCATTACACAGTGCTGGCTGGCTGGCTGCTGATTGGCTGATGCGATCACATGTCGTTGAGGAATGCATTATGGGTCAGCGCGCCTTGTCTGCGCGCCTTCCCAGGCATCCCCGCTCCGTCGCGGCACATGTCAGCCGCCATTTTCTGAAAAATTTCGATTCGCGCGTCCGAAATTTTTCCGATATTCGACTCGAATTCCACTTCGGATACTTCGATTCGCTCATCTCTATTCTCAACCTGTGGGTCGTGACCCGTTTGGGTCGCCTTAGACCAGTGGTGGGCAACCTTTTTTTTCAACTGAGCCAAATCTCGCCAAAACCACGATTGAAATTTATTTTGAGAGCCACATTTTAAAACTGAAAATACATCCCCCATATAGTAATTCATCCCCCATATAGTAATTCATCCCCCATAGTAATTCATCCCCCATATAGTAATTCATCCCCCATAGTAATTCATCCCCCATAGTAATTCATCCCCCATAGTAATTCATCCCCCATAGTAATTCATCCCCCATATAGTAATTCATCCCCCCTATAGTAATTCATCCCCCCTATAGTAATTCATCCCCCCTATAGTAATTCATTCCCCATATTGTGTCAATTCACTTACCTTTGCTCCGCGCGTTCCTCTCGCCGTGTTCCCACGCTGTTCCGGTCTTCAGGGCGGACTGTGAGAGGAGAGGAGTTCGTCACGCTGCCCCGCCTACATCCTGACAGCCAATGTTTGCCACGCTCCGCGGGCCGGATTAAAAGGTCCGCCGGGCCGTAGTTTGCCCATTGCTGGGCTAACTGGAGAGTCCTGACTTTTGGGGCGGCCGCCCGAGAGGAGGGAGGGGAGCGGGCGCCCGGCACACAGAAGAGCCGCATTAAAGTGTGTAAAGAGCCGCATGTGGCTTGCGAGCCGCGGCTTGCCGACCACTGCCTTAGACCATCGGAAAACACGTATTTCCAATGGTCTTAGGAACCGAGACTCCGCTCCTCTATCCGTCTCCAGGCGGGTCCGCCCACATGCAGATACTCTATGAGGCAGTGGTGAGGGTGGCCTGAGGGGCTCGGCAGGGTGTCCTGAAGTCTTGGTTTGCTGCGAGCCTCTCATGCTGAACTAACACCAGCACACTGATTGGCCTGCTCCCTCTTCCCTGTGCATTATGAGCGGCCGGCCAGGCTGGAGGCTCCTCCCCTGTAAGGGGCAGGTCGGAGGTGCCCCGCTGCCGCCCATTGGCTGCTCTTGCACCTGCTGCATGGGTAGCTGCTCACAACAGCTGGATAGATGTGAGCTGGGCCCCCCTTTGTCTCCAGGGAGGGGGGATCTGGTTACCCGCAGAGCGTGTGCCCTACAGCCACTCACCTCCCACGGAGGCTTCTCCTCACAGCACTTGTCAGACAGACGACTTGGTGTGGAAGAGGGCTGATATCCCTGGGGGGGTGGGGGGGGGGGGATACTGGTCACTTCAATTTTACTATCAGATCCAATTGGCAATCAGATTAACTTCTATTCCCATCAAATTCCTCCAGTCTATTGACCAGGGCGCAAAATGATCGACCGTTTTGCATCGATTGGCCGCACTGAGATTCTTTTTCTATCAATTGTACCATATTTCCATCAATTTATGAGATTGCATGGTGAGAACAGAGATGTGGTCGATAATCTCAGATTGTATCTTCCAAATGTCGATTGAAATGCACTTCCCCGTCCGTGGCTGATCACTTGATCGTGTTGTTGGTAGTGCTGCACCGAAATGAAAATTCTGGTGCCGAAAAAAAAAACCACTTTCTGATAATCTGATCGTTAGTACTCCGCTGTCGGGGGCCGGTCATGACAGTTCATGCGAAAATATCCAAAGGGACGGGCACAAAAATGTTCTCGTACAATCACAGAAGGAACTATTGAAAATACATCCAGCATATCAGATATTTGCATTACGATTCATAATAGTAGCAAAATTACAGTTATGAAGTAGCAACGAAAATCATTTTATGGTTGGGGGTCACCACAACATGAGGAACTGTATTAAAGGGTCCCGGCATTAGGAAGGTTGAGAACCACTGATTTAGCAGGTTCAGTATGAATCACAATTAGGTGTGATATATGCCAAGGTGCCACATACCGGATAATTACATTTTCAAATAGTAAAAAAACACAGGCTGGGATTTTTTTTTTTAGGCACCGCTTAACCACTTGAGCTCCTGAGGATTTACCCCCCTTAATGACCAGGCCTCTTTTTGCTACTCGGCACTGCACTAATTCAACTGATAATTGCGCGGTCATGCAATGCTGCACCCAAACGAAATTTACGTCCTTTTTTTCACACAAATAGAGCTTTCTTTCGGTGGTATTTGATCACCTGTGCACTTTTTATTTTTCACGCTATAAACAAAAAAAGGCCAAAAATTTTGAATAAAAACAATATTTTTTACTTTCAGCTATAAAAAATATATAGTAAACTCAACGTTGGTTATAAATTTAGGCCAAAATGTATTCTGCTCCATGTTTTTGGTAAAAAAAATTCCAATAAGTGTATATTGATTGCTTTGTGTGGAAGTTATAGCGTCTACAAACTATGGTATAAATACTGCAATTTACGCCATTTTTTTGCTATACAGCACTGCGCTAGTTTAACGGACAGTTGCGCGGTCATGCAATACGGTACATAAATGAAATTTATATCCTTTTATTCCCCACAAATTGAGCTTTCTTTCGGTGGTATTTGATCGCCTGTGCGTTTTTTTTTTTTGCGCTATAAAAAAAAAAGGCTGACAATTTTGAGGAAAACAAACAATATTTTGGACTTTTTGCTATAAAACATGTCCAGTAAAAAACAAATGCAAAAATCAAATTTAGTCAAAATGTATTCTGCGAGATGTCTTTGCTAAAAAAAAACCAATACGTGTAAATTAATTGGTTTACGTGAAAGTTATAGCGTTTACAAATGGCGGGAAAGATACTGGAATTTTTAATTTTTATTTATACTAATAATGGCGCCGATCAGCGACATATGGCGGCGACCAGCGACTTATGGCAGGACTGCAGCGGACATTTTGACACTGGGGGGGGGAACTGACTTGGGGTCACCGACATCCCCAGTGACACCAATACAGTGATCAGTGAAAAAAAAACACTGAAACTGTACTAATGTCACTGGGGAGGAAGGGGTTAACATTTTTAGAATTTGCAGTGTAAGGGGAGTGTTTTACTAGGGAGCGGGGGTGTGTACTGGATGGGGGGGGAGGGAGGGGGGAGCTGATCGAGGGAGAGAAACTCTGCAGCTTCTCACAAGCTGTCAGAGAACTGACACAGAACAGGGCTGTGTGTAAACAATGCAGCCCTGCTCTGTGTCAGCGATCACCGGCAATTGTGGGAAAACGGCCAGTAAAAACCGGCCGTGACCCGGCGGCTGACACCCGCTGCTGACACCCGCGGGACAGGTAGGGCGGGCGAGCGCCCCCTACCTGTTTTGAGGGCAGCCATTTTAAAACGTGCTTTTGCCTACGAGTGCCGCCCTGCCGCCGTTTATATGCAGTGGCTGGGCGGTAAGTGGTTAAATGAAACACAACTAATAAACCAACCAAATGTTTATTAGAAATAACATAAAATAGAACGTCCATAAAAACAAGAAGGCTGAGAGTATACATGGCCCCAACTGGCCCAATATTCTCTACTACATCACAACCACCCTCCATACATTATTATTATTATACAGGATGTATATAGCGCCAACAGTTTGCATACATATGTGTGACGGGAGTCACATTGGGTGGGGGGCCAATGGAACACAGCTCACTTTGGAGAGGTGGGGAGACCCCTGTCTCAGCTCCCCATATCCCTCTTATGTGTAAATCACCCTGTGCCTGTCAGGGGTACAGGGTGATCTGTCCTAATATTGTGTAGACATGTCTAGGAGATAGGTGGGGGTTGTGGATTGTTTGGTGTTATCTGGTTGTATCCCATTGTTCTATTATTTGTCTTGCTTGGGAGCAAACTATTATGGGATGTATGTGTTTATGTGTATTAGCTTAGTGGGGGGGGGGGTGCCTCCAGCAGCCCTCCCTCCTGATGGGACTGTTTGCTGGTATGAAGTTTGAATACCTGTGTGTCTCTTGTTACTAAATGTAGATTGCCCGCTCTGTGTCATTATGCAGGGAGGGGGGATTGTCCCCTGAGTGTATATATCTTGTATCTTTGGTAAAATAAACTAGTCTACCTTCTGGCTTGCTTCAAATCTGGTGTCGTCTGGATCTTGGGGTAACAATAGCCAGAGTCACTGGTCTTGTGTTCGAGAGCCTGAGAACCAGCTTCTTGACGGAGATACCCAGTCGTGGGTGTCCGGGGTCCGTTACAATATGTTACATCATTTCTATTACAACAGTCAAATTTTGTTACTTATGACTCCAACATGTTTCAATTTTTAGGAAAACCTTCAAGGGGAAACTAGTGTTCACTATGAGAAACTACCAAAACAAGGAAAATTATCAGCCAAGGAAACAAAACATGTCCATAGGTTGTCAATGACCCCACACGGTGTAAATTACAGGGAAGCACAAAAGGCGCCAGGAATTGCTCAGTCAAGTATACACCACTTAGAAAGGGGAAGGAGAAAAGGAAAAAAGCAAGACTGCTCAAAAGAGCTCATGAAGATTTACATGGAGCACATAGATGTTTACAATATAATAATAGAAAGTTATAAAAAGGAACAGTGTAGCACTATATCCCTCAACTGAAATGTGCCAAACCAAAATAAATGTACAGTTGTGTTCAATATAATAGCAGTCAGACATCACTAACCGGATCAATCACTGTTTTTGGTAGAAATGATATTTCTACATGGCAAATAATTTACTAGCAGGTGTAGTAGAGTCATAGAAATCCAACAGACCCAACAGTCATGACATGCATGCTGCTGATTCTGTGTCATCGAATCACTCATTGAAAGGGGCATGTTCAAAATAATAGCAGTGTGGAGTTCTATTAGTGAGGTCATTCATTCTTTGAAAAACAGGTGGCAATTATTGCCCTTATTTAAGGAAGGAAGGCAGCAAATGTTGGACATGCTGGTTACAGTGCATTTCTCTCTGAAATTCTGAGGAAAATGGGTCGTTCCAGACATGGTTCTGGAAGCATACCTTGATTAAAAAGTTGATTGGAGAGGGGAAAACATATAAAGAAGTGCAGAAAATGATCGGCTGCTCAGCTAAAATGATCGCAAATGCTTTAAAATGCCAACCAAAACCTGAAAGACGTGGAAGGAAGCGAAAAACTACCATTGGAATGGATAGAAGAATAGCCAAAATGGCGCGGACTCAGCCAACAATCAGCTCCAGGAAGATGAAAGAAGGTGTAAAGTTCCCTGTGAGGACTGTTACAATTAGAAGACGCCTATGTGAAGCCAAGCTATCTGCAAGAAGCCCCCGCAAAGTCCCACTGTTGGGAAAAAGACGTGTGCTGAAGAGGTTACAATTTGCCAAAGAGCACATTGACTGGCCTAAAGAGAAATGGCGCAACATTTTGTGGACTGATGAAAGTAAGATTGTTCTTTTTGGGTCTAGTGGCTGGAGACAGTTTGTCAGACGACCCCCAAACACTGAATTCAAGCCACAGTACACTGTGAAGACAGTGAAGCATGGTGGTGCAAGCATCATGATATGGGGATGTTTTTCATACTACGGTGTTGGGCCTATTTATCGCATACCAGGGATCATGGATCAGTTTGAATACATCAGAATACTTGAAGAGGTCATGCTGCCTTATGCTGAAGAGGAAATGCCCTTGAAATGGGTGTTCCAACAAGACAACGACCCCAAACACACCAGTAAACGTGCAACATCTTGGTTCCAGACCAACAAGATTGATGTTATGGAGTGGCCAGCCCAATCCCCGGATCTTAATCCAATAGAAAACGGATGCATCTCACTTAGTTCTGGCTGCACTACACCTCTCCCTGCAAACCAGATGCTGATTTGGGTGCCACACCAGTCGCAGCTCAGCCATGTGGAAGAGCTGCGCCGCGTGTCACCTACAGGACTGCTCAGTGCTCACTGTGGACTGTTCTGGAGACAGATTGTTAGACATCCCGATGATAAACTGATTGACAATGTTGCTGGAAGTGAGCCTGTGCTGTGACTGTCTTTTTTTGGATTGGGCTCTTTGTGACTGTCTCTTTGATGCAATGGTCTGTCTCTTTGGTGGATTGGGCTGTCTCTTTGCTAAATATATGGGGGGGGGGTCTCTGTAAGCCGTGTACCGGAGTGGGCTCCCCAGGATACAGTGAAGTCACGAACGAGGAAAACAACCCCAACACCAGCTTTTGCCACAACAGAATTTTACTTAGATGTGGCAAATAAACACAACCACAAATGCTGGGAACATACAATAAATTTACATACACCCAGCCCAAAGGCTGAGACCCTTGTGCTGCACAGCATGGCGCCTCCTGATGGATGAAGGTAGAAGGTGTAGTAATTTACCTACTGGGGGGCACAACTAAGCTGCCACACCTTACCTGTTATTACCCTACAGAGCAGGAATCAGTGTATGGGTGTACGGTATGGGCTAGCCTGCGGTGCAGCACAACAGCTTACAATCTTACACAAATCTACAGTATTCCCCCTCCCATAACTGGTCCTGTAGCACATGCCTGAGTATTCCTTCTGAGCAAAACGCCAGTCTGGCTGGAGTTTGTAGGATTTTATCAGCTCTCCAATGTGAAATGTCACTTTAAGTTGTGGAGTCCTTCCAATAATCAGTAACAACACTTGTGGCCTGACACAAACAGAGACCCTAACTAACTATAGGTCTGGACTCAGTCTCTAAGCGCCAACACTGAAATGAGGTGCATGCACAATCTTACCGACCCGGGTCTGCTTTTCATCCGCTGGTGACTCTGAACAGAACAAATGTCTCTCCAACAAGCTTGCGATATTGCAGTGTATGCTGCGTTGTTCCTCTGCTCTCATCAGCATTACTGGCAGCAATCTTCCTTTCTCTGAACAGGATCAGGGTCTTGGACACGATCAGCTTCACTTATTACTTCACTGGTTACCGAGGGAATGTGATCGGATTCTCAGCTCACACGGCCCCTTCATTCAGCATCATTCAAAACATGGCTGCAGTCTCCTCTTGCTGTTCACTCCAACTCTGTGTGAAAACTTCACCTCTTCATGAATATACAAATATCTATACAGTCTGAGGCTGTGTTAGAAAAACAGTGACATCTTGTAGCTAAACCACAGAATGTCAGTCAAAAAATTAATTTACTTGCACACAATCAGTGTTCAAACCATGAGAGCCGTTTCCCCATCTCACATCTCTGCTAGATGGGGCTGTTTTTTTTTGCTGGATTGGGCTGTCCCTTTGCTGAATATTTGGGGATGTCTCTTTGCTGGGTCGGGCCATCTTTTTGCTGAATATATATGGGGCTGTCTCTTTGCTAAATATATATGGGGCTGTCTCTTTGCTAAATATATATGGGGCTGTCTCTTTGCTAAATATATATGGGGCTGTCTCTTTGCTAAATATATATGGGGCTGTCTCTTTGCTAAATATATATGGGGCTGTCTCTTTGCTAAATATATATGGGGCTGTCTCTTTGCTAAATATATATGGGGCTGTCTCTTTGCTAAATATATATGGGGCTGTCTCTTTGCTAAATATATATGGGGCTGTCTCTTTGCTAAATATATATGGGGCTGTCTCTTTGCTAAATATATATGGGGCTGTCTCTTTGCTAAATATATATGGGGCTGTCTCTTTGCTAAATATATATGGGGCTGTCTCTTTGCTAAATATATATGGGGCTGTCTCTTTGCTAAATATATATGGGGCTGTCTCTTTGCTAAATATATATGGGGCTGTCTCTTTGCTAAATATATATGGGGCTGTCTCTTTGCTAAATATATATGGGGCTGTCTCTTTGCTAAATATATATGGGGCTGTCTCTTTGCTAAATATATATGGGGCTGTCTCTTTGCTAAATATATATGGGGCTGTCTCTTTGCTAAATATATATGGGGCTGTCTCTTTGCTGCTCTTTGGCCAAAATATAATTCCTTACTGTTCAATCTTGGAAACACTAATGACTTGGAATACACTTTTCATTTTCATGTTAAATAAAAGTGGCTGCACTGAAGAATTCAGTGGGATGTCCAGGGGTAGATTTGGTGGGATGGCCAGTGGACAGGCTCTGGGGAATATTGGTAGTCAGGCCCAGGGGGTTCACAGGCCTAAATCTGGTTTCACAGGAGATGCTGAGAGCAGCAGGAGCCATAGGCACTGTGTGTGTTTATGGTGCCCACATAGCTAGCTAAGGAGGCACCCGGAGGAAAAAGGAGCAGATTGCATCAGATCAGGTCTGCCAAAGAGGGGGAAGGGACCAATCTGTGCAAGATCGTCACACAGAGCAGGTAAATATAACCTCTTTAATATTTTAATAAAATAATATTTAATATCACTTGAAGGAAAATCACTCCCAATGGGACACAGATGGTAAAAAATAAATGACGGGGTTTGTAACTTTCCCTTTATTAAAGAAGTAGAGCAGTTGCACATGACTAAAGTGAATCTGTCATCACTTTGAATAAACTATTATTTATTAGCAAAAATTCTGTGTTTTTTTTTTTCTTTTTTTTACTCACACATGATTGAGCATTCAAAGGGGTTGATTTACAACAGGTAAATATACTGGGGGAAGCTCTGAAATTAGGCAAAGATTTGCTGATTTCTTTCATCCAATCATGTGCAAGCAAAAATGCTGGTTTTTTTTATTTTTCTTGCATGTTCCCCTCAGATCTAGAGCAACTACACTTTCAGTGCACTTCCAAGTGCATTTGGAGTGCACAGCCGATTTGCCTTTAGTAAATCAACCCAAAAAGTAACACAGAATCGCCACGTTTACTAATATTCACTTTGCAGAAAGATCATTTCCTTTACTAGATGAACAGCCTCTATTCCTTTAGTAAATCAACTCCATTGAATCAAGCTGGTATGTGGACTATATAGCACCCTTGTTCTTATGCCCCGTACACGCGATAAGAAAATTGCACAAAAAATTTTGCGGAACCACTGATCGAACGATTTTCTCTTCGTTGGTGAGCAGGATGTTTAAACGATGTTGTGAACAAAATAATCCAGTTGAACAACAGAAAAATGTTGGCGTTTCGCATATGAACTACCGAATTTCTATGCGGCAGTACGAAAAAAATCTATCAAGCGCTATCACGTATGAGCGGAAACAGAAGATGACCCGGATGTTTATGTCCAAGGAATCTTCGTAAACACGAACGAAAAATCCAAATGTTAAAAGTAGATTGGCCTAATGAGATGATGAAACCAGAATTCTGCAGATTTTATGTATCACTATTTATGTATATAGGTCATGTAATAAACAATATTATACTCATTGCTGGTAATCGTTGTGTATATCGCTCATTCTGGTCGGAAGGGCGTGACTACAAGGTCACATGCACTCCGCATCACTTCCACTTGTACAGAAGATGTCAACACTACGTATTGCCCGACAAACAATTTTTTTAGATTGCTTAACCTCCCTAGCGGTCTGATTATGTCCATATTTCTGTGCTCAAAGCGGTACATTTTTTTGCACGGAAATATGTTGTTTTTTAATTGTAGGTCTGTAATTCTTAGGAATAACTCACTGAAATCTGTCCGAACAAGAGTCTAGTAAACATCCTGGGTATGATAAAATTTGAAACACGAAATCATAAATTATAAAATAATAAATAATCATAAAAAATAATAATATAATAATAATAATAAATTTAATTCAATAATATAATCAAACCAAAAACACTGAAATGTGAAATAGAGCTCCAAGTTCGCACATCGCTGAGCAAAGTCACAGAATCGTCTTCAGTGTCTGATGAGGAATTTCCCCCACAAATCATTATCACTCAATTCTGCAAGTGGTTCTGATTTACTATCGCTGTTCTCTAGCCGGTCTAAAACCGCGTCTGACCTAAAGGGACGCTTTTTGGACGCCATGGATGTTTCTCAGTTTCCAAGCAGAAAGAACAGTAAAAATGCAGGCAGGGCGCCGGACAAAGCACTCGGGACAAAATGTATGTGAAATGGTTTGAAACAGCAATGTTATACTATGTGATTTTAGTGTATTTAGTGAATGTCACTTTTTAAAATTTTTGCATTTCCCGGCGTTCCGTCCCCCATATGTCCCAACGCTCGCAGGGAACGGAACCCGGAAGATGGATGCTGGCATCAGCTGGAGGAGATGGCCGGGGACGCTGCAGGGGGGACATCACGGGAGCGCAGGACAAGGTAAGTGCTGGAGGGATCCCGGAGCAACACTGCAGGGTATTCCCGAGCAGGGGCGGACTGACCATTTGGAAACTCGGGCACTGCCCGAGGGCCCGGGGTCAGTAGGGGGCCCCATGAGATGCCCCTGGTACCTTTTTTCATAGGCTTTTTTTGAGTTTGGGCAAGGATACAGGGGCCCCATGATCCCCTATTGTCCGGGGGGCCCCATGAGTTGTCAGTCCGCCCCTGTTCCCGAGTGTATCTCAGGGTTACCGCTTCTGGTACTGAAAGTTAACCCCAAGCTACACTCGGGAATACCGCCAGGAGGGTTAATGTGGGCCACGATTTTGACCAACGAACAAACGCCTCTCAGTCGTCAGATGACCGATTGGTCGATTTTCTAATCGTGTATTCCCACCTTTAGTCCTGGTCTGCAGTTACAGTGCAATCGCAGACAGGGTACATGTAGACAAAGCTATATCTGCACTGGCCCGGCTCTCAAAGCACACAGAAAGGCAAGGTAAGAGGTTATATTTGCCAAGCTGCTCGGAGTCCTCAGTTGGCATTAGGAGAGTTTCTAACTGCAGCAAATAAAACTAGGCAATATATAGAAAAAGTGAAAAATAAGAGCTACTTGGAGTATGCAGGTGCCCAGAATTGAGTGGCAGAGTCCATGTGAAAAGCCAAAGTGATGAGTTGTACCTCACTGAACAAATCAATGAAATGTATATATCTCTTCCCACTAGGGCTGACCCTGCCGATCGGAGGGGTAAAGGTTCAATCCTTATCTGTGTCAGTCGTATTGTGAAAGACACAAGTGATTGTCACAGGATCAGGAAACGACGGCTGTCCCGGCATGGAGAACTCATAGCCCCGGAGCTGATCATGTCAAATTCATCCCCTACATACATGGGTTACCACAAAATCATTCGCCTCGCCCTCCCACTGCTGTTGATATTCCTCTTCCTCTACCTCAGCATCAACCGGCTCCGTAAGTAACCTTTGGTGTATCTGTTTTGGTATGGTAAGTTCCAGGGACGATTCGTCTAGGGCAGGGGTGGGCAAACTTTTTGACTTGAGGGCTGCAATGGGTTCATATATTGGACCCGGGGGCCGGACCAAGAGTAGATGAATGATGTGTATGTGTCATCCATAGTAAGTATAGTAATATTCCCCCATAGTAAGCATAGTAATTCATCCCCCATATAGCAATTCATCCCCCCTATAGTAATTCATCCCCCCTATAGTAATTCATCCCCCCTATAGTAATTCATCCCCCCTATAGTAATTCATCCCCCCTATAGTAATTCATCCCCCCTATAGTAATTCATCCCCCATATAGTAATTCATCCCCCATATAGTAATTCAATTTGCTTACCTTTGCTCCGCGCGTTCCTCTCGTCGTGTTCCCGCGCCGTTCCGGTCTTCAGGGCGGACTGTGAGAGGAGCGCTGCCCCGCCTACACACATCCTGACAGCCATCCTGACAGTATCACGCTCCACGGGCCGGATTAAAAGGTCCGCCGGGCCGTAGTTTGCCCATTGCTGGTCTAGGGGCCCCTTTAGGAGCTGTAAGGCATTTTTTTCAGCAGCCCCTGAACTCTCCCTAATGTTTTCCTATGTGTCCATGTACACATCGTCCTTTACAGTCATTTACAGCCAGTTGAGATTACAGGAACTTATTTGAAAGCACAAAAATCGCGTTCAGGAGTAGAGTTTACTGGCGTTTCAAACGCGTGTAACCGCGCGTAACCGCGTTTGCGATTAGACGCATTTTTTGGGCTGGTCTATATCCAGATACCGTCCAGAGCCTTTTTTCTTCATCAAAAATGCATGCACAGCGATTTCCATGTATTCAAATGGACCCGGTACACCAGCGCAGTCAGTTGCAGGTTTGGCGTGAAGGAAAAAAAATGGTAGAACGCGCCGCATTATGCTCATGATGGGATCCATAGTGAATACAATCAGAAAAGACCGGTCATCTCCACACATACTTCTATCTCTGCTTCTGCTCTCTCTATTTCTCACAAAATGTCTGAAATAGTTAAGTATTTACTTTGTGATAGAATGCTTGTGAGCTAAAATGTGGTATTATATATATATATATATATATATATATATATATATATATATATATATATATATGAAATAAAATTACCATAATAATAAATTAAATATAATAGTGGTGCAGCAACACTGAAACACACTCATAAAACTGTGTAAATATTATTATACAGTATTTATAAAGCGCCAATAGTTCGCTCAGCGCTGTACATTACAGAGGGGGACAGAACATGTGACAGAACAATAACAATACAATGCAAAACATGAGGGGATTGAGGGCCCTGCTCTTTCCAGCTTACAATCTAGGAGGGAGGGGGTGGTGGCACAGGAGGAGATAGCTGTGGGGGATGGAGTGGTAGGAAGAGTGGAGGAGGTCGGCAGGTTAGCAGGGGTGGGGTAGGCTTCCCTGAAGAGGTGGGTTTTCAGGGTGTGCCTAAAGGAGAGGAGAGTAGGTTATAGTCTGATGGATTGGGGCAGGGAGTTCCAGAGGATGGGCGACACCCTGGAGAAGTCCTAGAGGCGGGCATGGGAGGAGGAGACCAGGGAACTAGAGAGAAGGAGGTCTTGTGAGGAGCGGAGTGTGCGTGCTGGACAGTACTTGGATATTAGGTCAGTGACGTAGTTCGGGGCAGTATGGTGGACAGCTTTGTACATCAGTGTTAGGATTTTGAATTTGATCCGTTGCGCAATCGGAAGCCAGTGGAGGGATTGGCAGAGGGGGGTGGCGGAAACGGAGCGGTTGGAAAGGTGAATGAGTCTGTCAGCCGTATTCAGGATGGACTGAAGCGGGGATAGCCAGCGGCGAGGCAGGCCAGTGAGGAGGGAGTTGCAGTAATCAAGTCGTGATATGATGAGGGAGTGGATGAGCTGTTTAGTGGTTTCTGGGGTTAGGAATGGGTGGATTTTGGCGATGTTGCGGAGGTGGAGTCTGCACGAGTTTGTTAAAGATTGGACTTGGAGCTGGAAGGATAGGTTGGAGTCCAGAATGACACCAAGTACTCTGGCCTGCGGGGCGGGTTTGATGGTGGCGATGTTGGACGTGATGGAGAAGTCAATGGGGGGTGGTGTCCGGGCTGGGGGGGGGGGGGGGAAGACAAACTCGGTTTTGGAGAGGTTCAGTTTAAGGAAGTGGAGCGACATCCAGTCTGATATGTCGCTCAGTAGGTGTGTGATTCGGGCAGAGACCGAAGGGGTGAGGTGGGGGGTTGAGAGATAGATTTGTGTGTCGTCAGCATAGAGGTGGTAGTTGAAGCCGTGAGAGTGTATGAGTTGGCCAAGGGTGGAGGTGTAGATGGAGAAGAGAAGGGGCCTGAGGACAGAGCCTTGAGGGACCCCAACAGAGAGGGGGAGTGAGGGGGAGGTGGTAGCATTATAGGTAACGCTGAAAGATAAAGATAAATAGAACATTAATAAAAAACGTCACAACGCCATTTTGGATTTACGGCGAGTACAGACAGAGGGCTTGGGCATACACTAAAGCGTATCTAGATTATTCTAATGTGAGTGTGCATTCTTTGAGATTAATAAAAACACTTTATAAAACCATACAGTCAACCTGACAAGCCCCCCCCCCCAAAAAAAAACGAAACTTACTATGCTTCAGTTATGAATAGACACAGTGAGTGTATAGTACCGATCACTCATTGTGTTCATTCAGGAAAGAAATACTGACATATTTACTGGTCCACTACCCCACTCTCCATTCTCAAGGATCCTATTGTGTGCTTGCAGTCGCTTCTGGAAAGGAGAGAAACTGGCAGGGGTGGGCACACATGGGGACCTGGGCAGCAGAGGGAAAACATATGGTGCACAGCAGGGGCAGACTGACCATTTGGAAACTCGGGCACTGCCCCAGGGCCCGGGGTCAGTAGGGGGCCCCATGAGATGCCCCTGGTACATTTTTCATTGGCTTTTTTGAGTTTGGGTAAGGACACAGGGGCCCCATGATCCCCTATTGCCCGGGGGGCCCATGAGTTGTCAGTCCACCCCTGGTGCACAGGGAGGGTGATGGGTGTGGCAGAAGGGCATGTCACGATATAAGGTCAGGTTCAGAGATCAGTTGCTACAGCAGTTGTAAGGCTTACCTGAAACCAACAGGATTGGTACACCAGCGGCCCACCCTGGGAATGACGCAGGCTCACCTGAGGTGCGGGGGTCTAAGCCTCCACCGGTCTTCCCCAGAGCTCCTAATGGTGGAGATGGATTTGGCAGCGTGTGAATGCCAGGTCGCAGATCTCAGGATCACCCCACCAAGGAATGAGTAGGCTGGAAACCAAAAGCGGATCAACCAGTTCAGGGATCAAACAGAAGCGGAGTCAGTCACAAGCCAAGGGTCGGTCACCAATGGTAGTAGATAGGATGAGGCAGAATCGTAGTCAGTAGCAAGCCAAAGGTCGGTAACGTAGATGAAGACAGCAGCAGGAACAGTAAGCGGGATATTGGCTGGTAAGGCACAATAATCTGGCAACCAGGAAGTACAGAGACATGGCTTTTATAGGAAATTCATGGGAGGAGCAAGGAGTTCAAGGTTCAAGACAAAACAGGGAAAGGCAGGATCATCCAACGAATTGTCAAGGGAGCTGTCCAGCATTCCAGGTGGCTCAGTGAGAAGAAACACTGTCTCTCACTGCAGAAGGCCCAGGTTCAATTCCAGGCTCTGACAGTACTCCCCTCCTCACAGGACGACCCCTGGACGTCTTAGGACCAGGCTTGTGGGGAAACCTCTGGTGGAATTCTCTTGTTAGTCTAGGAGCATGAACATTTTCCTCAGGCTCCCAAGAAATTTCCTCTAGCCCATATCCTTCCCATTGGACCAGATATTGCAACTTTCCTCTAAACATCCTAGAATCAAAAATCTTCTCCACCACATATTCTTCTTCGCCCTGTACCTCAACAGGTGGAGGAGGTGGAAGAATTCTTCCAGAGAAAGGATTTTCATGAAATGGTTTGAAAAGCGATACATGAAAAACTGGGTGAATCTTCATACTGTCAGGAAGTTTTAAGCAAAAGGTAACTGGGTTGATCTGAGCAGAAATCTGAAAAGGACCAACAAACTTTTGACCCAACTTAGCAGATGGCACATGCACCTTCAGATTCTTCGTTGATAACCAAACTTTGTCACCCACATGAAATGTAGGAAGTGCTCTCTCCGGTGTCTGTCAGCAGCCTTTTTGTAATATTCCTGAGCTTCCCTCAAAGTCTCAATCAATTTCTCCTGAATCTCCTGCAATGTAGTTAGTCTGTTGGTAACAGCAGGAATTGGAGTTGTGATAGGGAGATCAGGAATAAAAACTGGATGGTAACCAGTGTTTAAGTAAAAGGGACTTTGAGAGGTGGAACTATGTTTAGAATTGTATGCAAACTCTGCAGTGGGAAGACAGTCCACCCAGTCATCCTGAAGATAAGTGACAAAGCATCGAAGATACTGTTCCATTGTTTGATTAGTTCTCTCAGTCTGACCATTAGACTGGGGATGAAAAGCAGAGGACAGATTGATTGTAACACCCAAGGCTGAGCAAAAGCTTTTCCAAAATTTCGAAGTAAACTGCACACCTCTGTCAGACACCACATCATCAGGGATTCCATGCAGTTTAAATACTTCTCGAACCATTAGTTCTGCAGTCTGTTCAGCAGTGGGCACCCCCTTCACTGGAACAAAATGGGCCATCTTTGTGAGACGGTCAACCACCACCAAAATGGTGGTCATTTCTTTTGAGGGAGGTAAATCTACCACAAAATCCATAGAAATAGACCCCCATGGTCTCGATGGAACAGGGAGTGGCTGAAGCAACCCCAAAGGAGAGGCTCCGGGAGATTTATTGCGTGCACAGGTCAAGCATGAGGCCACATAGCGTTTGACATCCTTCTTGTACCCCGGCCACCAAAAGGAACGTGACAACAGTTCTTCGGTCTTAGTAACTCCAAAATGCCCAGCAAGTTTGGAATCATGAACCAACTTGAGAGCTTCCACCCGAACAGATTCAGGTACATAAAGATGATGTCCTTGAACCCAAAAGCCATTCTTATAAGTCAGGTTCATGTCCCTAGGAGGATCATTCTCATACCCCTCTTTGAGAAGACTCAAGAATGTCTTTGCACTTGTGGCCCCTAGGAAGTTCTTTTGTGTTAGGATGGAATATTCGGAGTTGCCCTCCAGGAGAGGCTCGGACAGCATCCTTGATAAGGCATCGGCCTTACCATTCCTCGATCCCGGTCGATATGATATAACAAAATTAAATCTGGAAAAGAATAGAGACCAGCGAGCTTGTCTAGAAGACAATCTCTTGGCCGAACGAATAAATTCCAGATTTTTATGGTCTGTGAGAACAGTTACAGGATGATTAGCTCCTTCTAGCAGATGCCTCCATTCAGAAAAGGCTTTCTTAATTGCCAGTAGCTCTTTATTCCCAATGTCGTAATTTCTTTCGGCTGAGGACATCAAACGGGAGAAGAAGGCACAAGGATGAAGCTGCATCTTTTCACCACTTCGCTGAGACAGGATCGCTCCCACGGCAGAATTGGAGGCATCCACTTCCACTGTAAAGGGTAGTTCAGGATCCGGATGTACCAAAATTGGTGCAGAAGTGAAAAGAGTTTTTAGTTTTTCAAATGCAGCTTGTGCCTCAGAGGTCCACACAAAGGGTACCCCTTTCTTTGTAAGCTGTGTGATTGGAGCTATCACTTTAGAAAAGTTTCTTATAAATTTTCTGTAAAAGTTGGCAAACCCAACGAAACGTTGAATTTCCTTAACATTTCCAGGTGCTGACCAATCTACCACTGCTTTGATTTTCTCAGGATCCATGCTCACGCCCTATGGAGAAATGATATAGCCTAAGAACTGGATCTGGGTTTGTTCAAACTCACATTTTTCCAATTTAATGTAGAGTCTATTCTACCTTAACCTTTCAAAGACTGTGCAAACATGTTTGCGGTGCTCCTCCCAATTATTGGAAAAGATAAGGATATCATCTAGATAGGGAATCACAAATTGGTCCAGCAGATCACGAAAAACATTGTTGATAAAATGCTGAAACGTTGAAGGGGCATTGCAAAGTCCAAACGGCATCACCAAGGATTCAAAATGCCCATACCTGGTTCTGAAGGCAGTCTTCCATTCGTCTCCTTGACGAATGCGGACAAGGTTATATGCCCCTCGTAGGTCAAGCTTGGTAAAGATCTTGGCAGAACGAAGTCTTTCCAACATTTCAGAGACCAAGGGTAATGGATAGTGGTTTTTAATAGTGATCTTATTCATGTCTCTGTACTCAATGCATGGACGCAAGGTGGAGTCCTTCTTTTTAACGAAGAACAGGGCTGCCCCCGCAGGAGAAGTTGAGTGTCTAATAAAGCTCTTCTCCAAGTTCTCATTGATCCACACCCTGAGTACTTTTAATTCGGGTTCTGACAGATTGAAAAGGCGACCGAAAGGTATTTCTGCCCCTGGGAGCAGCTCAATGGGGCAATCATATGGGCGATGAGGGGGTAATTGATCTGCATTCTTCTTGTCACAGACATCCCGGAACTCATGGTAATGTGTGGGCAAGTTGTCATATGACTGGGTAGCCACTATGTCACCTTGCGCTTCCTTGGTTGGTGATGAACTTGGTAGGCAAGGTTCTTTGCAATGTTTTTCACAGTGGGGGGACGTAAAATCTATAGTCCAAGCTCCCCAATTGATGGAAGGATTGTGAGTGGAGAACCAAGGAATGCCTAGGATGATGGGAAACTTGGGTGACGTAATCAGCTGAAAGCTGATAGTCTCACTATGGTCAGCCTCAAACAGCAGTACCAGGGGAACCGTTTTATGGGTAACAGGTCCTGAAGATAAAGGTGACCCATCTACTGTCTCCATATCAATAGGGGTAAATGTGTTTCTGGCTTGAATACCATGGTTGTGAGAAAACTGCATATCCATAAAGTTCCCCCCAGCCCCGGAATCCAGCAGAGCAGGAGATTTCACGGCCCTCAGATACCAATTTAATGGGGATAACAAAATGAGAAAGCAGGGAGTTCACCTTATTCTCTTCAGGAATCAGCGGGGAGATCGACTGGCTTATGGAGTTTATGTGTTCAGGCTCAATCACATCAGTCACAGCAATAGTTCTTTTAACCTTGTTAGGACAATTAATTGCATAATGACCAGAATCCCCACAATATAGACATAAATTCTCTGAACGTCTTCTCTCTTTCTCCTGAATGGAGATGGATCTCTTGATTGCATCAACCTGCATAGGCTCAGGAGTGTTAGAACCCAGAGAGACTCTTGAATCCTGCTGAACAAATGGACTAGCAGAGAGATGCATGCCCCTATTACTTCCAAGTATTCCCAGCTTCTCCTTTCTGTAAGTCTTTGATCGATTCGGATACACAATTGGATGAATTCCTCAAGATCATTAGGAGTATCACCTCTGGCAAGCTCATCCTTTACCTGTTCAGAAAGCCCTTGGCGGAACTGGCTCTTTTGTGCTGCAGGGTTCCAAGTGGTATCTGCAACCCAACTTCTGAACTTGGCTGTGTATTCAGTGACCGAGCGTCTACCCTGCCTTAGACTATGTAATTTTGCTTCGGCAGAAGCACAACGGTTGGGATCATCAAAAACCTGATTCATCGCGGTCAAAAAGGTATCAAAATTATTTAGAATGCCATGGTTTTGCTCTATATAAGGGGAGGCCCAAGCTAAAGCTTCCCCAGTAAGAAGCCCAATAATAAACATTACCTTCTTTTTCTCTGAGGGAAACGCAGCAGGGTACATTTGAAAATATATGCGACATTGATTAAGGAAACCCCTGTATTGGCGGCGGTCTCCATTAAACTTAGATGGTTGGGGCTGGGGCATATGTGAGCTAGGATCATCACAGTTCAGCAGTTGCCTCTGCAGAGCCTGAATCTCTCCCTGTTGCCTATCCACAATGCTTTCCAGTTTGGCAACTTTTTCCTGATGGGTAACCCCAAATTCCTGCAGCTCAGCAATTTGCTGTCTAAGAGGATTCACAACACTTGCTATAGCGGCCTCCATGTTTGGGCCAGATTATTCTGTCACGATATAAGGTCAGGTTCAGAGACCAGTTGCTATAGCAGTAAAAGGCTTACCTGAGACCAGCAGGATTGGTACACCAGCGGATCCCCCTGGGAATGACGCAGGCTCACCTGAGGTGCGGGGTCTAAGTATTAACCGGTATTCACCAGAGCTCCTAATGGTGGAGATGGATTGGGCTGCGTGTTAATACCAGGTCGCAGATCTCAGGATCACCCCACCAGGGAATGAGCAGACTGGGAACCAATAGCGGATCAACAGGTTAGGGATCAGACGAAAGCAGAGTCAGTCACAAGCCAAGGGTCGGTCACAAATGGTAGCAGATCAATCGTAGTACGTTAGGATGAGACGAAATCGTGGTCAGGAACAAGCCAAAGGTCAGTAGCGGAGGTGTAGACATCAGCAGGAACAGTAGCGGGATATTGGCTGGAAAGGCACAATAACCTGGCAAGGAGGAAGTGCATGGACATGGCTTTTATAAGGAAGTTCATGGGAGGAGCAAGGAGTTCAAGGTTCAAGAGTAATCAAGGCACAAGGCAGGATTATCCAAGAATTGTCAAGGGAGCTGTCCAGCATTCCAGATAGCTCAGTGACAAGAGACATTGCCTCTCACCGCAGAAGGACCAGGTTATCCCAGACTCTGACACACAGCCAACCTGACAAGCCCCCCCCCCCCAAAAAAAAAAACAGTTGACAGTGCTTCCATTATGAATGAACACAGTGAGTGATCAATACCAATCACTCATTGTGTTCATTCATGAAAGGAGATGCTGGTAAATGTGACATATTTATCCGACCCTTCCCCCAATGTAGGATCCTATTGCATGCTCGCAGATGATAGTGGGAAGGAAAGGAGGGAAGCTAGCAGCACTGTAGGGGTGGGGGCACACAGGGGGACCTGGGCAGCAAGGAGGAAAATGTATGGTGCACAGGGAAAGGTGTTGGGTGCAACGGAGAGGGAGCAAATACAGTAACCGATCTGCGTAGTGATCACATGATCCCCGAGTCCTGAGTACCAGGATCTGCACTGCGCTGTGTCTGGTGTTACTACAGGCAAAATGACGTATGGGTACATCGCTTTGCCTGTACATGCCGTCCACCTGCAGTAAAAGTGCTGTGGGCGATCGGCAAGTAGTTATGTTGCAATTTCCAGGAGTGAGCGCGTATATGTGTGTACCCTGCTGACACCCCTGTCGGTCCAGGGAGAGAACAGAGAACACCTTACTGTGAGGAAAAGCACTACATTTTACATGCACATGTTAGATTAGCACATTTAACCCTTTGATTGCCCCGTCACCCTGTCAGTGCCATTACTACAGTGTCAGTATATAGAATTTTTCACTGATCACTGTATTCCTGCCACTAGCGACATCAGATAGCATTGGAGTCAGTTATCGCCCCTCCCAGCCAGGATCAGCTAGCGTTAGATTGCCCCCACACTATCACACTCATGCTATATATTGATCAAGAACAGAACTAAAAAGTCCTCCCTAACCCTCCCTCTCTATCCTTCTCTTTTTTCAAGACTCACTGCATCCGGCTGTTTTCTCCCATTTCTCTGAGGATTGCAGTGATCTATCAACCTCCTGGACCCGTGTCCCGCTTTCTTGATGATTTCTCCGTCTGGCTACCCTACTTTCTCTCCTCTGAACTACCCACTATCATTCTTGGAGATTTTAACATCCCTATTAATGTCAACAACCCGGCTACATCCCAACTCATCAACCTAACCTCATCTTTTGCATTAGCACAATGTATACAGTCCTCCACTCACTCTGATGGGAATACATTAGACCTTGTTTTCTCCCATCTTTGCACTCCCTACAACCTCACAAACACCCCCTTTCCTCTCTCTGATCACAATCTCATCACCTTCACAGTGTCCTCGTCTTCAAACACCTATCCCTCCAAGCAGCAAACAATTACCCGCAGAAACCTTCACAGCTTGAACCCGGCTCCTTCCACTCTGCAACTGACCAACTCTATGACAGAATCTGTCCCCTGTCCTGCCCTGACCTGGCCACTGCTGTCTACAACAGTTTGTTTTCATCCACACTAGACTCACTTGCTCCTCTAACAACGCAAAGCATCAGGCCCCGACCATTACAGCCTTGGCAGACTGATGACACCAGAAATCTTATACGACATAGTCGTGCGCTGGAGCGATTGTGGCGTAAAACCAAATCTCACCAAGCATTCACCCTATATAAATCTGCTTTCTTAACATACAATTCCTCCCTCCATGCTGCCAAATAAGCCTACTTTGTCACTCTCATCAATAGCTTGTCATCCAGTCCTTGTTGTCTCTTCTCTACTTTTAACTCTCTACTTTCTCCACTTTCACCTCCACCCAGTACCTCACTCACTGCTCATGAGATTGCAAATCATTTCAAAAGCAAGATTGATGCAATTCGTAGGGGCATCGCCACTGCACAGACATCCATCCCACTAAACCTCCCTCAACACTTTCCTCTTTTGACCTCGCCACTACCGAAGAGGTCACTAAGGTTTTCTCAGAAGTCTGTCTCACTACATGCCCCCTGGATCCTGTCCCCTCACAACTACTACGTTCACCCTCTTCTTCCATCCTATGCTCCCTCACTCACATCTTCAATCTCTCCCTCTCAAATGGTACCTTCCCCTCCCCTCTAAAGCATGCACACATCACTCCCATAGTTATAAAGCCCTCCCTGGACCCCACCAACCTGAACAACTTAAGACCCATCTCCCTGCTGCCATTTAACTCTAAACTCTTAGAACGCTTAGTCTACAATCGCCTGAGCTCCTACCTCACTGACAACAACCTTCTTGACCCTTTACAGTCTGGCTTTTGCTCACTACACTCCTCTGAAACTGCCCTACTAAAACTCACTAATGATCTACTAACAGATAAAACCAATGGCCACTACTCCGTACTCTTACTACTTGACCTCTCTGCAGCTTTTAATACGGATGACCATCCCTTCCTCCTCAAAAAAACTCCACTCTCTTGGCCTCCGAGAGTCTGCTCTGCGCATGCACTCCCGAGCTGGGCTGTGTATGTTCATGGACACACACAGTGCTGATAAGCAGGGCTGCTGTTAGAAACCACGGGGCACCACACAGCCAACCTGACAAGCCCCCCCCCCAAAAAAAAAACAGTTGACAATGCTTCCATTATGAATGAACACAGTGAGTGATCAATACCAATCACTCATTGTGTTCATTCATGAAAGGAGATGCTGGTAAATGTGACATATTTATCCGACCTTTCCTCCAATGTAGGATTCTATTGCGTGCTCGCAGATGATAGTGGGAAGGAAAGGAGGGAAGCTAGCAGCACTGTGGAGGTGGGGGCACACAGGGGGACCTGGGCAGCAAGGAGGAAAATGTATGGTGCACAGGGAAGGTGGTGGGTGCATCGGAGAGGGGGCAATTACAGGAACCAATCTGCGTAGCGATCACATGATCCCCGGGTCCTGAGTACCAGGATCTGCACTGCGCTGTGTCTGGTGGATACAGAGGCCGCAGCAGGTGTGCAGCACCCCCCTATGTTACTACAGGCAAAATGACGTATGGGTACATCGCTTTGCCTGTACATGCCGTCCACCTGCAGTAAAAGTGCTGTGGGCAATCGGCAAGTAGTTATGTTGCAATTTCCAGGAGTGAGCGCGTATATGTGTGTACCCTGCTGACACCCCTGTCGGTCCATGGAGAGAACAGAGAACACCTTACTGTGAGGAAAAGCACTACATTTTACACGCACATGTTAGATTAGCACATTTAACCCTTTGATTGCCCCGTCACCCTGTCAGTGCCATTACTACAGTGTCAGTATATAGAATTTTTCACTGATCACTGTATTCCTGCCACTAGCGACATCAGATAGCATTGGAGTCAGTTAGTGCCCCTCCCAGCCAGGATCAGCTAGTGTTAGATTGCCCCCACACTATCACACTCACACTATATATTGATCAAGAACAGAACTAAAAAGTCCTCCCTAACCCTCCCTCTCTATCCTTCTCTTTTTTCGAGATTCACTGCATCCGGCTGTTTTCTCCCATTTCTCTGAGGATTGCAGTGATCTATCAACCTCCTGGAACCGTGTCCCGCTTTCTTGATGATTTCTCCATCTGGCTACCCTACTTTCTCTCCTCTGAACTACCCACTATCATTCTTGGAGATTTTAACATCCCTATTAATGTCAACAACCCGGCTGTCAGGGATCTCCTCGATCCCCGCCGCGATGGTCCCGGCGCAGGCGCAGTGCGCCGCCCTGTGCAGGGACACGGGCACTAGGTCCGGGCCGGCCGCGGCGTTCGAGTTCGCGCATGCGCAGTAGAAGCCGCGGCCCGCTGGGCACCAATGGCAGCGCAGGGCGGGATATTTAAATGGCCCTGAGCTGTCATTCAGTGCCTTCTGGTTTTTCCTGCATCCTGTGAATCTGCGAACCTGTGCCCTGTAAGTTATTGACCCGGATTGTACCTCACCTTGCTAATTTCTCCTGTCCTGACCCTTTCTTTGCCTGACCTCTTTCCTGGATGCCCCCTATTGGATTTGACCTGCTGTTGCTGACCTGGCGTGTGACCCGACCATTCTCTGCCCGCTGCCTTGTACCTTACCATCCTCTCTGTTACCGACCCGGCCCGCCTGACCTTGCTCATCCGTCCATCCCTCACAGTGGGGTCTTCTGACCTCCTCATATCAGACTCTTTCCCGTGGGAGCCCTTGGCGCATACCACTACCACTGACGGACGTACACAGTAGCCACGACCTGGTCTCGGGGGGCTCCAAGTCCATCCCCACCATCAGGGGCCCTGGTTGACAAGCACCCTGGGACTTAGATTCCGTGCGCTGGGGGCGCCTATTCAGTGGAGTGCTAGTGGTACCGCCAGGCGGTCAATTACACCGGCTACATCCCAACTCTTCAACCTAACCTCATCTTCTGCATTAGCACAATGTATACAGTCCTCCACTCACTCTGATGGGAATACATTAAACCTTGTTTTCTCCCATCTTTGCACTCCCTACAACCTCGCAAACACCCCCTTTCCTCTCTCTGATCACAATCTCATCACCTTCACAGTGTCCTCGTCTTCAAACACCTATCCCTCCAAGCAGCAAACAATTACCCGCAGAAACCTTCACAACTTGAACCCGGCTCCTTTCCACTCTGCAACTGACCAACTCTATGACAGAATCTCTCCCCTGTCCTGCCTTCACCTGGCCACTGCTGTCTACAACAGTTTGTTTTCATCCACACTAGACTCACTTGCTCCTCTAACAACGCAAAGCATCAGGCCCCGACCATTACAACCTTGGCAGACTGACCACACCAGAAATCTTATACGACATAGTCGTGCGCTGGAAAGATTGTGGTGTAAAACCAAATCTCACCAAGCATTCACCCTATATAAATCTGCTTTAACATACAATTCCTCCCTCCATGCTGCCAAATAAGCCTACTTTGTCACTCTCATCAATAGCTTGTCATCCAGTCCTTGTCGTCTCTTCTCTACTTTTAACTCTCTACTTTCTCCACCTTCACCTCCACCCAGTACCTCACTCACTGCTCATGAGATTGCAAATCATTTCAAAAGCAAGATTGATGCAATTCGTAGGGGCATCACCACTGCACAGACATCCATCCCACTTAGCATACCTTATACTAAACCTCCCTCAACACTTTCCTTTTTTGACCTCGCCACTACCGAAGAGGTCACTAAGGTTTTCTCAGAAGTCTGTCTCACTACCTGCCCCTGGATCCTGTCCCCTCACAACTACTACGTTCACCCTCTTCTTCCATCCTATGCTCCCTCACTCACATCTTCAATCTCTCCCCCTCAAATGCTGCCTTCCCCTCCCCTCTAAAGCATGCACACATCACTCCCATAGTTATAAAGCCCTCCCTGGACCCCACCAACCTGAACAACTTAAGACCCATCTCCCTGCTGCCATTTACCTCTAAACTCCTAGAACGCTTAGTCTACAATCGCCTGAGCTCCCACCTCACCGACAACAACCTTCTTGACCCTTTACAGTCTGGCTTTCGCTCTCTACACTCCTCTGAAACTGCCCTACTAAAACTCACTAATGATCTACTAACAGATAAAACCAATGGCCACTACTCCGTACTCTTACTACTTGACCTCTCTGCAGCTTTTAATACGGTTGACCATCCTCTCCCCCTCAAAAAACTCCACTCTCTTGGCCTCCGAGAGTCTGCTCTGCGCATGCACTCCCGAGCTGGGCTGTGTATGTTCATGGACACACACAGTGCTGATAAGCAGGGCTGTTGTTAGAAACCACGGGGCACCACACAGCCAACCTGACAAGCCCCCCCAAAAACAAAACAGTTGACAATGCTTCCATTATGAATGAACACAGTGAGTGATCAATACCAATCACTCATTGTGTTCATTCATGAAAGGAGATGCTGGAAAATGTGACATATTTATCCGACCCTTCCCTCAATGTAGGATCCTATTGCGTGCTCGCAGATGATAGTGGGAAGGAAAGGAGGGAAGCTAGCAGCATTGTGGAGGTGGGGGCACACAGGGGGACCTGGGCAGCAAGGAGGAAAATGTATGGTGCACAGGGAAGGTGGTGGGTGCATCGGAGAGGGGGGCAATTACAGGAACCAATCTGCGTAGCGATCACATGATCCCCGGGTCCTGAGTACCAGGATCTGCACTGTGCTGTGTCTGGTGGATACAGAGGCCGCAGCAGGTGTGCAGCACCCCCCAATGTTACTACAGGCAAAATGACGTATGGGTACATCGCTTTGCCTGTACATGCCGTCCACCTGCAGTAAAAGTGCTGTGGGCGATCGGCAAGTAGTTATGTTGCAATTTCCAGGAGTGAGCGCGTATATGTGTGTACCCTGCTGACACCCCCTGTCAGTCCATGGAGAGAAGAGAGAACACCAAACTGTGAGGAAAAGCACTACATTTTACACGCACATGGTAGATTAGCACATTTAACCCTTTGATTGCCCCGTCACCCTGTCAGTGCCATTACTACAGTGTCAGTATATAGAATCTTTCACTGATCACTGTATTCCTGCCACTAGCGACATCAGATAGCATTGGAGTCAGTTATCGCCCCTCCCAGCCAGGATCAGCTAGCGTTAGATTGCCCCCACACTATCACACTCATGCTATATATTGATCAGGAACAGAACTAAAAAGTCCTCCCTAACCCTCCCTCTCTATCCCTCTCTTTTTTCGAGACTCACTGCATCCGGCTGTTTTCTCCCATTTCTCTGAGGATTGCAGTGATCTATCAACCTCCTGGACCCGTGTCCCGTTTTCTTGATGATTTCTCCATCTGGCTACCCTACTTTCTCTCCTCTGAACTACCCACTATCATTCTTGGAGATTTTAACATCCCTATTAATGTCAACAACCCGGCTACATCCCAACTCATCAACATAACCACATCTTCTGCATTAGCACAATGTATACAGTCCTCCACTCACTCTGATGGGAATACATTAAACCTTGTTTTCTCCCATCTTTGCACTCCCTACAACCTCACAAACACCCCCTTTCCTCTCTCTGATCACAATCTCATCACCTTCACAGTGTCCTCGTCCTCAAACACCTATCCCTCCAAGCAGCAAACAATTACCCGCAGAAACCTTCACAACTTGAACCCGACTCCTTTCCACTCTGCAACTGACCAACTCTATGACAGAATCTCTCCCCTGTCCTGCCCTGACCTGGCCACTGCTGTCTACAACAGTTTGTTTTCATCCACACTAGACTCACTTGCTCCTCTAACAACGCAAAGCATCAGGCCCCAACCAGTACAGCCTTGGCAGACTGACCACACCAGAAATCTTAAATGACATAGTCGTGCGCTGGAGCGATTGTGGCGCAAAACCAAATCTCACCAAGCATTCACCCGATATAAATCTGCTTTAACATACAATTCCTCCCTCCATGCTGCCAAATAAGCCTACTTTGTCACTCTCATCAATAGCTTGTCATCCAGTCCTTGTCGTCTCTTCTCTACTTTTAACTCTCTACTTTCTCCACCTTCACCTCCACCCAGTACCTCACTCACTGCTCATGAGATTGCAAATCATTTCAAAAGCAAGATTGATGCAATTCGTAGGGGCATCTCCACTGCACAGACATCCATCCCACTTAGCATACCTTATACTAAACCTCCCTCAACACTTTCCTCTTTTGACCTCGCCACTACCGAAAAGGTCACTAAGCTTTTCTCAGAAGCCCGTCTCACTACCTGCCCCCTGGATCCTGTCCCCTCACAACTACTATGGTCACAATCTTCTTCCATCCTATGCTCCCTCACTCACATCTGCAATCTCTCCCTCTCAAATGGTGCCTTCCCTTCCCTTCTAAAGCATGCACACGTCACTCCCATAGTTATAAAGCCCTCCCTGGACCCCACCAACCTGAACAATTTAAGACCCATTTACCTCTAAACTCCTAGAATGCTTAGTCTACAATAGCCTGAGCTCCCACCTCACTGACAACAACCTTCTTGACCCTTTACAGTCTGGCTTTCGCTCACTACACTCCACTGAAACTGTCCTACTAAAACTCACTAATGATCTACTAACAGATAAAACCAATGGCCACTACTCCGTATTCTTACTACTTGACCTCTCTGCAGCTTTTGATACGGTTGACCATCCCCTCCTCCTCAAAAAACTCCACTCTCTTTGCCTAGGAGACTCTGCTCTCTCCTGGTTCTCCTCCTACCTATCGCAGCGCTCCTTCAGCGTTACTTATAACTCCTTATGGCTCCTCCTTTTCACTCCCTCTTTCTGTAGGGGTCCCTCAAGATTCTGTCCTTGGGCCCCTACTCTTCTCCATCTACACCTCCTCCTTTAGTCACTTTATAAACTCCCATGGCTTTAAGTATCATCTCTATGCTGATAACACACAAATCTATCTTTCTACCCCTCACCTCACTCCTTCAGTCTCCTCTCACATTACTAACCTACTAAGCGACATATCGACATGGATGTCACTCCACTTCCTCAAACTCAATCTTTCCAAAACTGAGCTCTTAGTATTCCCTCCAGCTCGTGCCCCCTCCCCTGATTTCTCCATCAAGATCAATAACACAATCATCAGTTCCTCCCCTCATGCCAGGGTGCTAGGTGCAACCCATCTGTCCTTTCAGCTCCAAATCCAATCACTGTCCAAATCTTGTAGACTTCACCACCGCAACATCTCCAAGATACTCCCATTCTCAACTTATTCACTCCCCTGTTATATCTCGCCTTGACTATTGTAACTCCCTCCTCAATGGCCGACCTCATCGCAGGCTATCCCCTCTTCAGTCTATCATGAGTGCTGCTGCCAGACTCATCCACCTTACTAACCGTTCTGTATCTGCCACCCCTCTCTGCCAATCCCTCCACTGGCTTCCCATTGACCAACGGATAAAATTCAAAACATTAACAATAACATATAAAGCCATTTATAACTCTGCCCCAAATTACATCAGCGATCTTGTCTCCAAATATCACCCAAACCGTACTTGCCGCTCCTCACAAGACCTCATACTCTCTAGCTCCCTTGTCTCCTCCTCCCATGATCGTCTCCAGGACTTCTCCAGAGCTTCCACCATCCTCTGGAACTCTCTACCCCAATTTATCAGACTATTGCCTACTCTGCTCACTTTTAGGTGATCTCCGAAAACCTCTCTCTTCAGGGAAGCCTATCCTGCCCTCAGCTAATAATGGAATCTTCTACTCTTCCTACCAGTCCATTCCCCACAGTTATTACCTTTTCTACCACTAGCCCCTCCCTGCTAGATTGTAAGATCCAAGGAGCAGGGCCCTTCTATCCCTCTTGTATTGAACTGTATTAATGCTGTATTGTCTCCCTTTATATTGTAAAGCGCTGAGCAAACGGTTGGTGCTATATAAATCCTGTATAATAATAATAACTATACTAGTGCACCCTTAGTATTAGTGTCCCCAAAAGTGTAGTGTTAGCAGAATCAGCCCCGTTCACTGCCAGCACTAGTGTTTAGCCCCTCCGCCCCCACCCCCCCTTCCAAACAAGAAGTGCAGTGTCAGTTTAATTTCTGATCACTGTCACGTGTGATATATTGCACACAAAACTGCAGCATTAGCAGAATCAGGCCTGACCTCTGCTAGCACTAGCAGGTGAATTTTATTGGTAGTGGTTCCAGCAGTCCCTGACAGCCAGCAGCTCTTTTCCCATGAGTCACACTAGGTAATAAAATTAGTGGCCAAAATGTCCAAAGAAATACTAGTGAAGAGGCCTACAGGATTCTGAGCATGTCAGGTGAGAGCGAAAGGAAAGCCTCTCCAACAGAATTCGCTTCAGAATACGAACCTGTAGAGAGCAGCAGCAACCCGTCAGGTAGCTCAGACAACGGAGAAGAGGTCCTTGCTAAGATCACGTGTACCCAACCCCATGTAGCTGAAGTGCTAGGATCGCATGCCTTGTCTCATATGCAGCAGAGTGCCAGCGTGTTCAATACTTTTTCCCGGCATTCTTTCATTTTCTTCCATATAACTTAAAGTCTGAACCTATTTGTTTTGGTTTCTTTGTACGTATGGATTGCATGGGTTGTTACCAACATGTGGTGAAAATGTCATGTCACTAGCACCTTTAGAAATATATTTACCTAGAAAAATGGTGACGTGTTTAAAGCCTCATGAACACAGGGTGTTTTTTCAGCCACTGTCAGGGGAGTCAGATGGGGTTTTTTTACAGCTTCTACATGGTCCTCCATGTTATCCTATGTGTCCATGCACACATAGAGGCTTAGAAGCTTTTAGTAACAGTAGCGTTTACCAGCAGGAAAAAAAACCCCCAGGGCCAGTGCGTCCAGGAGGAGCAGCGTTTTGGCAGAAAAAACACTGACAGCTCCTAAATTCCCCTAAACTATGCTAAACGCGGGTGCACAGTGTTTAGCAGAGTTTTTTTTGTTCACTGGTTGTTAAAGAGTGGGTCAGGAAGCGGTGTGGAGTTCCCCCCAATCCTTACCAGGCCTTGTGACGTCTTTTGGGTCTCCCAGTGACATCACCAGATGGCCCCACTCCTTGGTTATTCAAGAGCTGGCAGTCAGCGGGAGCCTTCATCGGGACCGGAGGTCCTTTTTTTTGGTCTTTTTTCAGGGCGGTGTGATTGACAATGCATCTACCGAGGGACATTTGTTTTTGATTTTTGATTTTTTTTAACTTGTCAAAGACTTGTGTTGTGTTTTTATTTACTTTTTAAATTTTTTGGGTGAATGGGTAGGGGTACTGTGTATGTTCAAATAGAGGGGGTGTGATCTGGGGGCCCCCTTGTTAAAGGGGGCTTTCAGATGCCGATAAGCCCCCCCACCCACAGACACCCCCACAACCACCGGCCAGAGTTGTGGGGTAGAGGCCCTTGTACTTATTAACATGGGGACGAAACTTCCGGTTCCGGTGCCGCATGTGAGGGGCACGGGACTCGCAGCTCCAGGCCCTCCGGCATACAACACCGGCTCCCTGCTTCTGGGACTCACACACTGGGCCCCCCCACGCATAGCCCCTGCATCCCGGTGCCACGCTGTATGGAGCGATACCTTCTGCCGGCTCCACCCGGCTCTGTACATGCTCCACGGCCCGACATGTGCAGCTCTCCCTCCTCTGCAGTCAAGATGGCTGACGGAATGGAGACAGCCACAGCAGCAGCACAACACCACACAGCCACAGTGCCTCAGGAACCACAGGTTCCAGCAGATCAATATGACAAAATCGCTCAGGCTGTGGCTGCACTTCTTTCACCTATTATCACGCTGGCTGTGGACCGCGCGGTATCGCTAGGCATTGATCAAATCAGAAAAGTGCTGAGTGAACAGGCGAAACGCTTATCTGAAACGGAGCAACGGCTCTCGGATCTGGAGGATGACGTCCATTCCATTACTGCAGCTACTCAACAAGTTGCACGTATGCAGCAATCAATTCTAGATAAATTGGATGATTTGGAAAATCGCTCACGCAGGAGCAATCTGCGCATTGTTGTCCTTCCCGAATTGTTCAATGCAGGCAACCTTTTGGATCTATGCTCTGCATGCATCCCTGTGGCCTTGGGCCTCACCGTGCCATGTATAGTGGAAAGAGCGCACTGCTTGGGCTCACCATCAAACAACAGACGCACGCCACAGTCTATAATAACCAAGTAAATCAATTACACTGACAGACTGGCTATCTTAAACTCTTTCCGCAACTCCCGCTCACTGCAAATTGATGGCCACAAATTGTTGATCTTTGCGGACTATTCACAAGAAGTATCGCGTAAAAGAAAGGCCTTTCAACCCATTTGCGCTTCCCTGCACCAGAGGGGCGTGAAATTCACCCTCACATACCCAGCTACCCTACAGCTCTCCACATCCTCTGGGGAGGCCAAAACCTTCGTCCAACCGGAGGAGGCACTTTACTTTATACACACCTATCTAGATGACATCACTGACCCACCAAACCTTCAACACTGCCTTTGTGACAAAGGTCCCAGAGATCAACGCAGCCCACATAAAGATCCTCCCAAAAGGCAAAGAGTGAACCACCTTGCAAGCAAGCTCCGACTTACTTAAACACATTCCGGCCTTTCTGCAGGCCCTTTTATACGAGACGGTGTCAATCTCCAGTCCCGAGATCTCCTCTTGTTTGTCATTTGCTCAGCCCTTGAGGTGTGCGGCTCTCAGTTCTCAGTTAACGTATCCTTAATATGCAAATGTATGATCATTCTAATCTGTTATTATGCTGTGGCTATTACTAATTTTTGACATATCCTGTTGATTTTACTTGTTTGATATGTTCCTCGGGGTTCTCCTTTCCATAGCCACATCACCGACGATCATGGAAAGTCCAGGCTACCTAGGTGGTTATGTTCACACATTTGTTGGATACTGAACCCCTGTTGGGTGATATCCATACCCTTCCTACCTCCCCCTTTCACCTTGCTCACCCCTCTCTTCTCTGAAGTACCAAGGTCCTCACCCCATGAGCTAAGGAACCACATCCTATTTCCATGTCGGCATTGGGCAGTGGAGGAACCACCTTTACCTCTGAAACGCGGCAGTTGCACCTTTCAATATACCATTTAAACAATTTTAAAATGATTTCCATCATATCTTGGAATGTCAAGGGCCTCCGATTCCCACATAAATGCAAGGCAGTACTACGTCACCTCAGACGACTAAAAGCTGACATTGCCCTATTACAGGAACCTCACCTCACTAGTGCGGATTATCCGCGCATGAGGAAACTATGGGTAGGTCAGGTCTCAGGCTCCCCTTCTATTAAAGGCAAAGCAGGCGTACTCATATTATTCCACAAGCGATTATCAGCCACGATCATTTCCACTGATTATGATGATGAGGGTCACCTCGCCACCATCCATATCAAACTGGGCTCCAAGGAACTAATCCTTGCTAATATTTACGCACCCAATTCACCTACTAAGAAATTTCTTCAATCAATCTCATCACGGGTGATGCGGTTTGCCCACCTGCCTGTCTTGGTGTAAATGTACCACATTTACAGTACGTGGTATAGGCATGGAGGTCAGAGTGAGAGCAATAATTCTAGCACCTGACCTCCTGTTTATATCTAAACTGGTAACCCGCACCGTAAAGGCTGTTAAAGCGGTAATCTACCTTAGTTTGTCGCCGCTCCACTCCCATTTTAAGTTTGACATGTTACGTATCTATTTACTTATTTTCATATTTTATTAAAAAAATGGGTATTATATCATGTTTGCGTGCACAAAAATTCAAGATAGTGTATTTTTTTCTAAACATTTGCATATGATGTACTCCCCAGAACATGCCTTGCACAGGCCCCACCGACCATGCCACAGCTGTGACCAATCACAGCAGATCACATGACAATCGTATGCAATGGATGGCTTCCACTCATACCATTCATTGTGTACTATTGTGTTGTTCGCTGTGATTGGTCATAGTGCTCACATGGTACAGGTAGGGCCAATTACAGCTAATCACAATAATGCATGCTGAATTAATTAATTTCATTCAGTGAAAATTATTGTTTTTAACCTCTTGCTGACCGCAGATAGCCGAATGACGGCTGTTCTGGGTAGACGTCATATGACGGACACAGCTGATCACGTGGTATGGTAAAAGGCCAATCACGGTGACCTTTTACCGCGTGATCAGCTGTGTCCAATGACACACTGATCACCGGGGAATGCAGTTGCTGGTTATCGGCTGCACTTTCCTCATGCTGTCACAGTGTGAGGAAAGTACTGCCAAGAACCGGCAGTTGTCAGAGGAGGGATCGGCACCGATCATCAGGGCACTGATGATCAGTGCACTGATGATTGGTGCCCAGCAGTGCCACCCACCAGTGCTGCCCACAAGTGCCAAGCAGTGCCGCCCACAAGTACCCAGCAGTGGCACCCACAAGTGCCCAGCAGTGCCATCCACCTGTGACCATCAGTGCCCACCAGTGCCACCCAGCAGTGCAATACACCAGTGCCCCCCAGCAGTGCTGCCAGTCAGTGCCCAGCAATGCCACCAGTCAGGACCACCCATCAGGGCCACCAATCAGTGCCCATCATCAGTGCCAGCTCAACAGTGCTGCCTATCAGTGCCCATCAGTGCTGCCTATCAGTGCAGCCTCATCAACGCACATCAGTGAAGGAGAAAAATTACCTGTTTGCAAGATTTTATAATAGAAACAAAGAAAAACTTTTTTTCAAATTTTTTGCTCTTTTTTTTGTTTATAGCGCAAAAAATAAAACACCCAGTGGTGAGTAAATACCACCAAAAGAAAGCTCTATTTGTGTGAAAAAAGTGTTGCATGTCATTCAAAGTGCGACAGCGCTGAAAGCTGAAAATTGGCCTGGTAAGGAAGGGGGTATAATATATTATAATGTGTAAAAAAAATAAAAAAATCCTGATCACCTCCCCAGAGTAGTACAGTGATACTATGGTATTGCTCTGGTCACAGTATCTACCGCCACACCAGTTATATCATGACACTGCACTGCACTGGTGACAGCATGGAAAAATAGGGGAAAAAATTGTGAAATTTTTTTTTTTAAAAATGTCTTAATTTTTCAAAAATATTGTGATAAAAAATTACAGCTTAAAAACCTGTCATGCCTCTTACTAACTGGGGCTCAAAGTTGCGTCAAAGTAGTACGGAACATTTTTGTGTCCAAAGTTGCCTGTTGGGGTTAGGGTTAAGGGCTAGGGTTAAATGTTAGGGTTAAGGGCTAAATTTTAGGGTTAAAGGCTAGGGTAAGGGTTAAATCTTAGGGTTAGGGTTAAAGGCTAGGTAGGGTAAGGGTTAAATGTTAGGGTTAATGGTTAGGGTTAAATATTAGGGTTAGCATTCTAACCCTAACGTTTGACGGGGAAACCCAAAACACATTTTGACTGCTGAAGCCAGATTGAAAAGTAGAGGTTTATTATACAAGCATGTAGCTAGGCCTCCATGCAGGGAGAGCAGAACAATACATGGTGTTGGATTCAAAGTAATGCTCTGACTAACTAGGGCCCTCTAATACAATATGTATGCTTTCCAGTGGGTGGTACCTGACTATCTGATCTTTCTGTCAAGAGCCATCTGTGTTTTTGGAGAAACTTCTGGAGATGCGATTATTTGTCCACATGTAAATGTCCATCCAGTTTGACAGGTCCTCAAAGGCTGTGACAACAATCATGAGGTCAATAGGTTGTGAGAATGCTGTGACAACAATCTTGAGGTCAATAGGTTGTGAGAATGCTGTGGAACTGGTAGCAGGTCAATAGGTTGTGAGAATGCTGTGGAACTGGTAGAAGGTCAATAGGTTGTGAGAATGCTGTGGAACTGGTAGCAGGTCAATAGGTTGTGAGAATGCTGTGGAACTGGTAGCAGGTCAATAGGTTGTGAGAATGCTGTGACAACAATCTTGAGGTCAATAGGTTGTGAGAATGCTGTGACAACAATCTTGAGGTCAATAGGTTGTGAGAATGCTGTGAAACTGGTAGCAGGTCAATAGGTTGTGAGAATGCTGTGACAACAATCTTGAGGTCAATAGGTTGTGAGAATGCTGTGGAACTGGTAGCAGGTCAATAGGTTGTGAGAATTCTGTGGAACTGGTGGCAGGTCAATAGGTTGTGAGAATGCTGTGGAACTGGTAGCAGAAGTAAAGTACCAGATGTTAAGCCAACAGGAGAGGGCATGAGATGTGGAACTGGTTTTTCTCATACAGAAACAAGGAAAAATAAATAGGTTGTTAGGCCATCTAATTCAATACTAATGTATTTCATATTAACAATGTATTTTATTTATACCTAAAACGGCTGCTCCATTTTCCCTTACAATCCCTCCTCTTGGACATCACATCGTCCACACAATTATCCCTTCCTAAAAAGAAATTTGAGAAACATATTTGCTTTACAATTCCTCCCCTCCTTTAAATTCTCATACATTTCCCTTTGTTTGCCTAATATTTCTTTCTAGTTCATATTTCTCCTGATTTATACAACCAATTTACTTCTGCAGAAAAAAAATCTAATTTTGCTTCACGAAGGCTGAAAAATACAAAACATTAAACAAAACTAAATATCAAAAAGTCTAAAAAAAAACTGTGTGTTGGTCTACTTTTCAAAAAAAAAAAAAAAAGGAGAGGAATTGTAAAGCAAATATGTTTCTCAAATTTCTTTTTAGGAAGGGATAATTGTGTGGACAATATGGTGTCCAAGAGGAGGGATTGTAAGGGAAAATGGAGCAGCCATTGTAGGTATAAATAAAATACATTGTTAATATGAAATACATTGGTATTGAATTAGATGGCCTAACGCCAACAAGACATACAGTACATACTTTAAAAATGTTCTCTCTTAGTTGTTCTAACAGTGCACTTTTCTAATATCCAAAATTGACGTCAAATTAATTATTACCACGTGGATTTTGTTTATGGTATACCATTAAGAAAACAAATTATTATTATTCACCGTGGTTAAAAATGAGCAGCTCAATGTAAACCTTTTAGTAAGCTACTATTTGTCTGCAAGAGTTATACTTCACCATACTGAACACACTGGAAACTTCCAAAACTGTATCTTCTAGGAAAAAAACAAACACAAGATAGTGAATACACATAACAATTCACTATTCACAGCTGATTTCCTTTTAGAGTTCACTTGGCTCAGTAAATTTGCATGACCATACAGCTGTTCTCATTCACAAACCATGCAATTAACCTGTGTTAACCTCTTGCCGTCTGCCTGCTGTTGATAAACGGCAGGGCGGTGGCAGTCCAGGGGCGGGTTGCCGTTCATAAACGGCACTCTCCTTTTCTAGCTGTGCGCGCTCCCTGGGAGCGCGCACCACCGTGATCCGGTGCCCGCTGTGTCCTCCGGACACAGTGAAACACCGATCGTCGGACGGGACCTCTGTACGAGGTCCCGATCATGTGATCGCTGATTGGCGAATCAGTGATCACATGCAAAGTAGTAAGCAAGATGTCACTTGTGACATCATTGCTTACTACATGTGAAATCTGTGAATGATCACAGAGGTCACATGGTACAAGGCTATTCACAACAGCCTTGTACCATGTGACAAGCTGTGACCACTCACAGCTCACTCAGTAATTCTCAATGACTGCAAGAATGCAGACAGAGAGAAAGAGAAATGATTGCTTTTACAGCCTTTATGGGTGTTTTCAAGATCTTTCAAGAGTTTAAGGTGAAATTTCCCTTCTAGGGGTACTAAACCCCGGTGTGCCTTGGTTCCATTCCTTGAGGGATTCAGCCACTCCAGTTCCAAAGTTATATATCATGTAATCTTTGGAAATCCAGGAGGAGCTCCCAGTGGGATCACACAGATACCCATTTGGGGTGTACACGGTGGTACAATTCCCCATCTCACACGGTGGTGAGACTTCTTCAAGAATTAATCTATTACTAAGCCCCCACGATCAATTGCAAGATACGATATACCTAGATAATGTCAGAATTCATGTATTACTAGGCCCCCACGATCAAATGCAAAGATACGATATACCTAGATAATAGCAGGAACCGTATACCTGGCCCCCAATCCTGGCCAAGGATATATACCAGACTATACTATGCATAAATCAGTCACACAGACTGAACAGGGACACCTCAGTCACATAGGCTGAGGGGATTCAGGAATGTAAAAAAAAGTACTTCTTTCTAAAAAGAGACAGTCCACTTATATGTATAACACATGGTAGCGCATAAAGAGATCAATACAGTACAACCAAAGTAACCAAAATTTCAATAGGAGAAGATTATAGAACTTTTTAGAGAAAGTATAGTATCTGACAGCTGTTTCCCTAAAAAGTCTTCCACATCAGTTTATAGACACTGCTGTAGAATAGAAAAGACAGTTCCTCTACTTATGGTGTGACTTTATAGAGAGCCACGCAGAAGAGAAAAAGAAGAAAGCTTTATCAATCGAAACTGGTACTAATGTTTCAAGCAGTGCTGTCTTTTTTTTAGCAGCCTGTCACCCACGGCAATGAACCACATGGCCCCACCACACTTAGTACCTTATCAGTCATACCTCAAGATATCTTGAGTCAGAAGACCCGATCCCTGACCTGCCCAGTCGCCCGGTTACAGGAACTGCAGAGATCCTACCTAACCACACGCTGCGCCTGAAATAGGGCAAATCGTTCAGCAGAACACATTCATGCAAAAGGACAGTAATAAGTAACAGATCGTATGGAAAGTAAAAAGAAAAGAAAAAAAATCAACAGTCAAGGTTCTTGGAAAGGGTACTTTTCCACAACATCGACTTTACAGAAAAAGGCACAGCACAAGGGGAAATCATAGTAAGCAGAAAGTTAGCTTACCACTGCCAGCAGAGATGACTTCCCAGGTTGTGCTGTCCTGTGTCTAAACGATGTCTGTAGAGTTTCCCTTTCGAAGGACCAAATTGAGGGGGAAACCCAAAACTCAGGGGTTCCAGTAACATTTTGACTGCTGAAGGCAGATTGAAAAGTAGATGTTTATTATACAAGCATGTAGCTAGACCTCCATGCAGGGAGAGCAGAACAATACATGGTGTTGGATTCAAAGTAATGCTCTGACTAACTAGGGCCCTTTAATACAATATATATGCTTTCCAGTGGGTGGTACCTGACTATCTGATCTTTCTGTCAAGAGCCATCTGTGTTTTTGGACAAACGTCTGGAGATGCGATTATTTGTCCACATGTAAATGTCCATCCAGATTGACAGGTCCTCAAAGGCTGTGACAACAATCATGAGGTCAATTGGTTGTGAGAATGCTGTGGAACCGGTAGCAGGTCAATAGGTTGTGAGAATGCTGTGGAACTGGTGGCAGGTCAATAGGTTGTGAGAATGCTGTGGAACCGGTAGAAGGTCAATAGGTTGTGAGAATGCTGTGGAACTGGTAGCAGAAGTAAAGTACCAGATGTTAAGCCAACAGGAGAGGGCATGAGGTGTGGAATTGGTTTTTCTCATACAGAAACAAGGAAAAATAAATAGGTTGTTAGGCCATCTAATTCAATACTAATGTATTTCATATTAACAATGTATTTTATTTATACATAAAATGGCTGCTCCATTTTCCCAAAAAATGTTCAACGATAACCCTTTACCCTAACCCTAGCCCTTAACCCCAACATTTAACCCTAGCCCTTAACCCCAACATTTAACCCTAACCCTAGCCCTTAACCCTAACATTTAACCCTAACCCTAGCCCTTAACCCCAACATTTAACCCTAACCCTAGCCCTTAACCCCAACATTTAACCCTAACCCTAGCCCTTAACCCCAACATTTAACCCTAACCCTAGCCCTTAACCCCAACATTTAACCCTAACCCTAGCCCTTAACCCCAACATTTAACCCTAACCCTAGCCCTTAACCCCAACATTTAACCCTAACACTAGCCCTTATCCCTAACATTTAACCTTGAACACATAAAGGTTCCTGTGCTACTTTGATATGGCTTTGATGCAACTTGTGTAAAGTCCCATCAAAGCCGCATCAACGTCACACTACATGAACAGAAGTGTCATACTTACCTATTAGAAAAATAAAAGGTGCATGAAAGTCGCACCCATCCAAAATTGCATCAAAGTCGTATCAAAGTCACACCCATCCAAAGCCACATCAAAGTGGCATCAAATGCAATATATTCCTATAGTAAAAAAAAACAAAAAAAACGCATCAAAAACACAAAAAATAATCTAACCATTTGAAAAAAATGCACAGATATGAACTAGATCCGCATGTAGTAAGTGTGAACCTGGAGTGAGGGAGGGTTATAACCCTTAGTGTCCCTTTGGGGAAATGTCCTTTCACTTAGCCACAACAGGAAGTGAGAGGAAATTCCTCCAATGTCAAGGAAATCTCTTGTAGCCACCCATTGGAGGATTTCCCCTCTATTCTTGTACTGGTGACCACTCAGAAAAACCTGACGGTGGTCTAATTCCTCTCCACTCTATACAAAACTAAAAAAAGTTTTACCTTCAGTTATACTTTACATGGATAAAACAGAGAACGGTGCAGGTTTTGCAGATACAGCGTGCACTACATGTTTTTTTTTTATTTGGCTCAGCGGCCAGTTTATTAGGTACACCTGTTCAATTGCTTGGCAACACAAATTGCTAATCAGCCAATCACATGGCAGCAACTCAATGCATTTAGGCATCTAGACGTGGTGATCACAACTTACTGAAGTTCAAACAGAGCATTAGAATGGGGAAGAAAGGGGATTTAATGACTTTGAATGTGGCATGGTTGTTGGTGCCAGATAGGTTGGTGTGAGTATTTCAAAAACTGCTGATCTACTGGAATTTTCACGCACAACCATCTCTAGGGTTTACAGAGAATGGTCTGAAAGAGAAAAATCAGGCCAGTGATGTGGTGTGCAGAGCCCTTTTGCCCTTCAGATCTTCTCTTGGTGGTGGATGGTCTTATTCATGCTTAACCACTTGACTGCCAGGGCATTCTTTAAAAAAAAAATGTCTGCACACATGTTAAAACAGGCTGGTGTGAGTATTTCAAAATCTTCGGATCCAGTGGGATTTTCACACATAACCATCTCTAGGGTTTACAGAGAATGGTCTGAAAGAGAGAAAATATCCAGTGAGGGGCAGTTGTGTGGAGGAAAATGCCTTGTTGATGTCAGATGCCAGAGGAGAATGGGCAGACTGGCTGCTGAGGCATTCAGATGGTAGGGTCAGAATTTGGCATAAACAACATGAAACCATGGATCCACCGTGCCTTGTATCAATGGTTCAGGCTGGTGGTGGTGGTGTCATGGTGTGGTGGATCCACCCTGCCTTGTATCAATGGTTCAGGCTGGTGGTGGCGGTGTTATGGTGTGGTGGATCCATCCTGACTTGTATCAATGATTCAGGCTGGTGGTGTAATGGTGTGGTGGATCCATCCTGACTTGTATCAATGGTTCAGGCACGTGGTGGTGGTGTCACGGTGTGGGGGATCCATCCTGATGTATATCAATGGTATAGGCTGGTGGTGGCGGTGTCATGGTGTGGTGGATCCATCCTGACTTCTATCAATGGTTCAGGCTGGTGGTGGGGGTGTAATGGTGTGGTGGATCCATCCTGCCTTGTATCAATCGTTCAGGCTGCTGGCGGTGGTGTCATGGTGTGATGGAGCCATCCTGCCTTGTCTCAACAGTTCAGGCTAGTGGTGATGGTGTCATGGTATGGTGGATCCATCCTGAATTATATCAATGGTTTAGGCTGGTGGTGGGGGTGTCATGGTGTGGTGGATCCATCATGCCTTGTATCAATGCTTCAGGCTGGTGGTGGGGGATTTCAGATAATTAAAGTAAATATAAAGTGTGATTTTATTTTATCACACAAAGGCGTAAAGTAACAATGTAAAACATATTGTGAATATGTAAAACAAAAATATAAAAACAGAAGTCATAAAGATGTGTGGACCTTATTGTCCTGCCATGTGATTCTTGTCTCGCTCCTACTTCAGATACATAATACTGTACAAAAAAATATATATATAAAAAACTAAAATTATATTTTGCTAAATATTGATCCCACATCAAACACAAATAAGTGCAAATCTAAATATGATTAAAAAAAACTCAAATGTATAACATCAAATGACATAAGTCTCTGTGCAGTGATGGTGATACTCCCAGAGATTCAGGTAAAATAAAGAAAAACAAAAGGTGACTTCTTAAATATAATTCAGATGTACGCTCACCTCCTTAAAAGACTGTAACAGGCTTATTGCGCTTTCGTTCACTAATAGGAACATTTATTGCATAGTGTAAGGTGTGGTGGGTATCTCTCAGCCATCTCCACGTCTCGTATCTCTCCAGGGATCTCTCTCCCATGCAGCTACTCCTCCTCCTTGAAATAACTCCTCTCTTTGAGAGCCTAATGCAGGCCATAGATGGGTCGAAAATTGGCCAATTTTTCGGCCGAAAATAAAATCGGCCGATTTTCGGATCGTTAGTGGGCTATTTGTTTGGCCGTTTTTCGGGATTTTGGCCGTTTTTTTTCGGTAAAGTTGGAAAAAACTCGGCCGATTTTGCCGATCGGCCGATTTTCGCGGCAATTAGTGGGCAAATCAGCCAATTTTTTACAGATAAAAATGTACGCATGAGCAGTGACCTGCAAGAGGAAGACAAAAAGAAGAAAAAGAAGAAGAGGAAGAGGATGAAGAAGAAGATGAAGAAGAGGAAGAAGAAGAGGATGAAGAAGATGAGGATGAGGAAGAAGAAGAGGATGAGGATGAGGATGAAGAAGAAGCAGCAGAAGAAGAAGAGAATGAGGATGAAGAAGAAGAAGAAGAGGATGAAGAAAAAGAAGAAGAGGATGAGGATGATGAAGAAGAAGAAGAAGAAAAAGAAGAAGAAGAAGAAGAGGATGAGGATGAAGAAGAAGAAGAAGAAGAAGAGGAGGATGAAGAAGAAGAAGATGAGGATGAGGATGAGGATGAAGAAGAAGAAGAGGATGCAGATGAAGAAGAAGAGGATGAGGATGAGGATGAAGAAGAAGAAGAAGAAGAAGAGGAGGTTGAAGAGGATGAAGAGGATGATGAAGAAGAAGAAGAAGAAGAGGATGAGGATGAGTATGAGGATGAAGATGAAGAAGATGAAGAAGAAGAGGAAGATGAAGAAGAAGAGGATGAGGATGCAGAAGAAGAAGTAGGATGAAAATAAGAGGAATTCCAGTCCAGCAAAAAGTGTCTCTGCAGAGAGCTCTGCTATTTCTGACAGTTCTCTGACAGTTCCTTGACATTTACAGCAGTTGCAACAATGTATCTATTTGTTTCTGTATAAAAACATCTGTATCCTAAATGGAAACAAATAGATACAATGTTGCAACCGCTGTAAATGTCAAGGAACTGTCAGAGAACTGTCAGAAATAGCGGAGCTCTCTGCAGGGACACTTTTTGCCGGCTGTAGAGGGGATGAAAATCGGCCGATTTTTTTTACCATTGATGGTTACGTCGGCCGCTTGAACTACCAAATTTTCGTTTTTTAAAAGAAAAATCTGCCGTTTTTCTCCCCATCTATGGCCTGCATAAACCAGGCTTTGTAGACTTTAGCTCACTGATTAGATCAGATAAGTATCACCCGTCCGGCTCCCCGTCTCCTATCCCTCCTGGGATCTCTCTCCCATAAGGCTACTTCTCCTCAGATATATCCTCCGTGTAAAAAGAGAATAACAAATAGTGCCTTATCCTTTAAATAAGAAGTACTTTATTCAGTGCTACAATGCACTCACATTTATACAGTACAAAAATCGCTTGGTTTAAAATAATGTTGACGGGGTGCACGCGCGGCCGGCTCCCGAATGGACGTGTAGTGAGATAGGCTCCGTCCATCCACCAGAGCGATCGTGGCTCACTCAGACCCCAGGGATTTTTAAACCCCACAGTGACCTGCATAAGAGGTGCCCAAACCTCACCAGCTATGCCCTGCAGGAGGAAAACCCCGGGGCAGCCGGGGAAACTGACACAATTCTTCCCTACCATCATGGCAGGGATCCAAGATGGCGCCGGCGGCAGCACCATGAGAGACAGCAGACAGGAGGGGGACTACACAGCCCAGCAGAAAGAAATGCCCGTAGCGACATAAAGAAGAAATAGCACAGGACATACATGACTAGGCCCAGAGTGGGGGAAGGAAGAGCAGAAAGGGTTAAGGTAGCTCCAGGGGGATTTGTTACTGTTAAATGTTCCTATTAGTGAACAAAAGCGCAATAAGCCTGTTACAGTCTTTTAAGGAGGTGAGCGTACATCTGAATTATATTTAAGAAGTCACCTTTTGTTTTTCTTTATTTTACCTGAATCTCTGGGAATATCACCATCACTGCACAGAGACTTATGTCATTTGATGTTATGCATTTGAATTTTTTTTTTATCATATTTAGATTTGCACTTTGTGTTTGTGGGTTCAATATTTAGTAAAATATAATTTTAGTTTTTTATATTTATATTTTTTTGTACAGAATTATGTATCTGAGGTAGGAGCATGACATTCAGTTTATTGAGTTTGTTTTGGATAATTTGGCACATAAATAGAGGATGTGTGGGATGTCAGCGATCCAGTATATCTATATATATAAATCGGTGGCTCACAAGTAAAAAACTGTTTATTCCGGAGGATATTACATATGTGGTCTTTTGATTGACAAGCACATAGGTAACACTCTTGTTGATCTGAAACATGGCTTCATAAGTTGACAATGTTACATCAGCCTACTCATGTGACCATTTTCTCTGCTTAACCGCTTAAGGACCGCCCTATAGCAGATATACTGCTACAGCGCGGCACCTATGCGCAAAGTCATTTTGCATTTCTGGGTGAGGGGTGTGCGCCCTACCTGTGCTACCATATCAATCACCGGGTCCCGGCCAGTAATTACCTACCAGCGCCCGGTGATTACCGGCAATCAATGACGGGGAGGAAGAGTGTTTTGTTTACAAACAATCTTCCTCCCAGTCAGCTCTAGTACACTGCTTGGGATGACTGTGCACAGTACAGCCATCCCAAGCAGTGTGCTTACAGTGAAGAACACACCCCCCGCCCCTTAGTAAAACACTCCCAGCACACAGTTAACCTTTTGATTGCCCCTCACATTAACCCCTTCTTGCCCAGTGCTATTATTATTATACAGGATTTATATATTATTATTATTATACAGGATTTATATATTATTATTATACAGGATTTATATATTATTATTATTATACAGGATTTATATATTATTATTATTATAATACAGGATTTATGGCGCCAACAGTTTGCTCAGCGCTTTACAATATAAAGGGAGACAATACAGCAACAATACAGTTCAATACAAGAGGGTTAGGAGGGCCCTGATCCTGGGAGCTTACAATCTAGGAGGGAGGGGCTAGTAGTACAAAAGGTAGTAACTGTGGGGGATGGAGTGGTTGGAAGAGTAGAAGATTCCATTATTAGCTGAGGGCAGGATAGGCTTCCCTGAAGAGGGAGGTTTGCAGAGAGCGCCTAAAAGTGAGCAGAGTAGGCAATAGTCTGCTAAATTGGGGTAGAGCGTTCCAGAGGATGGGGGAAGCTCTGGAAAAGTCCTGTGCTATTAGTACAGTGTCAGTGCTTTTTTTTTTTTTTAGCACTAATCACTGTATTGGTGTCACTGGGGTGTTAGTGACACCAAGTTAGTTCCCCCCCAGTGTCAGAATGTCCACCGCAGCCCCACTAAAAGTCGCTGATCGCCGCCATTACAAGTGGAAAAGAAATCCCATTATCTATACCGCCATTTGTAAACGCTATAACTTTCATGTAAACCAATTCATTTACACGTATTGGGATTTTTTAAATGTTTTTACTGATCATGTTTAATAGCAAAAAGTCCATAATATTGTTTTTTTTCCTCAAAATTGTTGGTCTTTATTTTTTGCGCTATAGAAAAACCCCCAACAATTTAGCGTTTTTTGCCTACATGCATTTATATCACAAAAAAAACAAAAACCCAGTGGTGATCAAATACCACCAATAGAAAGCTTGATTTGTGTGAGAAAAAAAATGATATAAAGTTTGTTATGGGTACAGCGTTGTATGACAGCACAATTACCAGTTAAAGTAGCGCAGTGCTAAATAGTAAAAAATGTCCAGGTCATGAAGGGAGTAAAACCTTCTGGAGCTGAAATAGATAATCGATTTAATGCAGTGTTTCTCAAACTTTTTCCAGTCATGCCCCCCCCCCCCTCCAAAAGTATTTTCAGTCTCAAGGCACTCCAGTCCGAGGCTTGGTTCACATTACTGCATGTCAGGGAACGCATGCAAAATGGTGCATCTTTCTGACAATGCATTTTGGGCACTAACTTAAAACAATTGGTGCAAAAAATAAGAAATGCACAGGCGATCAAATACCACCAAAAGAAAGCTCAATTGGTGGGGGAAAAAAGGATGTAAATGTCATTTGGGTACAGCGTTGCATGACCGCGCAATTGTCAGTTAAAGTAACGCAGCGCCGTAACGCAAAAATGGCCTAGTCAGGAAGGGGGGGGGGGGAATCCTGTGAAGGGCGAGTGGTTAAAGGATAGTATAACTAAGAATCTATCTTTACAACATAATATCTCAATAATGTTGTATAACCAAATATCTACTTATGTAAGACATATTACCAACTTATAAAACATAAATTAAATACACACTGATACTATTAGAATATATATTATTTCATACTATTATTATTATACAGGATTTACATATTATTATTATTATTATACAGGATTTATATATTATTATTATACAGGATTTATATATTATTATTATACAGGATTTATATATTATGATTAATATTATTATAAAGGATTTATATATTATTATTATACAGGATTTATATATTAATATTATATAAATCCTGTATAATAATAATCATAATATATAAATCCTGTATAATAATAATGTTATTAATATTATACAGGATTTATATATTATTATTATACAGGATTTATATATTATTATTATTATCATTATTATACAGGATTTATATATTATTATTATACGTGTGCGCAGTGAGAATATATGACGTCCTCCCAGAACGAGAGAACCACCTTGCGCCTGTCATTGGACTATATAGCGGGCGGGAGGTGGTTAACCACCTCCCCAAATAATATAAACCAATATAAACAGCGCAAATCAAAACAACACACAAAAAATCTCAAATCAATAAATCAAGTGAATAATGAAATAATGATTAAAAAAATATATAACATAAACAAAAAATATATAATATAAAATAAAAAAAAATTATTATTATTTTTTAATAATAAAAGTGTCCAAAAAAAAAAATAGGTATATTATATTTATGTGTATATATGTGTGTATATATGTATATGTGTATATATATATATATATATATATATATATATATATATATATATATATAATGTCCTTCCTCCCAAATTTATTGGTGCTTAACAAAAAAAACTTATATAAAAGTCCTTCTCCTGTTAAAATGTGCTTCCACCATCCACCAGTGTCGAACCAACATAAACCGCACTCACCAGATGATGGTGAATAACATGCCTTTTAGGATTTTAGGGATCCTAGGCCCCTCTATAGCCTCCAGGACTCCTTTCCACCATATAGGGCTTGGGATTCTCCTTCCACTCACTCCTGATTTTATCCTTCCAGCTCCACAGCAGTGCAAGAGAGAAAAATGATATAGTGTAATATTGCTAATACCCCGTGCAGTGCTAGTAATAATACCAGGCCACTTACATTTCAAAAGGTAAGTAAAAGTATTGTTTTATTGCCTCCACCGGCTAACATAATTCCCATAACATCCACAGAGAGCTTCAGAAACCTCACAGCCTTTCTGCAGAGGATGACAGAGTGCATCTCCAACCATGGGAGGACTTACAACTCATGGGGCCCCCGGGCAATAGGGGATCATGGGGCCCCTGTGTCCTTGCCCAAACTCAAAAAAGCCTATCAAAAAGGTACCAGAGGCATCCCATGGGGCCCCCTACTGACCCCGGGCTCTCGGGCAGTGTCCGAGTTTCCAAATGGTCAGTCCGCCCCTGTCTCCAACACATATCAAAGATGGCTGCTTGGAACGCACCGCTCAGCGTGAGCGTTCCACTCACCAGAAGTTGCACAGGACGTAAAGACGGCAGACAGGAAGTGTGTCGACGCGTTTCGCCCCTCCCACAGGGCGTTGTCAAGACACACACCTCCAGTCTCCAGGCGCTTATATAACACAAAGACCATCCCCTCTTCTCCCATAGGTCAATTGATCCCAATAGGTATAATGCCACGCCCTTTTCTCAACCATTTATTCTAAGCCTTAAACATTTTATTATATACTTAGACATCAGTACCATTTATCCTAGAATCACTACAAGATATTTGAGCCAGTGAAAACCTTAAACATATAGACCCAATAAAAACAGAAGAAAAACAAGAAAAAAATGAGAAAATAATATTTTCCAGACCCCTTTAATTATATATATATATTCAAACAACAAAATTAAAAAAAACAAAAATAAGAAAAAATGAAAATAAAGATAAAAATAGATATAAATAGTAAATGTAAAAATAAAAAATAAAATATGAAATAAAAAATATAAAAATGTAAAATATAAAAAAATAAAAAGTAAAATATGAAAAAAAAATTGAAATTAAAAAATAAATAAATAATACAAATGAAAAAGTACAAAAATAATAAATAGATATTATATATACACATATATAAGAATAAAAATAAAAAACAAAATGTATAAAATATTAATTTGCTCTTGGATTAGCTACAAATTGGATAAAAAAACAATGTCAATCTCTGCATTTAACCCTTTAGGGATCAACATCACCATTTGGTATATCCATTTAGTTTAATTTTGTGAAATATTTTTGACCATATCACCCCCTCTCCACGGGACATCAATTCTATCTATCCCACAGAACTTTAAAGATGTCGGATCCCTGTTATGACATACTCTAAAATGATGTGACAAGCTATGATATTTAAATCCTTTCTTTATGTTTCCCCAATCTTACAAAGAGTTTACTAGTAGTTCTACCTATGTACTGGAAATAACAGGGGGAAGAAGGGGGGGAAGAAGAAGAATCTAATCCTCTTTATATCCCTTTTCTCTAAACCTTTGTAATAATGTCTGATTGACCTTGAAAAATACTTTCATCACAATTTTGTTTCAATCTAATAAACTGATTTTTGGGAATAGATCTTAACCAGTTACTATGGTGACAACTATGACTTGGAATGTATCCATTCCTGTCCTTTAAATGTGTTTTGGTGCAAAATGTATTACCTTGTTTATAAATCGTTAGATCTAGAAAATCTATTACCTCCTCACTGGTATTAGTAAATTTTATATTAAAGGGTTACAACCCATTTTTTGAATATATTCCTCCAATCCTTCTCTTGTCCCCTTCCATATTATAATAATATATAAACCTTCTATAGACCAACAATTCCGGGTTCCTATTCTCAAAAATGGCTTTACTTTCCCACCTGCTTATGAACAGATTTGCCACCGACGGCGCATATTTGGCTTCCAATAGCCACACCCATTGCTTGCCTATAGAACTTGCTGGAATGCCAGAAATAATTGTGTGATGTAGCTAAATCAAGACTTTTGAGTATAAAATCTTTTTGCTTGGATTTCAACCCCGATTTGGTATCCAATGACCATTTAACTGATCCTAACCCATCCACATGTCTAATATTTGTGTGCAGAGAATTCACATCAACACTTGGCCATGACACAATCTCCTTCTCTAATACCCTTAAGTAAGCTAATCCGATCACCATTATCTCTCAAATAAACTGGAAAAACAGGAACTACAGGCTGCAAAAACTTGTCAACATAATCCCCCAGCCTAGAAAACAGGGAATCAATCCACTAATAATGGGTCTTCCAGGGGGCTTCTTGAAATTTTTATGAATCTTTGGCAGTTGGTATATAACAGGTAGTCTTGGGGCATTAGGTACCAAATATTTACCCTCCCTATTAAGTAAACCTTCCCTCTCCCCTTCTTTAATATGTTTCACTAGCTTACCTTTATATTTTTTAGTGGGGTTCCCTTTCAGAACTTCATAGGTGTTAACATCATCAACTAGTCTATGAAGTTCTGCGTAATAATCGCTTTTATTCAATACCACAACCCCCCCACCCTTGTCCGCTGGCCTAATTACGATATTTCTATTTTTCTCTCATTTTTGAAGTCCTCTTATCAAGTTCTGTTTCCTTCTCATTTAAGGGACAGACACATTTTCTAAATCGTGTTCCACCATCTTCTTAAATGCATCCACACAACAGTTATTACCTATCTTGGGGTTAAATACAGATTTATTTCTCAACTTCGTATGTAGATATGGTTTCTCAGTTCCTCTCTTAACCTCCCTAGCGGTCTGATTATGTCCATATTTCTGTGCTCAAGGCGGTACATTTTTTTGCTTGGAAATATGTATTTTTTTTATTGTAGGCCTGTAATTTTTAGGAATAACTCACTGAAATCTGTCCGGACAAGAGACTAGTAAACATCCCGGGTATGTTACACTTTGAAACACGAAATCATAAATAATAATAACTATAATATAGTCCTTCGCTCCCGCGATGTCCCTCCTGCAGTGTCCCCTGTGATGTCCTCCGGTGGATGCTGGCATCTGTCATCTGGGTTCCGTCTCCTGCGAGCGTCGGGACGTACGGGGGACGGAACTGGCAGGAAATTTGAAAATGACAAAAAGTGACATTCACTAAATACACTAAAATCACATAGTATAACATTCCTGTATCAAACCATTTCACATACATTTTGTCCCGAGTGCTTTGTCCGGCGCCCTGCCTGCATTTTTACTGTTCTTTCTGCCTGGAAACTGAGAAACGTCCATGGCGTCCAAAAAGCGTCCCTTTAGGTCAAAAGCGGTTTTAGACCGGCTAGAGAACAGCGATAGTAAATCAGAACCACTTGCAGAATTGAGTGATAATGATTTGTGGGGAAATTCCTCATCAGACACTGAAAACGATTCTGCGACTTTGCTCAGCGATGTGCGAACTTGGCGCTCTATTTCACATTTCAGTGTTTTTGGTTTGATTATATTATTGAATTAAATGTATTATTATATTATTTTTTATGATTATTTATTAAATTATAATTTATGATTTCGTGTTTCAAATTTTATCCTACCCGGGATGTTTAATAGACTCTTGTTCGGACAGATTTCAGTGAGTTATTCCTAAAAATTACAGCCTACAATAAAAAAACTACATATTTCCATGCAAAATAATGGTACCGCTTTCAGCACCAAAAATCTGAAATAATCATACCGCCAGGGAGGTTAAAGGCTCAAACCTATTTTTCGTGGGTACTTTATAGAGAGGTGTATTATTCCCATTAACATTTCTACATTTTCCAATAGGGGAGGAGTTTTTATTCCTGTTTTGGGAGAAATTATTAATTGTATATTGTTTATTTTTGGATGGAGATGATCTTTGTATGGGATCATTAATTACTCTCTCTATTGATGAATTCCTAGATTCTCTAGTACCCCTATTTTCATACTCCTGCCATTTGCAAACAGTATTGGATTTATAATCCTGAATATCCTTAGAATATTTTTTGATTATTTTCTTTTGCGTGTCCTTATCTAATTTTTTTATATAATCCTGAATATGTGTAGCCTTTTCTTTAAAGTCTCACTAGACTCACTAAAAGGTGCCATTTTATCTCTCAAATTATGAATCTTTTCCTCTAAAATCCTCAATTTCCTTTTCTTTCTCTGCACAATTATTATACAGTATTTATATAGCGCCAAAGGGTTTGCTCAGCTCTGTACAATAGCGGGGGGGGGGGCAGAACATGAGACAATACGGTACAATACAATACACGAGGGGTTCGAGGGCCCTGCTCTTTTGAGCTTACAATCTAGGAGATTCATTTCATTAGTTTTTTTTTCACATGACTGAAAAAAGAGAACCATTCTTCATCCAACTCTTTCCCTATCAGACCATCACTAGGAGCTATGTCCCACCTTAACCTCCTAGGTGTAATCCCTTCCTTAATATATTTCACAAGAGTTGAGACATCCCACCATGCCCTAACCTGTTTGTCTAATGAATTCTTTACATGTTTGAAACCTTTGGTTAAATCTGTGTGTTCATAATTCTGTAAAAAAATATCTTCCACATTAACCCTTTTCTGGGAAACAAAGTTAAATATGTTCATGGCTGCAAGGTCAAAAGAAGTAGTAAATACCTCAACTAAAAAAATATTTTTGGGGGTGTTTTTTCTTGTGTCGCTGGGGTTTGCAATTTAATAATTTAATCACTTCCCGTCCGGCCCATGTATATAAACGGCCAGACGGTGGCAGTTCAGCGGCGGGTGGCCGTTTATAAATGGCCTCCCCACCCCCTGCATGCAGCACCACAATCCGGTGCCCGCTGTGTCCTCCGGACACAGTGGAACACCAATCGCTGTACAGGACCTCTGTGCGAGGTCCCGATCATGTGATCACTGATTGGCCAATCAGTGATCACATGAAGAGTAGTAAGCAAGATGTCACTTGTGACATCATTGCCTTCTATGGGTGAAATCTGTGAATGATCACAGAGATCACAGGGTACAGGGCTATTCACAACAGCCTTGTACCATGTGACAAGCTGTGACCAATCACAGCTCTCACAGTATTTCTCAATGGCTGCAAGAATGCAGCCAGAGAGAAGGAGAAATGATTGCTTTTACAGCCTTTATGGGTGTAAAAGCAATCAGTGTAAAAAAAAAAAACTTCATAACCCCCCACAAGTAGTACAGTGTCACTATGGTGACTCTGTACTGCTAGGGTGACAGTATGTAAAAAAAAACATAAATAATAAAATAAAAAAAAAATAATAAAAATGTAAAAACATTTTTTTTTAAATTATAAGTATACGTTTTGGTTATAAACTAATTTTTGTTTTTTTTTATTTTTACTTAAAAGATAAATTAATAAATTTTGGCCAAGATATATGAAGAAAGATGATATATTTGCAAAATTTTATAAGAAAAACACTTTTTTCAAACTTTTTGGACTTTTTCCCTTACATAGCAAAAAAAAAAAAAATCCCAGTGGTGAATAAATACCATCAAAATAAAGCTTTATCTGTCTCAAAAAAATGCTAAACATTTCATATGGGTGCAGTGTTACATGACCGCTCAATTGTCATTCAAGTGTGACAGCGTTGAAAGCTGAAAATTGGCCTGGGGGCAGGAAGGGGGGGAAAGTGTCTGGACTGGAAGGGGGGGAAAGTGTCCAGACTTGAAGTGGATAATAAACTCAGTACGTGCCCCACCCAGTGTCCTTCAGCTGACATTGTATCAGTGCTATAAATATGGGAGCTCCGTAGACTGGTCCCAGAATATCTGGTCTACTCTGAGAGCCATTGTGAGGAAGATGCTGTTGAGCTGGATGCTCCTCCACTCCCCGCTGATCCACGGCTTAGAGATTTCTGTGACCAATGGTGGTCAATGGGGTAAATGGGGATGGATGGATACCTGCCCTCCTGGAACAGTAGCAACAGGCTTTGATTTGCTGGTAAGTGATCCCAAAATGTTAGATTTGACTGAAAGAGAACCATGTGCCAGAATCTGAAGGTCTAGTCTGAAAGCAGAACTGAAAGCAAAATTATTGGTTTCATTTTGTATAGAGTAAAGAAGGGTTATAACCCCCTAAGTTTTTTTGTTTTGTTTTTTGCCATCCGTGTCCAATTGGGGAGATTTCCATTGACTTCCTATCCCACAGCCAAAGCAGGAAGTGAGAGGAAATCCCTACAAAGTGAGTAGTCGCCAGAACTAGTGTCCCCTTTGGATGATTTCCCCTCTATTCCTGTTCTGGCGACAACCCAAAATTTGTAAGGGAGACAAATAGAAGGGAAAAAATCCCTAACAGACAGCAATAAAAACCTGACAAGGGCTCTAATCCCTCTCCACTGTGTCCAAAACTTAAAAAATAAAAAGTTCTGCCTTTTAGTTATACTTTAAGCCCTTTTCCACACAGCAGACTTCCATCTCCAGCTACACCTAATGCATTTTTAATGCCTACCTTTTCCAGATATCAGGCCAGTTATGTGGTGTGCAGAGCCCTTTTGTCCTTCAGATCTTCTCTTGGTGGTGGATGGTCTTATTCATGGTTAACCACTTGACTGCCAGAGCATTCTTTTTAAAAAAAAAAATTCTGCACATGTTAAAATCTGCATTTTATGCTAGAAATTAATTTAACCCCCCCTCCAAATTATATATTTTCTGAAAGCAGAGATCCTGGAGAATAAAATGGTGATGATTATTATACAGGATTTATATGGCGCCAACAGTTTGCTCAGTACTTTACAATATAACGGGAGACAATACAG